>NC_132933.1:147380487-147980487 GCF_047675955.1 Chlorocebus sabaeus
GAGAAATATGAAGGTTGATGTAGCTGGGCATTCCTCAGTGCCCAGGGAAGCTAGAGCAAGGCTCCTTGAGAACAGCCCAGCCATCCTTTGGATTAAAAATCAAGTCAGTCCTGGAGCATCATGTGTTTGGTAATGGGGATCAATGATGATTTCACGGTTTTGTGGGGAGGTGCCAACCCCGCTATTACAATCAAGTCATCACATGAAGATGACCTTTGTTTATAGACATGAGCAGAGACAGACTGAGTATGATGAATAACAATGACAAAATCTGAGGAAACTCAGCTTGTTGAAAAGCACTGTGCAGTGATTACACCAAAATTGAAAGCAATTTTAATGCTATAACTTTGAGTATTATTTATGCAACTGGTGAAGGCTGTATATTCAAGCTGGAAGCTAAGAATTTTGGCCCACGTCCAAATCTCCATTAAAATAGAATGCTTAGTTCTGCTCAAGACATTCCGCTGGGAACTAAACATCTCTCCTGGCTACTCTGCTCAATACAGGACATGTGGCATAGCATTTGAAAAACGCTTTCTGCAGTGCCCAAAGTTATCACTGTTGTATTGCTCAGATGGAGAGAGTGATTGGCTTCTGAAAATTAAGCCAAACTTGATTCTGGGAAGTAAAAGCAGCCCAGTTAGTCTGAGTTCTAACCTGCTCCGCATTTCTGGTTGTTTTACCATTGGGCTCAAAGTGATTCTCAGGCCGAGAAGAAACTCAGTGCTCATTAGGACTTTCATTATAATAATCTCTGTTGATCCATTCACACAACCCTCTTCCTTTATTCTTCAGACCCAAAGATCAAGGAGCAAGGAGTGCTTCATTAAAGGAAGCTGTGCTACCACCCTAGAAAGTTGTGCAAGGGCATCTCAAGGACTGAGAAGAATGCTAGTTGTTCATTATACACTGAATCCAGGGGAAATACGCTTGCCACAGAGGTTCTAAGGAGAACAAAGCAATCAAACAAAATGAGGGCTAAAATGATACTGTGAACCTGGTGGCTTCTGTAATTTTTGTGGAAGGATGGAAGTAAAAGCCAGCTTGCTATGAGATGGGGAACACAGATGTGGTAAAAAAAAAAAAAAAAAAAAAAAAAAAAAAGAGACAACTGGCTTAGACCTCTAATGCCAGACGAGTTAATCTCAGCTATATATGAAGAGATCAATTATCCCTGTGAGAAGAAAATCAACACATCCTTTGCTTTCAACAAGTACAGAAGCACGTGATACTGATTGTCATTTATTGGCCATCTGCAATAGATCAAGAGATGGAGTACCAAACTCATTTTAACTTACAACCGTGTAAAGTGGGCACTGTCATTCCTATTTCACAAAAGGAGAAAAAAGGTGATTGAAGAGGAGGAAAAAGGAGGAGGATGAGGAAGAGGAGAAGGAGTAGGAGGCAGAGGAGAAGAAGAAAGAGAAGAAGGAGAAAGAAGAGGAGAAGGAGAAAGAAGAGGAGAAGAAGGAGAAAGAGGAGGAGGAGAAAGAGGAATAAGAAGGAGGAGGAGGAGGAAAAGGAGTAAGAGGAGGAAGAGAAGGAAAAAGAAGAGGAGGAAGAAAGAGGAGTGGACGGAGGGAGAGGAGGAGGAGGAGAAGATAGAGGAAGGGGAGAAGGAAGAGGAGGAAGAACAAGAGGAGGAGGAGAGGAAGAAGAGGAGGAAGAGGAGGAAGAGGAGGAGGAGAAGTAAAAGAGGAGGGAGGGATGGAGGAGAAGGAGGAAGAGGAGTAAAGAGAAGAAGGGGAAGAGGCAGGAGAAGAAGAAGAGGAGGAAAAAGATGATGACAACAACAAAACTGAAATTGAGACAGTTGAAAAAGCTGGTTGCAGTCATAAAACTTTTAAGCAGAAAAGCCTTCCAAGTCTTCCACTGGCTTTAAATTGTAGGACTATTCATTCATGATGAAGACCATCATGTTAGTAAGCAAATTGTTCAAAAGTAAAATATATACATACACACACACACACACACACACACACACACACATATATATATAAACTGGAAGAAAAAGTTAATCTTTCCACCAATTAATTTGCAAGCAGCAAATTTGAAAAGACAACAGATAACTGACATTGGAAAACAGACATATATTAATATTTTCTCTGCAGTTTAAATCACAAAATAGATGAAAATGTAGATGAAAAATTGCAGTGGAGTGGGCAGATTGCCACTTGACTGAAGGTGCTAGCAAAGGAAAGGGGATAATATGTCCCTGAGAAGGCTGGTGGCTCAGTCACAAAAGAAATATGGCCCAGGAAGTGCTATGAAGGGTAATTCCACAGAAACTATGTGATACCTACCTGTACAAGTTGACCCCAGTTCTAGTCCCCTCCTCAGCTGGTTTGGGTCCTGATACAGATGAACTCTCTTGGCTCTAAAGTGAAGAAAAAGTCCAAAGGAATGGTTCACGATGCTGGCTACACATTTGAATCACAGGAGGTGCTTTAGAATCTACAGGTTCCATTAC
This sequence comes from Chlorocebus sabaeus, assembly GCF_047675955.1. Taxonomy (NCBI): domain Eukaryota; kingdom Metazoa; phylum Chordata; class Mammalia; order Primates; family Cercopithecidae; genus Chlorocebus; species Chlorocebus sabaeus. Next base: position 147,382,958 of record NC_132933.1, read on the forward strand.
ATCAAGCTCTCAGGACCAAATCCCCATTTACAATAGCTACACACAAACCCAAATACCTAGGAATACAGTTAACTATGGAGGTGAAAGATCACTACAAGGAAAACTAAAAAACCCTGCTAAAAAAAATCATAGATGACACAGAAAATGGAAAAACATTCCATGCTTATGAATTGGAAGAAAAAATATTGTTAAAATTGCCATACTGCCGAAAGCAATTTAAGATTCAATGCTATTCCTTTCAAACTACCAATGTCGTTTTATACAGAGTTGGAGAAAATTATTTTAACATACATATGGAACCAAAGAAGAGCCTGAATAGCCCAAGCAGTCCTAAGCAAAAAGAATAAAGCTGGAGGTATCACATTACCTGACTTCAAACTATCCTACAAGGCTATAATAACCAAAACGGCATGGTACTCGTTCAAAACAGGACACATAGCTCAATGAAACAGAATTGAGAACTCAGAAATAAAGCTGTACACCTAATAGAGAGCCCAGAAATAAAATAAAGCTGTATAGCCATCTAATCTTCAACAAAGTTAACAAAAATAAACAATGGGGAAAGGATTCCCTATTCAAAGAATTGTGCTGGGATAAGTGATTAGCCATATATAAAAGAATAAAGTTGAACCCCTATCACATACCATATGCAAATATTAACTCAAAATGGATGAAAGATTTACATATAAGACCGCAAACTATAAAAATCCTAGAAGAAAACCTAGGAAACACCATTCTGGACATCAGCCTTTAGAAAGAATTTATGACTAAGTCTTCAAAAGCAATTTCAACAAAAACAGAAATTGACAAGTGGGACCTAATTTAACTACAGAACTTGTGTACAGTAAAAAAAACTGTCAACAGAGTAAACAGGTAATCTATAGAATGGGGGAAAATATTATCAAGCTATGCATTTAATGAAGGCCTAATACCCAGAAACTGTAAGAAACTTTAACAATTCAACAAGCAAAAACCAACCCCATTTTTTAAAAATGGGCAAAAGATGACACTTCTCAAAAGAAGACATACAAACAACCAGCGAACATGAAAAAAAAGTCCACATCACTAATCATCAGAGAAATGCAAATCACAACCACAATGAGATATTGTCTCACACCAGTCAGAATGGCTATTATTAAAAAGTCAAAAAACAACAGATGCTGGTGAGGCTGCAGAGAAAAGGAAATACTTATATGCTGCTGGTGGGAAGGTAAATTAGCTCACCCACTGTGGAGAGCAGTTTGGAGATTTCTCAAAGAAATTAAAATAGAACTACCATTTGATTCAGCAACCCCATTTCTGGGAATACATGCAAGGGAAAATAAGTTGTTCTACCAAAAAGACACATGTACTCTTATATGCATTGCAGCATTATTCTCAAGAGCAAATACATGGAGTCAACAGAGAAGCCCATTAACAACGGACTGGATAAAGAAAATGTGATACATATATACCATGGAATACTATGCAGTCATTAAGAAGAACAAAACCACATCCTTTGCAGCAACATGGATGCAGCTAAAAGGCATTATTCTAAGTGAATTAATGCAGGAAGAAAAAAACAAATACCACTTATTCTTACTCATAAGTGGGAGCTGAGCATTGAGTACACAATACAACAGGGACAAGATGGGAGTACAAAGAAGGGAACAGTAGACACTGGGGCCCACTAGAACAGGGAGGGAGGGGCTGCAAGGCATGAAAGCTATCTATTAAATACTATGCTTACTACCTGGGTGACGGGATCAGTTGTATCCCAAATCTCAGCATCACACAATATACGCAGGTAACAAATCTGCACATATGGCACTGAATCTAAAATAAAAGTTGGGGAAAAAAAACTCAGGCTCTCGGTGGATGAGACTCCATCAACAGTATTTTCCCAGATATTATATTGGGCGATCACAATTTAAAACCACTGATTTAGTTCTTTAACCCAGTGGTCCTCAAATATGGACTGGAACACAGCAGAATTCACATCACCTAGACACTTGTTCCAGATACAAATTCTTGGGCCCCACCGCGACAGATAACCCAAAATCTCTGGATATATTTGAACCCATGTTCTAGGCAATTTTGATGCCAGAAAAATTTGAGAGCTGCTGCTTTAACTCTTTTCTTCTCAGAGGGTGCTTCAAAGAACCTCAGCATCACATGCGGGTTGGTAAAGCTATGGCATCTGAGAACTCATCCTAGACACTGAATCAGAATCTGCACTTCGTCAGCATCTCCAGGGGACTGCATCTTAAAGTTTAAGGAGTGTGAATTCCTAGTCCTTAAGGTACCATCCATCTCTTTTCTTGACTATACTTTTGGTTCCCATCTAGATGATCCTACAAGGCAAGAATATAATGATCAAAATGTTGGCTTCCCATTTTGAGGGAGTGGGAAGTGAGAATGTGTGGGTTTGTGTATGATGGTTCATGTAGGTGCTTATGAATATCCTGTTTCTCCCTACTTTGAGTAAACAGTATTGCATGCAACACAAGAGAGAGAAGACAATTTCCTGCCCTATCAAGGCCCAGAACCACTGGTATGTGCCCATTACCTGGGTCATAAGGAGAAGAGAAGACTAGAGCCTCCAATTGGCTTGCAGGTGGAGAGGGAAGATAGGAGAGAGACATGAAAGCACTGGCTTTCCTCTGCTCCTCCCCAAATCCAGAGTCTTCATTTCATCTGCCCAGTCCATATCCCATGGATAATCCTCATTCCTTTTCTCTTCAAGGTTCCTCTAAACTTGCTTTCTTCCTACCATCAGACAGCACCTGTGATTTGCATTAGGCATCATGGAAAATGTTCTGCTGTTCTCCCTTTTCTCTTCTCCTCTATCCTTGTTCTACTGTAGTCATTCACCGCCTCCTCATCTTCCCTGGGCAGCGGAACTGTGATTAAAGATCAGGTTAAGACAGACAGGGAGACTGGAGAGAGGAAAATCTGACCCAGATTTTCATGCAGCTGAACTCTTCATGCAACCGAGGTCCTATCGAACACACAAATCCACACAAAAATTGGAAGTCAAGTGAAGAACTCAGACGTCCCCACAAACTGATGGAGAAAGCATTGAGTTTTCTATGGGGTCAGTGTCTGGAGTTGATATCCCTTGAGCAGCTTTCTGATGTCAAGCGAGCTATTGCATTTGTTTCCAGCCAGAGTTTTCCTAACAGGTGAATTCCGTTAAATGGTTTAAAGGGACACTTCCTAAAACTCAGCCTGAAGCTTAGGCTTGGAATTTCTTGGAAACACTTAACGACGCTGTCTTTATAAAAACTAGTTGAAGTGTCATCTCCTGTCTGAAAAGTCAACTGTGCCCAAAAGAGTGGCATCTCTAGTGTGTTCTAATATCCCACAGATCTCATGGAGGGGAAGCTTTGTTTGTGGTGGGCTTGGAGAATTTTGCTGGCTGATGTTGTCTATTCTCTTTGTTGCAAATCTGGGGAGGTTTTATTGTCCTTCAGTCTTGAGATGCCTTTCTGGGGGTCCTGTAACTCTGAGGGGTTGGTGACATCTATACATCTATATTTATGTGGCTTCTCTATCTGTTATGTTTTGAGAGTAGGGTGTATTTTAAAAAATGAGATGCCTTTGCTTTCTGTATACGACAGAAATACTCACTGGACACACATTTGTAAGCCCCTCGCTGCCCCTTCTCCCCAAAAAAGTGTCTGTGACAGGTCTCAATCAGTTTAGAGGTTTATTTTGCCAAGGTTGAGGACAGACCCAGGAAAAAGTGACACAGGTCACAGTAAGATTTATGGCCCCCACTTTTTCCAAAGAGTGTTTTGAGGGCTTTGATATTTAAAGGGGAAGAAGCAGGCAGAAGGGAAAAGAGGAAAGAACAAAACAGGAAGAGGAGACAAGTGGTTGCATTCTTTTGAGGTCTGGATTAGCACTCACTGAATCCTCATGTTGCTTATGAAAGGAGAGGGCAGAGGAAGAGTCAGTTATACATTTTTCCTGTGCTCAGTAAGTCTGCACTTTACATAAGATAATGTAAACATAGAGTAGAAGAAGTCAAATATACATTCACCTCAGGGTGGCCAGAGAGCCGATTTCTAGTCTCCTATTGTCCCATACCTGTGGAGATAATCTAAGTTACATTGTGAGAGTGAAGGAGGCCACCTGGGGAGATATCTGTTTAGGAACAAACCAGTCCTGAACCGACAACTCAACAACAGATTTGAAATAACTGACAGTTTTTCTTTGTAAAACCTTGAATTTTGCTTTCCCTTTGTTTGGGAAGATACTATTCAAAGGATGTCATAAACACACACACACACTCACACGTGTGCATGGCAAAATACTCAGTTTTATGTGCTCGAAAATAATTAATAGTTTTTCTGGGTCTGTAGCCTGGGGCTCCACTGAAAGCTATTCAGAGGAATGTAACTGTTCAACTCCTTGGGTTCCCTTTAGCCCTAGGGTCTCTTGGTTCCTTGTATGAATCTGACAGAGCCATGGAGTTCTACTTTAATGGCTCTAATTGTGACTTTCCCTATTTTCAGCGTAAGGATTCCATTGTGTATTAGGAGTGGATATATGATGCTTATGATTTCCTAATGCACAGTTATTCATCCCAGATGGTGAGAGCTGTATTAGAACATGGCTTTTGGTTTCATGACTTTAACCTCTGCGAAAGGAAAATATCTTGGACTCCCCAAAATCACTAAGCTAAAGGGAAAATTCAAGCTGGGACCTGCTTAGGGCCAACCTGCCCCACCTTCTATTCAAAGTCATCCTTCTACTCACTGAGATAAATGCATATCTGATTGCCTTCTTTGGAGAGGTTAATCAAAAACTCAAAAGAATACAATCATTTGTCTCTTATCTACCTATGACCTGGAAGCCCCCTCCCATCTTTGAGTTGTCCTGCCTTTTCAGACTGAACCAGTGTTCATCTTACACATGTTGATTGATGTTTCATGTCTCCCTAAAATGTGTAAAACCGAACTGTACTGTGACCGCCTTGGGCACATGTTGTCAGGACCTCCTGAGGCTAGGTCATGGGCACACATCCTCAACCTTGGCCAAATAAACTCAGATTTTTGGAGTTCATACCTCTATCAGATGGAAGGGAATTTGTCCCCACGGTGGAGAGATTGGAGAGTATCCATGCCCTATCTGCAGTCAGGGTCAGGTTAGAGTGTTCAGAAATCCCTAGAGATAATCTGTCAAATGACCATAAAAAATATGCTTGGTTATTATAATGGAGAATATCCCTTTATGTTTCATTTGTGTTGTAACTGTGAGTTTTGTGTTCTGTGTTTTGACCCACAGCTGAACTTGTAAAACTATATTTCTTCCTTCTTTCGTAAAAATGAAAATGATAAAAAAGAAAACAAATAACACCAAAAGTTTATTTATTGCCAAGAATAGTGATCATCCCATTAGCATAGCCTGCCACTGTAACATATTTGTTTTTTCTACTTGTCTAGAAATTTCTTCCTCTCTTATTAAACTCTCTCAATTTTAAAGCTGAATTTGCATGCACTTGTTTTTCCTCTAACATTCAAATGGATAGAGCAGACATCAGTGTTGAAGGACAGGATGTAGATTCCAACTATAATGTCCTACTGAGTTTCTTAGCTTCTTAGAGTGTTGCAAAGATTCTGCTTTTGTAATAATTTGAAATACATTTTGAGGAAACAGTCTGTTTGCCTTTGAAGAACACTAAGTGAATTCAAAGTCTTTTACATTTAGTGGAGCTTCCATTCTCATTGTCTTAAGGAGTAGACGAGTTTATATAAACATGAAATAAATTGTAATCTACAAAAGTTGTTGAACTCCTAGTGCTCCAAGTGTTCTAAGAGAAGCCCTTCTTTTACAGAATTTGCCACGTCACAAAGAGGATAAAATCAGATCTTTGGTAGTGTTGACTACTGCATGGGAACTAAATAATTTGGGTTGATAAGGGAAAATAATTCTAACCCAGCAGAAAAGTAGTAGGAACTGGCAACTGGATTCACCCCTAATGAATTGGATGGATTAACACAGTTTCAAGAGGAAAAAAGGTGAACTATTTAGATCTCAGTCATTAACATATAATGAGCTCCATTTGAGCCAACCAATCCTCAACTGGTAGAACAGGAATTTGGGTGAAACTACTTTTCTCCGTGAAATAGCAAATAACACAGAAAAGCTTTTGCTTCTGGTCCCGCACTTTTTAAAGCTTTTAATTAAGGTATGATTGACAAATTTAAAAATGTGTAAATTTACAGTGTACCACATATTTTATAACGTTGTATAGGTTTAATGACAGAATTTGTTTTCTTTTTTATTGTATAGCACCTTTTTTTTCCCAAGAAGGTCTTCAAAGAGGATATTATTCTTCATGTGTATGTATGAGAAAGTCATAAGAAGCTTTCATCTATTGGTTTTGAATTTTCTTTTATTACCATGAACATTTCTCAACTGATGCTTTAAAATTTATCCCCAGGAGTCTCTATAATAGAGCAATTACATTTGTCTTTCTATTTTTCCAGAGCCTAGACAGACTCTTCCTCCTCTTTATTCCTTTTTTTCCCATGCAGAGACTAGAGAGAACTTGAAATGATCATTTAAAAAAATTACCCGTATTGAATATTTTAGATGCATAAAACTACAAAACAGGAATTCTATTAAAAGATGTTTTTGTTTACTTAAAATCCAGGTTTCAGGTTCTAAGTAGAAATGACTAATGAGTTAAATTTACTCTTAAATTCAAAGGACAATGTATTAGTCTGTTTTCACGCTGCTGATAAAGACATACACGAGACTGGGAAGGAAAAGATGTTTAATGAACTTACAGTTCCACGTGGCTGGGGAGACTTCACAATCATGGCAGAAGGCATGGAGGAGCAAGTCACATCTTACATGAATGGTGGCAGCCAAAGAGAGAGCTTGTGCAGGAAAACTGCCCTTTATAAAACCATCAGATGTCACGAGACTTGCTCACTATCATGAGAGGAGCACAGGAAAGACTTGCCCCCATGATTCAATTACCTCCAACCAGGTCCCTTCCACAACATGCAGAAATTCAAGATGAGAGTTGGGTGGGGACACAGCCAAACCATATTAGACAAGTTCAGTGGTAGATGAAAAGATAGATTCTCAAGATATGTACTGTAAATATAAGACTACAGAGATAGAACTCTATGCATAACTTTCTTTGCTCCCCCATTTTCATGTACTCCTCTTTCCTAAAAATGGAGTGAGCCTCACTCAAATATTTATAGACTTGGAATCTGGAATAACCTTTACCTAGGGATATCCTCCCATCAATATTAATTTCCACTGCAATCTAAATAAGCATGTAAACAAAGCAGTTGACCTCACAGTGTCCCTCCTATTACTATTCTTAATTCAAGAATTGGGAGCCAAGCATAATGGCTCATGACTGTAATTCCAGCACTTTGGGAGGAGAGGAGGGAGGGTTGCATGAGGCCAGGAGTTTGAGACCAGCTTGGGCAACATAGCAAGACCACATCTCTACAAAACTTTGAAAAGAATTAGCCAAGTATGGCGGTGCACACTTGTAGTCCCAGCTACTCAGGAGACTGAGACAGGAAGATCACTCAAGCCCAGGAGTTTGAGGCTGCAGTGAGCTGTGGCTAAGATTGTGCCACTGCACTCTAACTTGGGCAACAGAGTAAGATACTGTTTTTTTTTTTTTTTTTTAAAAAAGAAGATGACAAGGAACCTCAATTGTCAACCTTCAATAATGAGATTCAGTATACAAAATAAAGTGTAGAGTTTAGTCTAGTGCAAAGCTTGAGAATAGTCAGGTAGGACCTGCAGATTCTGAGAGAAGAGGGTCAGTGCCGCAAAGGGGAGAAGTTCAAGTTTCACTTACATGGGCTGAGACAAGGGTTTAGCAAGATTACAACATTTTTCATACAAGGTCAGTACATACATTATGGGAATGTGATTGGTTGCAGCTTATGACCTGATGAGGAAGTTTGCTTTAACTTTAATTCTGTCAGGAGGGGCAATGGTTTTCCAAGGGTCTTATCTCTGGGGTCAATTTGATCTTTCTTAATCACTTACATTAAAAAAGCAGATGTTTCAGCTACATATTACATATTAGGGTGGGGTGGCTATGCAAATGGCACACCTGGTCCAACCAATCTTTCATGCCTGTGTAAATCAGATGCCACCTCCTCAAGCTCATCTATAAAACTTCCTGCATTTCACCACAAACCTGGCAACTTGTTTTTCTCCAGGACCCCTCTCTGCGCAGAGAGCTCTTCTCTTTCTCTTGCCTATTAAATTTCTTCTCTTAACCTCACTCTGGTGAGTCTGCTTTAAGTTTTCTTTGGCCATGGGACAAGGAACCTCAGGTATTACCCCAGACAATGACGCCACTTCATTAGCATGAGGGCTTCTGTATATTCCTAGTCTTCCAGGAAGAACAGAGGCTGGCCACCCCACCCTAATCTTTTATTATGCAGATGAGTTATCAACCTAGCTGGTGCCATGTTGCCTGTTCCTTTACTGCACGCTTGGTTGACAAAGAAAAGGGAAGATAGAGCCTCCATGTTGAATATGCCTGGCCCCCAGGTAGCCTTTTCCTATTGGCACAGCTGCTGGTATTTACCCGTGCAAGTTTTCAGCTTGCTTATCTGTGTCTGCAGCTCAATTTTTCAGGCTGCTCTTTGTTAGAAAACAAATGATTTGGGAGCTGCTTTTTGTTAAAAGGGTAATTCAAAAATAAGTTAAATAAATAAAAAATAAATAAATACATCACAGTCGGGAGTGGTCTGATAATTTACTTGATAGCACCTGTTCCTAGGGAGTTTAGCAAGAGTGTGTCTTTTCTTATAGCCATAGACACCTAGGGAGTTGCTGTGCCAGCCAAGCCATGAGCCCTAGGCCCATAGGTAACTTTTTGTCTCCTTAATTTCAGGAACTATCTTATTAATAGTTTTAAATTGGTGTCTATTTTGGTCTGTCAAATCACACTTATGTCATTCACACAGAAAATATCCACAGTCATCAATAAAGCCATACAAATAAATAAGTTTGTTTCTAAAAAGAAATACATATATAAGAAAAAAATACACATTTGGATTCTAAAATATTGGTTTTTCTTTTTTCTTTTCTTTTTTTCTTTTTTGAGATGGAGTCTCTCTCTGTTGCCCAGGCTGGAGTGCAGTGGCACGATCTTGGCTCAGTGCAACCTCCGCATCCCAGGCTCAAGCAATTCTCCTGCCTAGCCTCCTGAGTAGCTGGGACCACAGGCACAAGCCACCAATGCCTGGCTAATTTTTGTATTTTTTTGTAGAAACAGGGTTGCACCATGTTGCCCAGGCTGGTCTCAAGCTCCTGAGCTCAAAGTGATCTTATCTGCCTCAACTTTCCGAAGTGCTGGAATTATAGCCATGAGTCATGGCACCCAGCTCAGATTTCACAATATCTCTTATGCATTAAAACTAAAATCACTCTTTTTGTTATTTGTCCCCCCTGCCAAAATTAACGAGAATGTATCCATTGCTAAGCCATGTGCCTTTATATTAGTGATTCTCAAATTGTAGTCCTAAGAGAAGCAAAAATAAGCCTTAGAATTAAAAAAAATGTATAAATTTTTGCATCTCAACCCAGACCTACAGAATTAGAAACTCTCTGGAATTAAGAATCTATAACTCTGTTTTATGTAGCCTTCCACCTATGCTGTTAGATAACTGTGATTTTACACTTGTCCTTAATGAGAGAAATTAAAAGTGGTGGTTTTGGGCTGGCATATAAGTAATAGGAGAGAATTAATGATAGGTGGTATAAATGCAAAATGTAGTTACATAGATAAAAATTCCAATGGTATCGTAAAGAGTGTATTCTTAATTTTTCAGACAATAGTAAGTGTAGCATTTGGAACACTGAGCCATAGTTTACTGTTGTATCTCTTGACTTCCCTGCAGTCTGTGGTCACCAGCATCAGATTGTGAAGTCTCATTTATTTATCAAAATATTTCCTTAGGATTGACTTCAGCCTCTATTTCAATCATCTTTGGTTAGAGTGTGATCATTTGTGTTGCTAACAGCAGCACTGCTTAGCTTCCTTCAGATTTAACACTTGCGTTGTATCGTCTACAATTGCATTTTAATTCAGTCATACCTCCAAAGTGCTTTTGTTCCAGAACATTGCAATGGGGACAAGCACTGTAAACTTTAGACACATGAGGCCAAGCAACTATGGTCCATCAGAGCTTCTGTGGTGACTGCAGTCCATCTGACGCAGGGCAGGAGAGCTTCAACACCCTCATTGGGTGAGGCGGTGGTGTTAAATAGCAACTTTTATTGCAGCAGCAGTGCACAGCCGCCGCAGAGGTACTGCTCCTTGTAGAGCTGGGTTACCCTACAGGCAGTGCGCCCAGAGTAGCAGCTCAGAGGCAGTTCTGCAGTCATATTTATGCCCGCTTTTAATTATATGCAGATTAAGGGGCAGATTATGCAGAGGTTTCTAGAAAAAAGATGGTAACTTCCAGGTCATTGGGACATTGCCATGGAAATGAGAAATGGTAAGGAGAGAAACAGTAAAAAATATGATATATTCGGTGACATACTCATGAGTTCACAAATAAACGAACACATTTAAAAAAGTAAATATTCAGGATTATATAATTGGTTAAAATTGATTCAAAAAGACATACAATCTGTAACCTTTTTTCTTGAAATAATATGCAAAAATGCTAGAGAAACAAAAACAAAACAAAAAATACAAACTCCACCAACTCAAAAGATGCAGCTGGCTCAGATGATTTTGCAAAGAAAAATCTACCAACTTTTTAAAAAAAAGTTTATTCCAGTGCTTTTTTAACAGTAGCAGAACCTTCAAAATAGCACATGGGAATTTTATGAAGTAGAAATAGAACAGACATCTGACAAGGTCACATATACACAAGCATTTGACACACTTGCACCTGGAAAAGTAGACTTGCTTCATCAATTGTTTACAGGGTGGTCTTAAAATCCCCAACAAGGATGTGAAAGGTTTAAATTCCTCTCTCTCTCCCCACTCCCTCCTTCTTCCTCCATCCCTCCCTCTATTCTCCCCCTTCTGTTACTCTCACTCCCTCTCTCTTTCTGTTTCTCTCCCTCCCTCTCTCCTGATTCCCTTCTTCTCTCTCCCTGTCTCTCCCTCCCTACCCCTCTCTTCCTCTGTCTCGCTATCTCTCTGTATCTCTCTCTCTGTTTCTCCCTTTCTCCCTCTCTGTCTCTGTCCCTCCCGCCTTCCTTTCTGTTTCTCCCCTCTCTGTCCTCTCTCTTTTCTCATTTTCTCTCCCTTCCTCTCTCTCCCTTTCTGTCTCTCCCTCTCTTTCCCCTTCTTCCTCCTCTCTCTCCCTTATCTCCCTCTTCCTTTCTCTTGCTCCCTCTGTCTCTCTCTTTCTTTCTGTCTCCCTCCTTCCCTCTCTGTCTCTCCCACCCCTCTTCCTCTGCCCTCTCTCTCTCTCACTGCCTCCCTCCCCTTCTCTCTCCCTCTTCCTTCCTCTCCCTTCTTCTTCTCTCTATGTCCCTCTCACTCCTTCTGTCTCTCTCTCTCTCTCACTCTCTGGCTCTCTCTCTCACTCCCTCTTTTCCTCTCTGTCACTCTTTTCCCTTAATTGCTCTCTCTTCATCTCCTCTCCTTCTATCAGTTTTACTTCCTATGCTTCATATATTTTTGGAGCTCTGTAATTAACTCCATATACATACAAACTCATATGCCTTCCTGTCTATACATTTCACTATTTTTTTTCCAGTAAGGAAAGGTCTTCATCTCCATTAACAGTCATCCTCTTCATATCTACTCCAATGAGGGTAGCAAAGCCACTCTGGCTGCCTTCTCTTCAGTGGCAGCATGGCAATTCTTCTACCTTAATACACTTCAGTCTGCATCTTTATAGTAAATACATCCTTAAAAGAAACAACATGGAGTGGGGTCATGCTTTTTTAAATCAGTCTGGGAATCAGTCCTTTAATTTGAGCTTTGGTTCCGTCTTTGTACAATGTGATGTTTGCTACAGTTGGGTTTAAATATGTCAGCTTGACATTTATTTTCAATTTGTTCCATCTGTTCTTTATTCCCCTGCTCTCCCACATGCTTCTGTGTTGAGTAGACTTTTACTATTTCATTTTAATTGATTTAAAATTTGTTTAGCTATTTCTAATTGTTTTCAGTAATAAATTCAGGGGTTACAATATCCATATTAGACTGTGAGCTAACCTTCAATGCATTATGCGATTATACATTATGCAATTTGATGCGTGAGATGAGAAACCCATCTCATGCATTAAATTGCTCTGGGTGAGTGACTCTGGGTGAGTTAGTGACTGAGTGGTAAGTGAATGTGAAGGCCTAGGACATTATTGTACGTGCTGTAGACTTTGCAAACACCTGGGCTACACTCAGTTTATTAAAATATGTTTCTTCTTTCAATAACAAATGAAACTTAGCTCACTGTAACCTTCTTACTTTATACATTGTTTTAATTTTTTGACCCCTTTAAATACTACATCTTAAAACAAAAACACCAAAAATATTTTCTTTTTTGTATTTTTATTCTACAAGCTTTTCTCTTTTATTTATTTATTTATTTGTTTTGTTTATTTGTTTTAGAGACAGGATCTCCCTCTGTTGCCTAGACTGTAGCACAGTGGTGCGATCATGGCTTACTGCAGCCTCGAACTCCTGGACTCAAGCAATCCTCTCGCATCAGCCTCCTGAGTAGTTGGGACTATAGGCACACACCGCCATGCCCAGCTAATTTTTTATTTTATTTTAGAGACAGGGTTGCATTCTGTTCCCCAGGTTACTCTTGATCCCAAGTGATCCTCCTGCCTCAGCCTCCCAGACTGCAAAGATTATAGACATGAGCCTCCATTCCTGCCCTACAAGATTCTTTCTATTTGTAAATTAAAATTTTTTCCTTTCAATACTTTTTAAATTTTTTTAGTGAAAACCAAGACAGAAACGCACACATTAGCCTAGGCTCACACAGGTTAGGATCATCAAGACTTCAACAGAAGATAGGAATTTTTCAGCTCTACCAGAGAGACTATGGTTATTTATGTGGACCTATGGGACTATGGTTGTTTATGTGGTTGGTCATTAGCTGAAATGTCATATGTGGTGCATAACTGTATTTATGACACTTATTTTCAACTCCTTGTCATATAAGTCCAATATATAGGCCATCTCTAGATCTGTTTATATGGACTGGTTTTTCTTTCAGGATAGTTAAGATGCTTTGATTATTACATGTATTTCTTTGTCTCTAATATTTTGTCTGAAAGAATAATAAAAGATTGAAAGAGAGAGAGAGACAGACAGAGAGTTAGAGAGAGAGAGAGAGAGTCTGTGTGTGTGTAATTGAGAAGGACCTCCTGGCCTCTTAGGAAGCTGGGATCATGGAGTGATCACTTTGAACCATTAGGTTGGGCTGTTTGGGGACGTTGTTGTCTTTAATCGTTCCAAAAGCCCTTAGAGTGGGAGTTCCGGGAGTCTAGAAAATGTCTTCTCTTTGGCAGCCCTGCTTCTATGGGGCCAATACGCATATGTAGATGTGTGGGTGTGGGTGTGGGTGTGCACACCCCACAAACAAACCTATCCCCAGGCTTTGAACTATTCATTTCCAATAAAAAAGGGATTTGACAAAAACACACAAAGGACTCAAAACTGGCCTCAGAGAAAGATAAACAAATCCAAACTAATGATTCACACACAATTAACAAGGTGATGCAAGTGTTTCTTAATAAAAAGAACTTCAGTCCCACATGTGTGAAAGGCAAGTTAAAAGCACACCAAGGTTTTTTTTTTAATTTAACCAATAACATTTTTAAGTATTAAAGCTTATGACTAGAGGGGAAAAGACTCTGTATGCACTATTAGAATGTGCTGCCTGGTGTTTATGTAAAGCTGCATTTCCATTGGTGCCTTAGCAATAGCCAAACAGACTGAGTAATTCACTTTTTCACCGGACCAAAAAATTTAATTTTTAAGAGGTTTTTCCTACATATATATATATATATATATATATATATATATATATGAGATATTATATAGACATTAGTATTTTGCATTATTTTTATGAAATCGAAGTCTTGAATCAGTTCTAATGCATATCAAAAAATGGCTAGCTGAAATAACTATGAGTGGGAAAAACAGCTGAAAATAATCACAGTAGAAGGGAGGGAGGGAAGGAAAGAAGGAAGAAGGAAGAAAGAAAGAATAATAAAGCAGAAAAGCCACATAAACCTAGATATGACATACTAAAAATATATATTATCCATAACTAATATTATAAAATAATATATAACAACTATGTATATTTGTCAATGAATACTTATGTGAAAATGATAAATTCATAGGAATATGCATCTTATCAAAGCTCAGTGAAACCTCCAACTTGAAGCACCTCATTGTTTTAGAAAATTAAATTCAAACTTAAAATTCTCACAAAGTAAACAAACAGGCAGAAGATGTTGATGGCATGCACAAGCCAGCATTAAAGAATCTTATTAATATAATTTCAAATTTTCCTAGATTCTAAAGAAGAGGAAAAACCACTGAAAATATTCTGTAAGGCTATTGTAACTCTGTTATGGAAATTAAGTAAGACAGTGTAAAGGGTTCTGTTAAGGGGTGAAAGTGTATATTTGATGGTGTATAATTTTTTTTGTATCTTGAAGAATAAAAAGACATGATGAGGTTATCGGTAAGAGATGCTACAGGGGTAGCTGGCACTAAGAATCAGTGGTAACCTTTTTCAGGCTACGAGATTTGAAATTTTTGTCAAATTTCAATGTTCTTATAATTTTAAGACCACTAGTGAAATTTGGCAGCACATATCACAACACTTGAAGTAATTTTAAGTTATTTACCTTTATTCCTGTACAATGTGACAGATAGATAGAAAGATAGATAGATAATATATAAACACAGAGATATATGACAGATAGTTTAGAGAATACATAGGATAGATTGATATATACATAGATGTGTGATAGATGATAGCTTGATAGATAAATGATAGATAATAGATAAACACATAGGTCAATACGTAGATAGAGAGATGATGGATGGATAGATAAATGATAGGTGGATAGATAGATAATAGGTGATATATAAAGATAAGTAGGTAATAGGTAAATAGACACAGCCACATTATAGATAGATTGATAGACAGACAGACAAATAGATAAAGTTTTACAATCTGCAGTGTGAATAGACCACTGCTAAAGAAGGTAATTGGTTAAGGAAGGCGCTTAAATAAAAGTGCCATAATCAGAATTGGAGTTTGGAGAGAGAATCTTGTTAGGGCCTTTGAGAATGTAGATATTAGATAGGCACAATTGACAATGAGAAGACTTGGTTTTCACTTGGCCTCATCGCCTTTTAAAACCTCCAAACTTTTAATGATCAAGCCCTAATCGAAGATCCCAAGTGGGTGAGGAAAATGGTAGGAAGGAAACTAGGATCCCATGGTGGAGTGGCTGATCCAAAACCTCGGCAGGAAATATACAATATAAGCCTGAAACTTCTTGTAATGCCAGAAAGTAAGGAAGTACTCAAAAACCAAAACTCCCAATGATGGGATGATGTCAAAGGAGCACAGTAGTCAACTGAACGAGCTTTCAGTGGTTAATGCTGAAAGAGACTGAGCAACAGACCAAAGTAGGACAGCACATATTCATGTGTTCATGCTGACAAATAAATGACTAAAAGTGAATGGATGAGAGAGAGTAGGCTTAGCTCCTCTACAGAAGAATTCCAGATGATTTAAATAGATACTCTACCCGAAAGGAAGTGGTGCATAATTCTTCATCCCTCAGGTGTGGGCCGTGCATAGTAATTCCTCCCAACTGGGACAAGATAACAAAGAGCTAAGAGTGTAACCTTTTTTTAAGTCGATTTTTAATTTTTTTTTTTTTTTTTTTTTACCTATTATGGGTACATAATAGGGGCACATATTGATAGAGCACATGTGATGTTTTCATATGGGCATACAATGTTGTAGTCATCAGATCAAATGATTAGGTCATCCATTATCAAATAAGGTAACTTTTTAGTATGGAAACATGACAAACACTAGCTTGGCCAGCTCATCAAAGTCAACATCATCAGAGATAAGTCAATGTTGACAGTGTGTATACTTGATATTATGAAATAAAATCATTATTAGATGAAAATGGTGCTTTATCTCCCACATACTCATAAACCCAGGCTATCATGAGAAAAACATCAAATTCCAATACAGGGACATTCTACTAACTGCCTGACTTGTACTCTTCGAAACTGTCAAGATTATCAAAATCATATAAAGTCTAAAAAACTGTCCCAGAAAAGGAAAAGCCCAAGGAAACATGACCACTAAATGTAGAATCCTGAAGAATTGAAATGACATTATGTAATATATAAGAAATCTGAACAAAGTATGAACTTTAATTCAGAATGACATCAAAAATGGGTTCATTCTCTATAACAAATGCTCCATATTAATGTAAGATGCTAATAATAGCCAACACTGAGTGTGGAAGAGATGTGCTTATGTGTACTTCTCAAACTAATTTTTCTGTAAATTTAGAACTTTTCTAATTGTTTTTTAAAAGTCTATGTAAAAACAATGGTAATAAGGCCAGGTGTGGTGTCTCACGCCTGTAATCCCAGCACTTTGGGAGGCCGAGTCAAGCAGATCACCTGAGGTAGAGGGTTCAAGACCATCCTGACCAACGTGGAGAAACCTTGTCTCTACTAAAAATACAAAATTAGCTGGGTGCGGTGGCACATGCCTGTAATCACAGCTACTCGGGAGTCTGAGGCAGGAGAATCGCTTGAACCCGGGAGGCAAAGGTTGTGGTGAGCTGAGATCACACCATTGCACTCCAGCCTATGCAACAAGAGCAAAACTCCGTCTCAAAAAAAAAAAAAAAAAGAAAAAAAAAGGTAGTAAAACATTCGGGTTCAGATACTGCAGAGACCACAAGATGAAAGAATTTGAGAAATGAGCAGTCACTGTGGAAAATCACTGGAAATAAATCAAGGAAAGAAAAGGCAGATTTTGGCATTTAGTAAAAGAAACGTCATGAATGGCCATTTCTAGAAAAGTTAGAATGGACTCTGAGATTTTTACAAAAGTCATAATTATCATAAAATAGAATTCAATAGCAATTTTAGCCTCCCACTACTGTTTTCATGATCAGTCACGTTTTACCTTTATTTTAGGTACTAAAATTCCCTTTCAGAGATCTGTCGTTATGTTTCTGAATTTTGGGATTTTCATATCAATGGGGATTAAATCATGAAGATTTACCAAAATGCAACTTTTCTTTGAAAGACATTCCCCAAAATTGAATAGCAAGGAGACTTCCAAAGTTCCTTTTGTCAAAAAGGCTGTTTCATTATAAATGACTGTTAATAACTCCATCTACCTAAATTATTTCAAATATCAGATTCCTCTAGGCTTAGTAATATATACTTCCAGTTTTACCTGTACAGGATGTTATTTAAAGAGATTAAAAAATGTCAAGAATTGCTAGATCAGCAGTATGTCCCAAGATCTTGAATCAAAATGTCACATATCTAATTGATCATTCAATTTGTCCACAAGCAATGAGGTTAGTATGTTAAATACGATTTTGGGGCCAGATGTCATTTCAGCCTAAACTATCTGCTGCAGGTAGATTAATTCCCATGGAAGGTAGATGCTGTAGTGGGGGAAGAGTTGCCAATGGAGAGTTGAGTGTGGTTTCTGATCACAGCTGTAGCCTTGTAAGTTGTGTGACCTTGGAAGTCCAACTTAATTTCTCCAAGGATTGATTTCTTCATCAATCAAAAAGAAATAAAGTAGATAAAAATATTAAATGGAGTGCACTGGTTCTGAAATTGCTGATTATGGAATCCTTGCTTTTGAGTTGCACTTTTTAAAATAAACACATTCACATGCAAACATTCACCTGGATCCAAACCTATTGCCCCCAGGAGCCTGGTTAACCTGGGAAGAGTCGATCAGTTGTGACCCTGTCCGTGGTACCACAGCCTATGGGGATTGGCTGAGCATCTATGCCTTGCTGAATTGTAGCTGAAAGATAATGCTTTGGAGAAAATGGGGTTTATCTAAACACTTTACTGGAAAGCACCAGGCATTTAAAACTTGCGCTTCTATAAGGTTCTTGGCCTGGTGGGGTGAGAGTTGATCAAATGAGAAGGACATGTGGCTCTATGATGGTTGTCAACTTGTCTGGAGTAAGAAATGCCCAGATAGCTCCTAAAACACCATTTCTGGGTATGTCTGTGAGGGTATTTCTGGAACAGATTGGCATTTAATTAAGAAGACTGAGTAAGGAAGATCACCCTCACCAATGTGAGTGGACATCATTCAATTATCTAGGACGTGGATAGAACAAAAAGGGAGAGGAAGAGTGAATTCACTCTCGCTGATTGAGTGAGGCACTCATCTTCTCCTGCCCTCCAACATCAGCAATCCTGGCGTTCAAACTTGTGGGCCCAGATATGGACGTACATCATCAGCTTCGTATCCTGGTTCTCAGGACACAGTGGCTTTCCTGGTTCTCCAGCTTGCAGACAGCAGAATTTTCAACCTTCGTAATTATGCAAGTCAGTTTCTATAAATATGTATCAATCAATGAGTCTATCTATCTATCTATCCATCATCTGTCCATTTTCTACTTATCTATGTATCTATTCATTCATCATTTATCTACTGTCTATCTATGGATGCATCATTCATCCACTATCTATCATCCTATCTATCTATCTATCTATCTATCTATCTATCTATCTATCTACCTACCTACCTACCTACCTACCTACCTACCTACCTACCTTTCTCAATCCATTTTGTTCTGTTTCTCTGAAGAACACTAACAGGCTATCATCTGTAACCTACACAAGGTAAGTCTGGTTTACATGGAGAACTTTGTTCTGCTGTAGGAATATACAAGATAAAAGCTGACTCTGAATGGTCACAGAGCTGGAGGAGACATCAAATATAAGGGTTTGATTTTGCCCTCCTCCCCCCAGGTGGTCCTCAGCCTGGCCTCTTGATAAGTATTGATCAAAGGTGTAAGAATATCAACTAGAAGGGGAATCCAGTTGTTGCCTGTATAACCGCGTCTGTCTGGACCTGGGCTCAGACTTGTTTGGGTTGAAGTACCACTTCAGACAAGTCAAATGCTCAGTGACTGTGGAAAACTGCTGGATGAAGAATGAATGCCTGGCACCATGCCCCTTCTTAATGGGTCCCAGCGTGACAGATTTTATCCTTGTCATTAGCTGGTCACCCTGATAATTCACCTAATTAATTAAAAGGCATTCTTGATGGATACAACTCTAATTTTCCATCACCAAAGTAGGTTTTTAAAAAAGGACTTTCAATATGTCATTTGGAAAAGTTCATATATCTAACCTCTCATTCTGTTTTAACTTTTATAGGTAACCTGTGTAGTGATTTAAACAGGTAATAATCCTCTCAGGCATCATTATATCTTTCATAAAATAAGGGGAAACAAGATTTCCACAATCTTTTTTAGGACTAAAATCTCACAATTATATACCTTGTATGGATCCGTAATACATTCTTTTATATTTGGTATCCTACCACATCTATTTTCATTGTACTAATTTCCTCTAACCTCTTTATATCAAACCAAAGTAACTATTATGTTCTGCTGATTGGTGTTGCCATAAAGCTTTCAATTTATCATCATTCATTGTCTACCCAGCTGTGGACAATCAGTCCAGACCTCTAAATTTATGTTTTAAAACCTACAAGTTCATCAACAAAACAGTGAATAGAAAAGTAGAAAACATGAATCTTTGCCTAAAATATTAAGAATTGTTTCAAGCTTTCTACATTTCCAAAACTGATTCCTGGAATCCAAATGAGAGCTCTGTGCTTTGTAACTTACAGAAATACTTAGGACATTTTTGTTCTTTGGTTCTCTGCCGTTTTGATGGCAATGATGCCTCGGGTCATTTAGAAGTAGTTTGAGGTTTTTCTGGAATCATTATCACACTTTTCAGGACAAGGAGATATTAGATAAATTTTGTCAAATCTATGATGTATCAAGGAATATAAGCTTGGTATCTAAGCAGTCATGGATGTGTATACAAGCTCCAACCAGATGCAATAGGGTGTTCAGGTGAATATATGTCTGGCCACAGTATCCTCATCCGTAAAACGAAGATACTATCGAAATTGCACGTGACTGTGCTGATTAAATAATAAAGTGCTTGTGAAAGCATTGAAGAAACAGAGGTTAACACAAGAACATTTTTCTTTCTTTATTCCTTAGCCTTAATGAATAAATGACGGTGTTAGAGGTAGAGGAAAAAAAAGCCTTAAATATTTAAATGTTACAAAAACACCAAGAATACAGCAAAATTATAAATAAATATAACGTTGAATGTTTGCTTAAATTCTATTTTTAAATGTATGCCGTTTTCTTTAAAGGAATTTTCATAGGTGTGCCTTTTCCCTTTAAGTGAAAATGCATGCTCATTTTAGACAATGAATAACACAAGAACCAAAACAAGCAGGGCAAGGTGGCTCACACCTGTAGTCCCAGCACTTTGGGAAGCTGAGATGGGGGAGTTGCTTAAGTCCAGAAGTTCGAAACCAGCCTGGGCCAGATGGCGAGACCCCATCTCTACAAAATATAAAAAATTAACCGGGCGTGGTGTTGCATGCCTGTAGTCCAAGCTACTTGGAAGGCTGAGGCAGGAATATTGCTTGAGTCTGGGAGATCAAGGCTGCAGTGAGCTGTGTTTGCACCACAGCAATGCAGCATGGGCAACAGAGTGAGACTCTCTCAAAAACAAAAACAAAAGACTAAAACAGTGATAACCCACTCCTGCACTCTTACAAAGATCCAGCCAAAATCAATGATACAAAAAGGCTAAGCGGCCGGGCACGGTGGCTCAAGCCTGTAATCCCAGCACTTTGGGAGGCCGAGACGGGCAGATCACGAGGTCAGGAGATCGAGACCATCCTGGCTAACACGGTGAAACCCCGTCTCTACTAAAAAAATACAAAAAAAAAAAAAAAAAAAAAAAAAAAAACTAGCCGGGCGAGGTGGCAGGCGCCTGTAGTCCCAGCTACTCGGGAGGCTGAGGCAGGAGAATGGCGTAAACCCGGCAGGTGGAGCTTGCAGTGAGCTGAGATCCTGCTACTGCACTCCAGCCTGGGCGACAGAGCGAGACTCTGTCTCAAAAAAAAAAAAAAAAAAAAAAGGCCAAGCGTAACTAATTCTTAGACATTGCTTTCATGTTACTTTCTCTGGGCATAGGGAAACCAATAAGAACAGTGGACTATATGGTAACATTCTTAAGAGTCTCAGGGGATTTTTTGTTAAATCAACAGTTTATATTGGTTTAAATGTAGTTTCCCATGTAACTGTAAGAAATAAAATAGATTCATTGTACACGTTATCCAGTTTCTTTCAATGGTAACATCTTGCAAAACTATACAATATCAACATTAATATTTTATTCCTTTCTATTCTTATATAGTATTGCATAATATATATGTGTTCAAAGTTTGTCAATCATTTATCTGCTGAAGGACACCTCTGTTGTTTTCAGTTTTTCACTATTACAAATAAACTCATGCATAGGATTTTATATGAACGTAAGTAGACTTACATGTGTCTGTGGAATAAACACTCAGGAGTGCCGTTTTGGGTTTCCATGGTAATGACATGCTTAGTTTTTTTAAGAAACTCTTTTTCAGAGTGGCTTCATCATTTTATATTCCCATTAGCAATATTTGAGTAGTTCAGTTTCTTCACATCTCTGCCAACATTTGGTGTTGTCACTTTCTTTTATTTTAGTCATTTTGAATAGGTTTGTATAGATATCAGATTTTGGATTTTTTTTTTTTTTTTTTTGAGATAGGGTCTCACTCTGTTGACCAGGCTGGAGTGCAGTAGCATGATCATGGCTCACTGCAGCCTCGACCTCCCAGGCTCAAGAGATCCTCCCACCTCAGCCTCCCAAGTAGTTGTGCCAGTCATGTGCTACCATGCTTGGCTATTTTTAAAAAACATTTTGTAGATATGGGGTCTTGCTATGTTGTCAACGCTGGTCTCAGACTCCTGGTCTCAAGCAATCCTCCTGCCTCAGCTTCTCAAAGTGTGGGGATTATGAACGTGAGTCACCATGCCTGGCAGATAGTGTTTCTAAATAGCATGTTCCTAGTGATGGAAGTCTATGAACATCTTTTCACATGCTTATTTGCCATTTATGTATTCTCTTCAGTGAAATGTCCTTTTAGCTCATTTGCCAATTTTCTGATGGATTTCGAGTGTGTTTTTACTGCTGAGTTGGGAGGATCCTTTTTTATTTTAACTACCAGTTAGTTTGCATACGTGTCTGCCAATCTATAATTGGCCTTTATATCTTGTTAATAAGGCTGTTTGTAGACCAAACATTTTTAACTTTGATGAAGTCAAATTCACCAATTTTTTCCTTTTATGTATCATGCCTTTCGTGTCATCTCTAAAAACTCCTTGCCTGGCCTTAGGCACTGAAGAATTTCTCTTCTTGCTGATGTTATTTTTTCTAAAGTTTTTTACAGTTTTATGCCTTATATTTAAGTCTATGATCCATATTAGATTGTATTTTTTAATGCTTATACATGCAAGGAGTGCAAGGGCAGGATTGTTGTAGGGATATATTGCATACTGGTAGAGTTTGGGCTTCTGGTGTACTTGTCAGCCAAATAGTGAACATTGTGCTCTACATGTGATTTTTCATCTGTCATTCCTTTCCCCCACCTCCTTTTGGAATCCCCAGTATCTATTATTTTCACCTTTATGCCCATGTGTACCCATTGTCTAGCTCCATTTATAAGTGAGAACATGATTTTCTCTTTCTGAATTATTTCACTTAAAATAATGGCCTCCAGTTCCATCCATGTTACTAGTAATACAAAAGTTATAATTTAATTCTTTTTCATGACTGCATAGTATTCTATTTTATATATGTGTATATATAATAGAATATATATAATAGAATTGTATGTATGGCACTTTATCTCACACATTTATAATTATATATATCTATAATCCACATATATAATATATATATAATTATATATTTTATATATATATAATATTATCATTATCCAATCATTCATTGATGGACACTTAGGTTGATTCCATGACATTTCTATTATGAATAGTGCTGTGATAAACATACAAATACAAGCATCTTTTTGATGTAATGATTTCTTTTCCTTTGAATAGATTCTCAGTAGTGTGATTGCTGGGTCAAATGGTAGTTATTTTTAGTTCTTTGTGAAATCTCTATATTGAGTTCCATAGAGGTTATACTAATTTACATTCACGCCAGTCTTGTATGGTGTTCTTTTTCTCATCACATCCTTGCCATATATTAATTTTTCAAATAAGTTGTGGGTGATAAGGTTATATTTATTTGTTTGTTTGTTTCCTGTGGATATAGAATTCCTCCAGCATTTTGTGTCAGCAAATTTGAGGATGTTTCAGCTTTTATTTCTCTGAGTACTTTTTCAGCCTGCCCTCTCTCTTGTCTTATTCTAGGATTCTGATGACACAAATTTTCGGTATTTTGTTATAGGATCACAGGTCCCTATGCATCTACTCATATTTTTCCAACTTACTTGATCCCTTATCATTGTATTTCAACTGCTAGTTCACCAGTTATGTTCCATGTCCTCTTCTGTGTGCTCTTGAACTCATCAATTTAGTTTGTTTTGTAGTTGTTATCAAATTTTTCCATTGTAATATTTCTATGTGGTTCTCCTTTACCTCTTCTATTTCTTTGCTGAGACTTTGTTTCTTTCATTTGTTTCCATCAGATTTGCAATTGCTTGTTGAAAATGGCTGCTCTAAAATCTCTTTGGGATCATTCTAACTACTCTGTCATCCCAGGATTTATATGAATGATTGTTCTATTTCATTTACTTTGAGATTTTTCTGGTTTTGGGGATAACAAGTGATTTTCTAGGAATACCTTGACACTTTAAGCTGTGGCATATACATTTGGATCTAATTTAGCTAGTTTATTTGATTCCACTGTGAAAGAGGATAGGATTAGGTACTGCAGTTCTACTTCTTGTTGGTGTGGAAGTCTCTGTCCCCTACTCAGCCTCTGATGACATCTGTGGGGTCATGATGAGGGAGTCTTGTTACTTCTGGGTGGGCATAGGAATTCCAAATCCCCATATGGTCCCCACTAACACCAAAGGGGGTGATATTGCCTTGTTACCACTGGGTAGTGACAGAAGTCTTGAATCTCGAATCCACTAAGATTCCAACTCCTGTGAAATTAACTCAGTGAAGAGAGAGCAAGGAATCTCGTTATCCCCAAATAGGATTGAAAGTCTACACCCTCCATGTGGTTTGAACTGATTCCCCATAGTAAGGATCATCATTACCAATTGAAGAGATCAAAGTCCTGGATCTCTTCTTAACCTCCCTGATGCCACCCAAGTGGAGGTTTGGAGAGTTTTGGCATTACCTACTGGGGTGGACCTGGAGGTATACACGCCTTGTGCTTGTATGGGTAGGCGAAGCCACAATTATTTTATATGGTGTTTGGTGGCGTGGAGTAATTTTTGTCTTGCTAAGTTCTTCATTTCCTGGCCCTTTGAGTAGAGAGAGAAGGTTTGAGGGGCATATTAAAGAAATCTGCTCCTGTTGGCACTTCTGGGTTGCTACCTTCTTCAGAACCCAAATCTGGGATATAGGAGGAAATAAATGTGTCACTCAGGTTATTAATCAGTTGGTTTATGATAGCAAGACTATCCTGTATTATCTGGGTGAGAGCAAAGTAATCACAAGGCTACATAAATGGGAAGCAAAAGACAGAAGAGGCATTCAGAAGTCATGAAATAAAAGTCAGGAGAAATTCAAAGTGTGAGAGGGATTTCAGCCCTCATTGATGGCTTTGGAGATGGAGAAAGGGGGCATGGGAAAGAAATGCAGACAGTCTCTGGAAGCAGAGACAGATCCCAGGATAACAACAAGGAAGGAGATGGAATCTTCAGTCTTGCTACTACAGATGGTCTCCAACTTACAATGTTTCGACTGTATGATGGTGTGAAAGTGATACACGTTCAATAGAATAAATTCCATGAGGTATTCAATATTTTATTATAAAATGAGCTTTTTATTAGATGATTTTTCTCAACTGTAGGCCAATGTAAGTGTTCTGAGCACATTTAAGGTAGGCTGAGCTAAGCTATGATGTTCAGTAGATTAGATGTATAAATGCATTTTCGAGCTATGGATATTTTCAACTTACGATGGGGTTATAGAGATGTCTAACAGCTCTGTACATGTAACTGAATCCTGCCAATAACCTGAATGACGCTGGAAATAATTTCTCCCCTGGAGCCACCAGGAAAAATATGTAGCCTTACCCAAACCTTGACTTTGTTCCTGTGAGACCCAGAGAAGGAAAGTAGCTAAGCCATGCTGTGCCCACATGTCTAACCCATGAAAACTGCAAGATAATAGATGATTATGCAGACAGCTGGCAAAATTTTGGTAACTTTTAGTGGCATCCATAGAAAATAACATAATGCTTTGGTTTTTTTCTCTTTTCCAACAGAAGTCACAGAAACTATACATCTTCAGTGTGCATTTTCCCCTGGTAGACACTGTCTTTGAATGACAGCATGGTTACATAAACTGATAGGTTACACAGTTCTTCTTTTAATAGTTTGTGTACATTGTTACATGGTCTTCTAACATTGAGCATTCCTGAGTTGACAACTAACACCTGTCTTATTGGACCCATAGGTGGCTTTATCACTTAACATACTGCCCCCATGGATTCATCTTTTTTCTGGAAAGTCTGGACTTTTGGGGAATATCTCAGGTTGACCTACTTTGGGGAATAATATAATATAATACAATATAATATAATATAACACATTATGATACCTTTATATTATATGTCATAATGTAATATAAAGCCTGTAGAGTTATGCCTCATTTCTGAGAAGTTTTCTCAGCTTAATCTCTAAATATTTATGTATGCCATTATTTAATTTATTTTATTTTGACACTCCTGTGTGTGTTGGATAAGAACCAAAAGTTTTATCAGGCAAGTGACAGAAAAAGAAATAGCAGGGTTTAATTATGTATGCAAAAATGAACAACTTTTCTCTTAATTAAAAATCTAATTAAAACAAAAGAGACAATTTTTCATCTTTTATTTTGCTAAATTTTAACAAGCTCAAGCCAATGAGGATTTAGAGGAGACGGGCATTTAGGGAATCACATATAGACTTGTAAGGAGCCTCAGTTAGCAAAACCTTTGGAGAAAATTTAGAAAAGCTTTTGCTAATTTAGTTTTTTATATCCTTTGACCTCACAGTTATAATGCTAAGATTGAGTACACAGATGACTATACGGACATGGAAGGATTTGCAGAAAAGTACTAAAATATAGTTTCAAAAAAATAATGAGTTGGGCATAATAGCACCTGTTTGTAATACCAGTGCTTGGGAGACCAAAATGGGAGGATTGCTTGAGATCAGGAGTTTGAGACCAGCTTGGGCAACTTAGCTATCTCTATAAAAGTAAAAGCAAAAATTAGCCTTAACTGTGCCTGTTTGTACTCCTAGCTACTTGAGAGGCTGAGGTGGGAGGATCGCTTGATCCCAGGAGTTCAAAGCTGCAGTGAGCTGTGATCGTGCTACTTCACTCTAGCCTGGGAGACACAGCAAGGCCTTGTCTCTTAAATAAAGAAATAAATACATAAATAAGTAGATGCATTTCTTTAAAACAAACAAACAAACAGACCAAAGAACAACAAAACATTGGAACTAAATACTGAAATACTTTATTTCCACCAAGAGAAGATTGCTCACTTACAGTAGTATATATAAGTACAGAGAGATACAATAGAAATTCAAATGAATGGAATAGATTTATATTATTTGACATAAAATATCTCAAAGTTATCTTTCCATAAAAATGCACATTTTCAATACACAATGTAGAAGAATGTATAATCTGCCTCTATTTCTATAAAGTAACAAAAAAACCTACAAAAGTGCTATCTTTTCACACCAAAAATATTTCTCAACGTTCTCATGTGACAACAAATGTTTTTCAATCATTATATGATTGGCATTGTTCTATTTATTTGGTAACTATTCTGAGTAAGGGGTAAAATTCCATCTGGTGTGTCTGTGTGTATCCCTTTAAAAATGATTTATACCTATCTACAGAATGCCTAGATTTTCTCAAAGCACTATCCACAGAGACATTTCTCTATTTATTTATAAACACAGTGTATTTCTCTATTTATGTTATAAACACAATATAATCATTGACAAGGGAAAATATACGTTCATGTTTGCAATATTACATGGTCAATTGTAAAGCATTAGCAGCATTAGAATTCATCAAGAGATGATGAGTGGAGACTTGATAGACAATGTCTGTATTTAGACAGCTTGAAAACTATATATTTTTGGTAAACAAGTCTGTATTTGGTAATATTTTCTTCTAATTTCGTTTAAATACATCATCCTGTTTTGTTTTGAAACCAATAGTAGTCTATTTGATGTTTTATACCCTTGAAATACTCACAAGCTTTCTAAATGACTAAGTGCCTAAAATCGAAACAACACTGAAGTCAGGAGTTCGACACCAGCCTAACCAATGTGGAGAAACCCCATCTCTACTAAAAATACAAAATTAGCCTGGCGTGGTGGCGCTTGCCTGTAATCCCAGCTACTTGGGAGGCTGAGGCAGGAGAATCACTTGAACCCGGGAGATGGAGATTGTGGTGAGCCGAGATCACACCAATGCATTGGGGCCTGGGCAACAAGAGCAAAACTCTGTCTCAAAGAAAAAAAAAATCGAAACAATAGAAACTTTGGAATTTGACAGACCTGCATTTGATAATTCTATGTTAGTCATTGCGTGTGTGTGTGTGTGTGTGTGTGTATAATACTGGAAAAGCCATTTAAGTTCTTAAAATCCATTTCTTACATTCAAGATGGAATCTGTCATGGGCTACAATGTGTCCCCCAAATATTCCTATGCTGAATTTCTAAATCCCAGTACCTTAGTATGTGACTGTATTTGGGGATACAGTCTTTAAAGAGGTGATTAAGGTAAAATTAGGTCATGTGGATGTGAGTCCTGATCAAGTAGGACTGGTGTCCTTATAAGCAGAGGACATGAAGACACAGACACACACAGGAATGACCATGTGAGGACACAAGGAGAAGACGGCATCTCCAAGCCAAGAAGAGAGGCCTCAGGAGGAAGCAGTCCTGCCCACACCTTGATCTTGGACTCGTAGACTTCTGTTATGAAGACTAAACAGCTGGCTTTAAGCTCCACAAGTTTTCTTGTTATTAATGATAAGTTGAATTTTATGAAAGTGAAGGGTTATGAACACATGGAGAACTTTTCACGTTAGGTTACTTTCGTTTTATTCATTGACATTCTGAAAACGAATTACTAAGATTACTCATAGCATAATTATCTTCATAAAACTGAATGTGGTAGTTTTTAGAAAGCTATCATTTTTACTTTTACTCTTTCACAAATTATTGAGCCAGAGAAAAGTCCCTATCTCTCTAGAGATGACATTGGACATTTATATGCTTCTCACACATACATTCCATAGGCTATATTTAATGTTCATTTTGCGGTGTTTCTCAAGAGAGCAGCAAGACAGAACAAACAATAAAACCCCTAAAAAGAAAAATTGGAGCTCAAATGCGTGCCATTTCACCTCCTCTACTTTAGTTATTTCACATAAATATTTTCAAGTTTCAGTCTTTACCAACTTTCCATTACTGATGCATTTGGGGAAACGCTATAGCTGTCTCTGCACTATAGATTTTATTTTCACCCTTCATCTTCTGGATTCAAGAATAATCATGGAGTAGTTTAGGAATTCTGTGAGTTTAAACATTGACTATAATTTCTGTTTTTTATAAAATGGGAGTCCACTCAGCCCTCTCTACTCATGCGTCCCATATCTACAAATTCTGCCAACTGCTGATGCAAAATATTATGGGAAAAATTTTAAAAGTTAAAACATAACAATATAATAATAAAAATCCAGAAAATACAGTGAAATGGCTATTTACATAGCATTTACACTGTATTAGGTATTATAAGTAATCAGAGATGACGTAAAGAATACAAGAGGATATGCATAGGTTATATGCAAAAAGATATTTATCTAAGGGACTGGAGCATCTGAGGATTTTGGTATCCTCAGGAAGTCCTGGAGGAAAATCACCTGCAGATACCGAGATAGGACTGTACAAGTTTGAGGAAATATGTAGTTGTCTCAGAGACACTTTTACGCTGTTTCTAATCAGACCCCAATTGTTATATGTTTCCCACTGGAACGTGTTGATGTTAAACCTCTGCCATTCCAGTAGGACTTCCAAAAGGTCTCCGATTCTCATTTACCTTGTGGGTTATCATAAGACCCTCTGTTACTGCAAAATTCAGTCTCTCTACTGTGTAGAGAATCTTTTTATTTAATTAATTAATTAATTAATTTTTAAATTATTACTATTAATGAGACAGAGTCTTGCTCTGTCTCCCAGGCTGGAGTGCAGTGGTGTGATCTCGGCTCACTGCAATCTCCATCTCCCGGGTTTAAACGATTCTCCTTCCTCAGCCTGCTGAGTAGCTTCGACTTCAGGCACCTGCCACCATGCCCAGCTAATTGTCTTCTGTGTAAAGAATCTTAAAAGCTAAAGTTTTGGTGGTCACAGAAACGTAGGGCAATAATGAAGTATTTAAACTCCTACGTAAAACAAAATTGAAGTTTCAAGTGCAGAGGAAAAGCAGTATGTTTGTAAACTAAAAGTATGCAATAAAAAAGAATTGTGATACTTCCCAATGCAAAGTGTTTTTATTTAGTTTTTAAAATTAAATTCTACTGAGATAATTCACACAAAACACATCAGAATTTTGGATAATATACATTTAAGTTTAGTGATTGTTTTTAATTATTCTTAACACAAAACCCAATTCACTGTATTACACTTTGTCCTTTCTCTTGCACCTGGTTTGGTTAACATCTTCTTCCTGGCTCCAGAGAAGCAAATCTTCCCTTTCTTTTACAATCCAATCTTACAGATCTTCATCCTTCATGTTCTGCAAAAACAATGGAACCAATACCTGTGGTTTGCCTCACCTAGGTTAAATCTACCTCAACTCTTGCTCTTAATCTTGACATGTTCTCCCAAAACTCCAACCAGGCTGCCCACTTCCTCCATAAAACCCTTTTCCACCACTTTCTGCTGAAAACATCTTTGTTCCTTTACTGATTTTTTAACACACAGTATACACATTTGTGTATTTTCTGGTACTATCTGTTATTGTAATTATTTAGCATATATTTTCCAAAGGGCTTTATCTGCTGACCAGATAAAGCCCTTTGGAAAATATATGCTAAATAATAACATTTAGCAAATGTAATTATTAAAACTGCTGACCAGCAAACAGTTTATATTCTCTTCCTGAAACACCAATGGATGGTTGATCTTGTTGTTGCTGTTTCATTGAACCAGTGATCATTTTTCTTCAGTGATCATCTATACTCATGAATGGGCTGAGAAAAAGTAGTCATAGATTATGCTGTTTGGCTAATAATGCCCCCGAAAAAGGGTTCTTTAACTTTCCGAATTAAAATCAAGTTCATAATATTAGCAGAAAAGCTAGCTTTTCAAGTTTTCTGTCTGCAAGCTGGTCAGTGGTGGCTAAGAAAATGCAGCAAAGTATATAGCATGAACATTTTCAGAAGAGGTTGAGAAATAAGCCTTCCTCAATCACTGAAGGAATGCAAGCATTTCAGCTTTGAACAACGCTTTGCTCAGGAGGTGGTAGAGGACTGTGGCTTATTAGTTTACTTGAAATGCACATGCCTTCACTGGTTTATCAAGCTGTTACATTTGATAGGAAACTAGATTTTGCCTGTGCACTACAGGGGCCCAGTGCTTTTCATCTGATATTATTTGCATGCTTTTTTTTCTCTAGTATTTAAAGAACATCACAGTGATTCTTATCCCAACCGGGTGACTAATAGCTAGCTCTTTAATCTAGCTTGATTTTTAAGCCACCTTATTATAGTTTTAGCCTACTGCATGTGTGAAAAAAATAGTTGCTAAAGAATCCTGAATTCATATATGGAAAGAGAGAGTACAGCTTTCTTAGACAGAAAGTATCTACCAGCTAATGTGATAGTAATAATATAATTCCTCCATCAAGCTCTTTCCAAAACAGTGTCCCCTATATAAATAGTCTTGGTAAGGTTTGCAAATTGTAAAGAAAAAAAAGGTGACAAAATACAATACATTTATTTTGAATTAAAAATATTTTGGTTATCTGA
Organism: Chlorocebus sabaeus; assembly: GCF_047675955.1. Lineage (NCBI taxonomy): Eukaryota > Metazoa > Chordata > Mammalia > Primates > Cercopithecidae > Chlorocebus > Chlorocebus sabaeus. The sequence goes on from NC_132933.1 coordinate 147,414,300, forward strand.
ATTTTAACATATCATGGTATAGATCTGGATCCCCAGGAAACATAATCCACTCTAGATAGGTTAGCTGTAATTGGAAGATGCCCCAAGCATGCTAATATATAGTTCACCTTTTGTGTATACAAAGCAATGAAACACTCATGAGTCAAAATTTATGCTTTGATGAAAAGCACTGAATTCCTTGATCTTAATCCTTTTGGTAAAGCAAAACTGGACAGGACGTGTTCAAATAAAAACATCGATGGTGACCGTATTGACTATCAGCTATGCGAGGCATAGAGCAGGTTCAACAGCCTAAGCATCCTGAATTAGTAACATCATTAACCTAATTGTTGCTACCTTATGCCTTAAACACAGGTAGATAGTTTGTTACATTTAGTGGGCATGACCACACAGTGCATGCATTCAAATTCTGTTACTTGAATTCAATTTAAATGCTTTGCTCTGTAAAATAAATAAAATTAAGTGGGGGGAGGGGACAGAGAGAGGAAAAAAATGGACTCTAGTTAATGGAATATCTCAAACCATGGCATAAATTAAACTTGCACATCTATAACCAATTATTTCAAGTCTTTTTCAATTTTTATAACATATAACCGCTTTAATATGTTATAATATAGGGTGGAAATAACATTTAAAGAGAATCCTGCCTATAAGAAGCAATAATATAATAGCAATAATTTTCTATACTTACAAATAGCTCTTCTCTGTCAAATCATGAAAGTTTGCTTAAGTGATAGCTAAAAATTCAGACAATATGAGTGTTTGCAGGCATTAATGGGATGCAGCTTCTCTCTTGACACATTGCAAATATCAATTCAATCTTGTTATTTTTCTTGTTGAATTATGTAGTAGATAGAGTGGTAGATGCTCAATAGAATTGAGGCTTAGAAAGCTTCTGAAATTTCAATATGCTTTTCTTTGAACCAGAAAGACGGAAAAAGAAGCCAGAATATAAAGTGCTCTCCTGTATGCTTGCGCTAAATTGTCAGGAATTAGCACTCATTTTCCATTCTTAAAGCCCTCCACGAGGGCTCTCCTACCCCTTATCTCAGGGAGCAGCAGTTAATGAAGTGGATGCTAAGAAAAAAAAAATGATGAGCATTCTTTGGGGCTACAAGGAACAATGGACCTGATAAAGGTTGGGTTTCTGGTTTCCCCGGTCCTCTCATCTCTTTTTTGCCACATTCAAGTACTCACCTATGATAATGACACCTTCCACACTTCGTCCAGTCTGAATTTCTCCATTTCCAGGTCTGATTGCTATTTGCGCACTTCCGGTGGTTTGCTTGAGCTGAAAAAGGAGTACCGCAAGTGAGCGTCTACTTTCCAGATGGAAAACCTGTCTACAAAAGGATCGTTAAACTCTCAAGACATGGAGAGGTATGGAGAGATGAAAATGGAAAATTCTGTGCTACATCTGATGTCTTAAGCATTTCTAAAAGTTATTTTAGTGGACAAGAAAACTGTGGTGCATCTATACAATGGAAACAAATCAGAAATTAAAAAAAAAAAAAAAAGAAACTTGATACACGCAAAGACTTGGGTGCATCTTAAAGGGATTATATTCTCAAGGTGTGGAGAGATGAAGTCCAATTTTCACCATCCCACTGGTCCCACTGAGGAAGAGCCCCTTGTTTCTCTCCTGACAGCTTAAAAAAGAAAGTTTCACCTTGTTACCTTCCTAGCTTGGGAAAAAGTCAATTACCAAGCCAAATGCCAGCAACATCATTGCAACCTAGTTGCCTGGCATGTATGTAAAAAGTCTATTAAGCAGAAACACGATTTGCTTCCAACACTGAAAAAAAAGGAGAAATAATCAGTTCTGTCTTATCCACAGTTTTGCTTTCTGCACTTTCAGTTACCAACAGCACAGTACTATCAAATATTTTGAAAGAAAGAGAGAAACCACACTTATATGACTTTTATTACAGTATTTTGTTATAATTATTCTATGGTATTATACATTACCGTTGTTACTCTTCTAATGTGCCTAATTAATACATTAAACTTTTACTTTTGTTACTCTTCTAATGTGCCTAATTAACACATTAAATAGGCATGTATTCATAGATAAAACATAGTATATATAGGGTTCAGTACTACCTGCGGTCTCAGGCATCTGCTGGGGGTCTTGGAAGGATAATCAGTGACTACTGTAGCATGGGTATGCTAGCAACTCATCAACATTTGTCTCCACAATGATTTTTTTTTTTTTGGCAAGTGGATAGTTATGTCATTAAATGAGATAATTCACCTTGTCTGGGTGAGTCATTTGGAAGATATAGACATAGATACAGATATAGACAAATCTTATTTCTAGGTGATTCATTTGGGTTACAAATCCTCACAGATACCAAATAGGCATTCTAAAATTTCCTCCAAGCTAGGCGTGGTGGCTCATGCCTGTCATCCCAGAACTTTAGGAGGCCAAGATTGGAGGATAGTTTAAGCCCAGGGCTTCAAGAATGGCCTGAGCAACATAGTGGGACTCCATCTCTACAAAATAAAAATAAAAAAATTAGTCAGGCGTGTTGGCACGTGCCTGTAGTCTCAGCTACTTGGGAGTCAGAGGTAGGATCACTTGAGCCTGGGAGGCAGAGTTTGCAATGAGCCATAATCAGGCCACTGCACTCCAGAGCGAGACCGTCTCAAATAAAATAAAATGAATAATAAAATGAATGAATGAATTAATTAATTAAATAAATAAAATTTCTCCACTGTGACCAACGCGTTTTTGGAGGCTGTCTTTGGCACCATTCTACAACTCTACCCAATGACAAAATGTTATTCATCTAGATCAATATATTTCTAGATAAAACTCTAGATATGAAAGTTTTGCACCATGACATTTGTAATGCCAACAAAAATCTTCAGCTCTATGCAGTCTACTTACTACTAAGATGACAAATAGTAATGTGTTCTTGCATATTTAATACCAGATGTTTTGCTGTTTCTTCAAATAAAAATATGCAATCCACTGTAAAGTTTGCAAACAATAAAACAGCTTGCTTATGGCCTGAAAGCATTAAAGTGTTAAAATGGTATATTAGCTCTTTTCTCAAACATGGCCTATATTCTAGAATTTTATATGCCTGTAGTTCTCTGTGCAAGCAAACTAGAAACCAGAGCTAGGGGTATCTCCTGTGCAATTAATGAGTATCGTTTCAGATGGCAGCTTTCCTTAAAAACAGGATTCTATGTCCAGAAAATAGGATTTGAAGCTCTCTTGGTGAAATGTAAAATGAATCACACTCCATCATTTATATGAATACCATGAGGCTATTCTCTTTTTCCTTCTGGGATGAGGCAAAAGCATACATAATAAGTTCAAAACATTGTTTTTCTAATATGTGTTTTATTATAATGACACACAGTTTCTCGCATGTAAATATATATCTTTAGAATCTTAATAATGCTAAAATCACCTGATACTTTGTTGTTACTGCTACAATACATAGAAAATATATTAGGAAAACAATTTTATTTGCTTGTTTTGCTGTATTTATACGATTTGTATGAATTTGCCAGAGCTACCACAACAATATACCACAGACTGGGCAGCTTCAACAACAGAAATATATTTCTCACAGTCCTGGAGGCTGGAAGTATGAGATCAACGTGTCAGAGGGTTGGTTCCTCCTGAGGCCTCTCTCCTTGCCTTGTAGACACTCTCTTCTCCTTGTGTCCTCATGTGTTTGTCCCTCTGTGAGTGTCCGTGTCCTAATGTCCTCTTCTTAAGAGGACACCAGTCTTATGGATTGGGGTCCACTTTAGTGACTTCATTCTAACGTAATTATCTCTAAAGGTCCTGTCTCCAAACACAGTCACATTCGAAGGTAAAGGCAGGTTAGAGACCTCAAGTTATAATTTGGGGACCATATAATTGAGCCCATGACACTACTTCAGTGGAGAGATGTGTCGGTTGTCCCTTCTCACCTCAGCACCCATCAGTAAATTGCCTTGTTCCTCTACAGAGCACCTGAGCCACCCTAGGCCGATCGGAGCACTTCCACGATGTATGTCTCTGTGATGGGAGACAGACACAACCTCTTCAGAGATTAGATCTCCTCCTCTAACATAAGCCAGCTCTGCAGTTGGAAAGAATAAGCAGCTAATGAGATTGACAGTTAAGAATGATGACATAGAATAGTATGTCTCAAGTTCTAATATGCATAGAGATCACCTGCAGATCTTATTGCAAGGCACACTCTGATGAGGTAGCTCTGGGCTGGTTCTGCATTTTCAACAAGCTCTCTGATGAGGCTGATTAAGCTGGTTCAAGGTGTGCACCCGGCATAGCACAAAAACACAGCTACGCATCCTGTGCATTGGGCTTTTTGGAGGTTTGACGATACTCCAACCAGCAAACTCTCCCCACTTCCCCAAAGGTTCTAGTTTAATTGGTTTTGCAGCAGGGTGCAGAACCACAACTATCAAGGGTGATGGGTTCAGCCCAAGGGCTACCACTTCTGTGGAGCCTCAGCAAGTTACTCAACTTTTATTGTCTAACATTTGTCATCTGTGACATGGAGTGATTACTAAAAGTGCCCACCTCCAGCCAGGCACAGTGGCTCACACATGTAATGCCAGCATTTTGGGAGGATTGCTTGAGGCTAGGAATTCGAGACCAGCCTGGGCAACATAGCAAGACCCTGTCTCTACAGCAATTAAAAAGTAAATTAGCCAGGTTTGTTGGTACATGCCTATAGTCCCGGTCCTAGCTACTCAGGAGGTTGTGGAGGAAGGATTGCTTGAGCCCAGGAGTTCTAGGCTGCAGTGAGCCATGGTTGCACCAGAGCACTCCAACCTGGACAACAGAGTGAGACTCCATCTCATAAAAAAATACCCACCTCAAAACTCTGATGCAAATTATTTACCATAATATTTGCAGTTTTAAAAAAATCCTGAGAGAGACTAAGCCACTTATAACTATTTGTTTAACTTTTCCTCAAGAGTTTTTATTTTTTGCTATTGTTATCGTATTTCTTCTAATGGCAAAATGATCTGAATAATATTTATAATAAAATCTAAGTCGCAGGTTAGAACCTGAAGTATGCTTATAAGAAATACTTTATATAATGTCCCATAATAAGAGCTACAGTATCTATACAATGACTTATATTGAAATTGAATACAAGAAATCATTTAAATATCTATTTTATCATTCTTTGTACAAGACATTTTTTAGATTTCATATAACATGAATAATTGAATGGAGCCCGTTCTTCAGTTTACAGTTTAAAACATATGACTTTTTGCACATTACTATCTAAGTGGTCCCCCCAACTTACAGTCGCTCAGCTTACCATTTTTTATCTTTATAGTGGTGCAAAGTCCACACACATTCAGTAGAAATGACACTTTGAGTCGAGTCCCCATACAATCATTCTATTTTTCACTTTCAGTATGGGATTCAATAACTTGCAGGAGATATTCAACACTTTAGTATAAAGTTGGCTTTGTATTAGATGGTTTGTCTAACAGTAGGCAAATGTAAGTGTTCTGAGCACAGTTGAGGTAAGCAGGGCTGAGCTATGATGCTTGGTAGGTTAGATGTATTCAATGTATCCTCAGATTACAATATTTTTAGTTTACAATGTGTTTATGGGAATGCAAGCTCATCGTAATCCAAAGAGCATCTGCATACACTCTCAGAAACCTAATATACACACTTGACACACACAAATAACTAATAAATAATGAGCAGAAATAGGCTAATGTTTTAATGTAAGTAAATAAGATGCTACAACATTGAAAATTCTATGCTATATGTAGTGTCTGAAGCATTCTTAAGTTATTTTGGTGGTTGAGCAAACTTTGGTGCACACATACCATGGGATCTACTTAGCAAAAACAAAAACAAAAACAAAAACTATTGATACATACAACAACTTGGATGCATCTCCAATGATGTGATAAAAGCCAGTCTTCCAAAGTTACATCTTGGGCAATTCCATTTACATAACATTTTTGAAATGAACAAAGTATAGAAATGAGTGAAAGATTAATAGTTGCCTGGGGTTAAGGCAGGAGTTCATGGTAGAAGGGAAATGCGTGTGATTATAGAAGATCAGTATAAGAGATGCTTGTGAGGATGGAGTTTGATATGGTTTGGCTCGTGTCTCCACCCAAATCTCAAGTTGAATTGTAATTCCCAATGTTGGGGGAGGGACCTGATGGGAGGTGATTGGATCATGGGGGTGGATATCCCCTTGCTGTTCTGGTGATAGTGAGCGAATTATCACAAGATCTGGTTGTTTAAAAGGGTGTGGCACTTCCCCTTATGCTCTCTCTCTGCTACTGACATTTGAAGATATGCTCATTTCCCCTTCACCTTCCGCCATGATTGTAAATTTACTGAGGCCTCCCATCCATGCTTCCTGTATAGCCTGCAGAACTGCAACTCAATTGAACATATGTTCTTCATAAATTACTCAGTCTCAGGTAGTTCTATTTATAGCAGTGTAAGAATGGACTAATACCGAATTGTTCCGTATCATGACCATCTCAAGAACAATACCCTGGTGATTACATTATACTTTAGTTTTGCAAGATGGGGGAAATTGGTCAATGGAATCTGTATTATATTTTACAACTGCCCTGGAATCTCCAGCTATTGCAAAAGTAAAAAAAAAAAAATGTTTAATTTTAAAAAGTTTCAAAAATGTAATAAATTGACCACAAGGAAAAGTTCAACTAAAGTTAATGCAAATATAGGAAAATATTTATTTTCCCTCAACATTGCAAAACAATGTCTATTCTGAGGAGGCATTTTCTTGACTTTAAATGTTTACCAGCAAGACCTTGGCCTAGTTCCTGTCTCTTAAATAACACATTGCAATTCACAAATAGAGACCAAATATTGTTATCTTCACGTTACATCTTATCTGTTTTTCCACCTAAGCCTTTTCTTCTTATTTAACTGGTGAGCTACTCAATTGTAGCTCATTTCTCCATTTCTAACTCAATTATTTGTACACCTGCAAAGATTTGCTTTGTCATAAAGGAGAGAAATGCAGGTTAGAGTTTACCCTCTAAGTAGAAAATCAGTCTACCAAAGGATCTTTAAACTCTCAAGACAGGACATTGAGAGATGAAGTACCATTTTAATTGTTCCGATGATGTTTGTTTTGGTGGCAATGAAATATTAACTGTAGAAGTGTGTTAAAGGAAGAGTGGAACTAAGTTTGCAGTAAGGCGCACATGTCAAACATGTATTTAAACTCTACTTTTTAATTCACTCTGACAGTCTGCAAATTAAAATTTATTTTAAAAATTATGTTTCTAAATATTTGTCCTCTTTCAGATTTTCCAACACCCATGATTCCTGTGGGAGTTTTGCTGTACATGTAGCTGCGTTTGATTCTGCTATGAATAAAACAATAATGTGATATTTTACTGGTACAGTTTATCTCTTGTGCGTTCTGTAACACAATATCCACAATGGTACATTTAGTTTCCTTTAGGTCCCTTTAGAAAAATTATATATCAGATCAACACAAAATCTTATTCTGAAGCCCATGAGGAAGAGACTATAGCATCCTGCATTTTTGCCTTATATGCAGGTACAAAGTCAATCTTTTGTTTAGGTTATTCAACCTTTGAAATTGTAATCTGTTTCTCTGGAATCTCATGGGATGTTTTAAAGCAAAATATAGTTCAGTAAAGAAAACATTGAGGCACTTATTTTTCCGGAAATAAAATTTAATTTAATAAGAAGGAAATTCAGCATGGTGGCAGATGCCTGTAATCCCAGCACTTTGGGAAAAGCCAGGGTGGGTGGATTTCTTGAGCCCAGGAATTTGAGTCTAGCCTGAGCAACATGATGAAACCCTGTCTCTATAAAAAATACATTAGCCGGGCATGGTGGTATGCACCTGTAGTCCCTGCTGTTAGGGGGACTAAGGCATAAGGATCACTTGAGCATGGAAAGTTGAGGCTGCAATGAGCCATGACCATACCACTGCCCTCCAGCCTGGGCAGCAGAGGGAGATCCTGTCTCAAAACAAAACAAAACAAAAACAACAAAAAAACACACGAAGATATATTTGATTTTATCATGTGATAATATTAAAATCATAGATCAGAAGAGAATGTCAGAAACATTCTGCCTACTCAAAAGAGTTGTTTCCTCTCTGCCATTTTTAACTGATATAAAATTGGATAACATCACGACACCTCAGTTCCTTCTAGAAACATCATGATTCCTTGTATAAGTGACTGATCTTCTTAATGACTGAGTAATAGTGGTTAATGAGATTTTTTTAAACCTCTCTCTTCTTTGAGTAAACAAGATTGGAAAAGATAGACTCATTGTTTGTGGATTAGACATAGAATATCAAAGAGAGAGTAAGTCAAGATGGCAGTGCCGGTCTTAGGACTAGGAGAGAGGGTAGAGAGAAATAAACCAGTTGGATGCAGGTAGGTAGCTACAGTGTTCACCTAATGTAATGTTCATCTACTCCTATAACACACCATAAATGAATGTAAGATACAGTAAGCACAAAAATTCCAACTTGACAAATATCAGGGCATAATACAAATTAAAGAGAAATGAGTACCTGTTGCATAGAGAAATGTGTGGAGTCCTACTTAGGGAAAAGGAGTCAGTCTGGTGAGACCAAGGGAAAGCAAAAACAGAAAGCATATAAGCTGTAAGTCTGTCTTTCTTCATAGTCTAGGACAAATAGCCCCCCTGGGCAGACAACTGACAATCTTCTTGTGCCCAGCTATCGCCAGACACCTGCAAGTTAATTTACTGCAACCGTGGCATTATCAGTACTGCATGTAACACTCTTCAGCATAAACATCATTCTATAAAATTCCCAGCAAGCCTTTGTTTCCTAAGAGTCAGTTTCTCTCTAGCTGGTCTGCCCATTTCACCCTTACAATGCATTGTCACACTTTCTCTAATCAATCTGCCTTTCTTTACCTGCCATTATCTCGGTAAATTATTTTACTGCCCTTGTAATACCAGCCCCAGAGGGTTGCCCCTTACCCATAACAAAATATAGAAAATCTAACAGGATGTATAGAATTATATGGTGACAGAGACTGAATATATCAAACATGTCAATTATTGTGCAAGGAGCTTAACTCATTTGCTGAGAGAGAGGAAAAAAAAAATCAATGGGCCCATACAGAAGCACCCAAAGATAGGCCATCCACAAGAAATATACCTAAAGCAAAGTTATTCAGAAAGGCTAAAAAAAAAAAAAAAAAAAGACAAAGAAGTAAAAAAAAAAGTTCTTCCAAAAAGACACATGCACTTGTATGTTCATCACAGCATGATTCACCATAGCAAAGACATGGATTCAACCGAGATGCCCATCAACAGTGGATTGGATTTTTTAAAAAAGTGGTACATATACACCAGGGAATACTATGCATTCCTAAAAAAGAGAAAAATCATGTTCTTTGAAGAAATATGGATGCAACTGGAGGCCATTATCCTGAGCAAATTAGTGCAGGAACAAAAACCAAATACCACATGTTCTAACTCTTAAGTAGAAACTAAGCATTAAATTATCAAGGAGATAAAGATGAGAACAATAGACTCTGGGGATAGCTAAAGGGGAGAGCATAGAGGGGCACAAGGGCTGATAAATTAACTTTTGGGTACTATGCTCCTTACCTGGGTGACAGAATTATTTGTACCCCAAACCTCAATGTCACACAATATACCCAAGTAAGAAACTTGTACATGCACCTCTTGAACCTAAAATTAAAGTTGAAATAAAAAATAAAACAGAAGAAAAGCAATAACAAACCTTCTTCCCTAGATGTGACAACTAAAAATATCTCACAGAACTAATAAGTAGGGCCGGCGCGGTGGTTCACGCCTGTAATCTCAGCACTTTGGGAGGCCGAGGCAGGCGGGTCACCTGAGGTCAGAAGTTTAAGACCAGCCTGGTCAACAGGGTGAAAACCCTTCTCTACTAAAAATATAAAACTTAGCCAGGCGTGGTGGCGCGTGCTTGTAATCCCAGCTACTTGGGAAGCTGAGGCAGGAGAATCGTTTGAACCCGGGAGGTGGAGGTTGCAGTGAGCAGAGATCGTGCCACTGTACTCCAGCCTGGGCAACAAAAGTGAAACTCCGTCTCAAAAACAGAAAAAGAACTAAAAAGTAGAAGAAACGATACTAGAAGCTGGGAAGGTTAGGGGAAAGGGAAGATAGGGAGAAATTTGTTGAAGGACACAAAATTACAGCTACATAGGAGGAATAAGCTTTGCTGTTCTATACCACTGTACGATGACTATAGATATTGCGTGTTCACAACACAAAGAAATGGTACATGTTTGAGATGATGGATACGCTAATGACCCTGATGTGATCACTGTACGTTGTATGTATCAGAACTTCACTATGCCATGTGAATATGTACAATTATTATATGTAAATTAAAAATTAAACTTAAACATTTTTTTAAATGTCTCTAGACTTTTCTACATGTCCCCTGCAGGAAGCTAAACCACCTCAGGGTGAAATGACTGCTTTATGGGATTATGCCTGAGCAGAAATATTCCTACAAAAGCATTTATTTATTTATTTAGAGACAGGGTCTCACTCTGTCACCCAGGCTGGAGTGCAGTGCCATGAACTCAGCTCATTGCAGCCTCCGCCTCCTGGGTTCAAGGGAGCCTTCCACCACAGCCTCCTGAGTAGTTGCGACTACAGGTGCGTGCCACCACGCCCAGCTAATTTTCTGTATTTTTTGTACAGATGAGGTCTCACCATGTTGCCTAGGCCAGTCTCAAACTCCTAGGCTCAAGCCATCCACCCGCCTTGGCCTACCAAAGTTCTGGGGTTACAGGCATGAGCCACCACTTCCGGCCTGTTTTTCCTTCCTGTTTAATATGTCAAGGTGGTTCTTGGTAGACTTTCCTTGATTAGTTTAGTGGGCTTTGCCTAGCCACCCTTCGCTTATCACAGGTCTAATGTAGTTATCTGAGGACCATCTATTTATCACATTTCTACATTTTATTTAATGCCTTATTAGATATTATATTAACTTTTATATGATATTTAAAATATGTTAAATATGTTATTGTTTTTATTCGTATAAATGTACAGGGCACAAGCTAAATTTTGTTACATGGATGGTTTGCATAGTTGTGAAGTCAGGGCTTCCAGTGTACCCCTCACCTGAATAGTGTACACTGCATCCATTAAGTAATTTTTCACCCTCCCACCTCTCCCAGCTTCTCACCCTTCCAAGTGTCCAGTGTCTATTTTTCCACTCTTTGTCCATTGTACACATTACTTAGCTACCACTTGTGAGAAAACACAATAATTTTCTTTCTGAGTTGTTTTCCTTGGGGTATTTAGCCATGATAAAATATTTTTAAAATAAGACTACAGTATTAGTCTGTTCTCGCACTGCCAATAAAGACATACCCCAAACTGAGTAATTTATAAAAGAAAGAGGTTTAATGGACTCACAGTTTCACATGGCTGGGGAGGCCTCACAACCATGGCAAAAGGCAAATAAGAAGCAAAGTCATGTCTTTCATGGTGGTAGGCAAGAAAGTGTGTGCGGGAGATCTCCCCTTTATAAAACCACCAGATCTCATGAGATTTATTCACTATCAAGAGAACAGCATGGGAAAGACCTGCCCCCATGATTCGGTTACCTCCCACCAGTTCCCTCCCATGATACATGGAAATTATGGGAGCTACAATTCAAGATGAAATTTGGGTCGGGATATAGCCAAACTATATTAACTACTCATTAGTCAATTTGGCCAGTCAATGAGGTCTCACCATGTTGCCCAGGCCAGTCTCAAACTCCTGGGCTCCAGCCATCCACCCGCCTTGGCCTACCAAAGTTCTGGGGTTACAGGCATGAGCCACCACTTCCGGCCTGTTTTTCCTTCCTATTTAAAAATATCATATTTTAAATACCATATTAAAAATATCATATTTTAAAAATAACATTTTTATAAACATGTAATAACTAGTTGATGTATGCTTCACTGTCACATTAACTTCAAAGGCTTGTATACCTTAAACTATTTGAATTAAGTAGGGTTGTTAATGAAATATTATCTAAAATGACTCTATCATGATAATTTACTTTGCTTGAGAAAATATCAATAATATCAGGTGTAGTATCTGTGGTAACCTGTCAATCTCTGATTCTCTATGTGGTTTTTCTCCACTCATTTACCTTCTGAGTGACAAATTTGTGTGAACCCATAGTCAAAAGGAGATCCCTTCAGTTTGATAGTAATGTGTGACTTACAGGGTTCATTTTACTTAAGAACTCACTTTAAAATTTTTTGAAAGAAGATTTTCTGCTCACATGTCAAAGGCTATTCCTAATGAAGGCATATAATTTCAACCAAATAATAACTGAAATCTATAAGGCATCCCTTTCATCGTGTTTTTTTTCCTTTAGATTTTCATTAATTTGATGGTAAGCTGTAATTTTCAGTTTTCCTTGATGCTAAAAGTATACCCTGCTTATATAATTAATGATGCTTTTATGCTTCCATCAGCTTCATGAATAGGAAATCATCCGTGGGTGTCCTATTTCCTCGTTGTTCCCATATATCCTTTTGTCTGTTATAAAAATAGAGATAAATACCAGCGTCAAAAACGCAAGGAAAAATAGTAGCTGTTTACTTGTAGAAATCTTTTCTTTGCATTGTTGTGAAAGCTAGTTATAGGTCAAGGGAAAAACTACCAAGTTATAAATTGGTCTTCCAATCTGTTTTTGAAGTACAAACAATCTGTGAAATTTCTATTAGGGGCAAGTCAACTATATCACATACACCCACATATCCCAAAATTATAGAGCGTTGTCTTGTTTTCTTTCCTTTCTTCCGGTTTATTACATGGATATGACCACCTAATTGCTGATATATGATTGCTCTGAACCAACACTATAAGCTGGTTAAAAAGGTGGCTATGTTAATATGTTTTGATTATTTTCATTCAGTTGTTTACTCGTCAAATTACCCATATTAGTCAAATGGTAGGTTTCAAATCTGATATATTAGAAAGTATGCATGCCTTAAGTAAAATCAGTTATCTAGAAGGTCAGTTTGATAGGAACTGTACACATTTTTTAAAGATATTGCTAGAAACATCAGATATGAATTGAACTTATACCTTTCCAAGTAGTTGGTTTGGTGTCAACAAAATCTTTAGAAATCTTTATGATAGTCATGGAAGCAAAAAAAAAGAGACCTATTTTCATTTTGCTTTTTTACTTTCTTTCATTTATATCAGTAGTCCAACTTATTTTAGGACCTGGGAACACACATTTATATTTTTTTTAAAACTGAAGGCAATAACTATTTAGATTATTACATACTGCTTCCAGAAGAAATCTCACATAAAACTATAATGTCAATTTGCACCATTTTCAACTACATCCTTCATTAGCACTAGACTACAGACTGGCATTTGCAAAAACAAAAACTACTTATTAAAAAAACACATTATTGTGGGTTTTTACATGAACATTGTGGTTATTAAGAACCACAGACAAATGATCCCAAATGCAATCTCCCTCAGACTGATCAAAATTTATCTTACTTAAAAATACCAGTGGAGAATCCTTTTGAAAACTATTTTCATAGATGATCACACACTCTTGTAAATGCTTTCTTGTATATTATCTAGAATTCTAGCTGGGCATTATGGTTCATACCTAAAATCCCAGCACTTTGGGAGGTTGAGGTGGGAGGATTGCTTGAGCCCAGAAGTTCAAAACCAGACTGGGAAACATAGCGAGACCCCCATCTCTATCAGAATAAATAAATAAATAAATAAATAGCTGGGTGTGGTAGTATGGATCCAAAAAAATGGTGTGATGGGTGCAGTGACTCATGCCTATAGTTCCAGCTACTCTGGAGGTTAAGGCGAGAGGATCATTTCAGTTCAGGAAGTCGACACAGTAGTGGGCCGTGTTTGCACCACTGCACTCCAGCCTGGGTGACAGAGTGAGATCCTGTCTCAAAAAAAACAAAAAAACAAAAAAAAATTCTACCCAAGAACTGGAGCCCAGCTGGTATCATTTATAAATTATTGAATACTGATTGTGCTTTATGTACTTGGAATGTATATTACATTCTCCCCGCATCTTTCTCAAGACTTCCCAGTGATCAAGATGTCTGAAAGTCTATTTTGACACTTTTATTTTCTTCGTCTTTTCTGAATCACGTTCCAGGATAAAGTGGGTTTTGGCTCAAAATGAAGTTGATTCACTGACTGAATTCATCACATACACTCTGAATAGAATTGTGCAAATTACCTAGTTTATCATAATTTGGACATGTGTAAAATTATGCTAATTATACAAATCTTATTTTCTTCCTTTCAAACAAATAGATTGCCCTTAATTCATCCATGACTGTTGTGGGAATTAGAAATACTAATTGAAAAGCACCCGCTAAGGTGATTGACCTCATCCAGCCACTGATACAGGAGAAAGTGTAGCTACTACTGTGTTGGCCATATGATTTTCCCTACAATTCCATTTACCCATCAAAGTTAAGGGCACAGTGGATCACACCTATAATCCCAGCAATTTGAGGCTGAGGCAGGAGGATTGCTTGTAGCCAAGAGTTCAAAACCAGCCTGGGCAACATAGCAAAACCCTGTCTCTACAAAACATTTAAAAATTAGCCAGACGTGGTGGTGTGTCTGTAGTCTCAGCTACTTGGGAGGGTGAGGCAGGAGAATTGCTTGAGCCCAAAAGTTTGAGGCTGTGGTGAGCTATAATCACACCACTGCACTCCAGCCTAGGCAATAGACCCTGTCTCTTAATTTTTTTTAATTAAGGAATAATTTCAAATGCAATAATAAGTTGAATGATACTGTCTGCTCTATGCATTTCGATATTTTATCCTATGTTGTAGTGACAGATATGATAACCATAAATATTTCTGGTATAAGAAAATACACATGTCTCAATTTTCTTGAAATTTGACCTAAAAACCTCTGCACTCGCTTCTAAGGAATTTTATATACACACACACACACACACATATACACAATGCTTTAAGTTCTAGGATACATGTGCACAATGTGCAGGCTCATTACATAAGTATACCTGTGCCATGCTGGCCCACTGCACCCATCAACCCGTCGTTTACATTAGGTATTTCTCCCAATGCTATCCCTCGCCCTGCCCCCACCCCAAGACAGGCCCCAGTGTGTGATGTTCCCCAACCTGTGACCAAGTGTTCTCATTGTTCAATTCCCACCTGTGAGTGAGAACATGTGGTGTTTGGTTTTCCGTCCTTGCGATAGTTTGCTGAGAATGATGGTTTCCAGCTTCAACCATGTCCCTACAAAGGACACGAACTCATCCTTTTTTATGGCTGCATAGTATTCCAGTCTATCATTGATGGACATTTGGGTTGGTTCCAAGTCTTTGCTATTGTGAATAGTGCCACAATAAGCATATGTGTGCATGTGTCTTTATAGCAGCATGATTTATAATCCTTTGGGTATATATCCAGTCATGGGATCGCTGGGTCAAACGGTATTTCTAGCTCTAGATCCTTGAGGAATCACTACAATGTCTTCCACAATGGTTGAACTAGTTTACAGCCCCACCAACAGTATAAAAGTGTTCCTATTTCTCCACATCCTCTCTAGCATCTGTTGTTTCCTGACTTTTTAATGATCGCCATTCTAACTGGGGTGAGATGGTATCTCATTGTGGTTTTCATTTGCATTTCTCTCATGACCAGTGATGATAAGCACTTCTTCATGTGTCTGTTGCCTGCATAAATGTCTTCTTTTGAGAAGTGTCTGTTCATATCCTTTGCCCACTTTTTGATGGGGTTGTTTGTTTTTTTTTTGTAAATTTAAGTTCTTTGTAGATTCTGGATATTAGCCCTTTGTCAGATGAGTAGATTGCAAAAATTTTCTCCCATTCTATAGGTGCCTGTTCACTCTCATGGTAGCTTATTTTGCTGTGCAGAAGCTACTTAATTTAATTAGATCCCATTTGTCTATTTTGGCTTTTGTTGCCATTGCTTTTGGTATTTTATTCATGAAGTTTTTGCCCATGCCTATGTCCTGAATGGTATTGCCTAGGATTTCTTCTAGGGTTTTTATGGTATTAGGTCTAACATTTAAGTCTTTAATCCATCTTGAATTAATTTTTCTATAAGGTATAAGGAAAGGATCCAGTTTCAGCTTTGTACATATGACTAGCCAGTTTTCCCAGCTCCATTTATTAAATAGGAAATCCTTTCCCCATTTCTTGTTTTTGTCAGGTTTGTCAAAGATCAGATAGTTGTAGATGTGTGGTGTTATTTCTGAGGCCTCTGTTCTGTTCCATTGGTCTATATCTCTGTTTTGGTTACTGTAGCCTTGTGGTATAGTTTGAAGCCAGGTAGTGTGATGCATCCAGCTTTGTTCTTTTTGCTTAGGATTGGCTTGGCAATGTGGGCTCTCTTTTGGTTACATATGAACTTTAAAGTAGTTTTTTCCAATTCTGTGAATACAGTCATTGGTAGCTTGATGGGGATGGCATTGAATCTATAAATTACCTTGGGCAGTATGGCCATTTTCATGATATTGATTCTTCCTATCCATGAGCATGGAATGTTTTTCCATTTGTTTGTGTCTTCTTTCATTTTGTTGAGCAGTGGTTTGTAGTTCTCCTCAAAGAGGTCCTTCACATCCTTTGTAAGTTGGATTCCCAGGTATTTTATTCTCTTCGTAGCAATTGTGAATGGGAGTTCGCTCATGAGAACGCTTGTGATTTTTGCCCATTGACTTTGTATACTGAGACTTTGCTGAAGTTGCTTATCAGCTTAAGGAGATTTTGGGCTGAGACGATGGGGTTTCCTAAACATACAATCATGTCATCTGCAAACAGGGACAATTTTGCCCATTCAGTATGATATTGGCTGTGGGTTTGTTATAAATAGCTCTTATTATTTTGAGATACATTCCATCAGTACCTAGTTTATTGAGAGTTTTTAGCATGAAGGGCTGTTGAATTTTGTTGAAGGCCTTTTCTGCATCTATTGAGATAATCATGTGGTTTTTGTTGATGGTTCTGTTTATGTGATGGATTACGTTTATTGATTTGTGTATGTTGAACCAGCCTTGCATCCCAGGGATGAAGCCCACTTAATCATGGTGGATAAGCTTTTAGATGTGCTGCTGGATTTGGTTTGCCAGTATTTTATAGAGGATTTTCGCATTGATGTTCATCAGGGATATTGGTCTAAAATTCTCTTTTTTTGTTGTGTCTCTGCCAGGCTTTGGTATCAGGATGATGCTGGCCTCATAAAATGAGTTAGGGAGGATTTCCTCTTTTTCTATTGATTGGAATAAAGAAGGGATGGTACCAGCTCCTCTGTGTACCTCTGGTAGAATTCAGCTGTCAATCTGTCTGGTCCTGGACTTTCTTTGGTTAGTAAGCTATTAATTATTGCCTCAATTTCAGAGCCAGTTATTGGTCTTTTCAGAGATTTAATTTCTTCCTGGTTTAGTCTTGGGAGGGTGTAAGTGTCCAGGAAATTATCCATTTCTTCTAGATTTTCTAGTTTATTTGCATTGAGATGTTTATAGTATTCTCTGATGGTAGTTTGTATTTCTGTGGGATCGGTGGTGATATCCCCTTATTGTTTTTTATTGCCTCTGTTTTATTCTTCTCTCTTTTCTTCTTTATTAGTCTTGCTAGTGGTCTATATATTTCGTTGATCTTTTCAAAAAACCAGCTCCTGGATTTGGTGATTTTTTGAAGGGTTTTTTGTGTCTTTATCTCCTTCAGTTCTGCTCTGATCTTAGTCATTTCTTGCCTTCAGTTAGCGTTTGAATTTGTTTGCCTTGCTTCTCTAGTTCTTTTACTTGTGATGTTTGGGTGTCAATTTTATATCTTTCCTGCTTTCTCTTGTGGGCATTTAGTACTATAAATTTCCCTCTACACAATGCTTTAAATGTGTCCCAGGGATTCTGGTACTTTGTGTCTTTGTTCTCATTGGTTTCAAAGAACATTTTTATTTCTGCCTTCATTTCATTATTTACCCAGTAGTCATTCAGGAGCAGGTTGTTCAGTTTCCATGTAGTTGTGCAGTTTTGAGTGAGTTTCTTAATCCTGAGTTCTAGTTTGATTGCACTGTGGTCTGAGAGACAGTTTGTTATAATTTCTGTTATTTTACATTTGCTGAGGAGTGCTTTACTTCCAACTATGTGGTCAATTTTGGAACAAGTGCGATGTGGTGCTGGGAAGAATGTATATTCTGTTGATTTGGGGTGGAGAGTTCTGTAGATGTCTATTAGGTCCCCTTGGTGCAGAGCTGAGTTCAAGTCCTGAATATCCTTGTTAACTTTCTGCCTCGTTGATCTGTCTAATGTTGACAGTGGGGTGTTAAAGTCTCCCCTAATTACTATGTGGGAGTCTAAGTATCTTTGTAGGTCTCTAAGGGCTTGCTTTATGAATCTGGATGCTCCTGTATTGGGTGCATATATATTTAGGATAGTTAGCTCTTCTTGTTGAATTGATCCCTTTACCATTATGTAATGGCCTTCTTTGCCTCTTTTGATCTTTGTTGGTTTAAAGTCTGTTTTATCAGAGACTAGGATTGCAATCCCTGTTTTTTTTTTTTTTTTTTTTCCTGCTTTCCATTTGCTTGGCAGATCTTCCTCCATCCCTTTATTTTGAGCCTATGTGTGTCTCTGCACATGAGATGGGTCTCCTGAATAGAGTACACTGATGGGTCTTGATGCTTTATCCAATTTGCCAGTCCGTGTCTTTTAATTGGGGCATTTAGCCCATTTACATTTAAGGTTAATATTGTTATGTGTGAATTTGATCCTGTCATGATGTTAGCTGGTTATTTTGCCCATTAGTTGATGCAATTTCTTCCTAGCATCAATGGCCTTTACAATTTGGCATGTTTTTGCTGTGGTTGGTACCAGTTGTTTCTTTCCATGTTTAGTGCTTCCTTCAGGAGCTCTTGTGAGTCAAGTCTGGTGGTGACAAAATCTCTCAGCATTTGCTTGTCTGTAAAGGATCTTATTTCTCCTTCTCTTATGAAGCTTAGTTTGACTGGATATGAAATTCTTGGTTGAAAATTCTTTTCTTTAAGAAAGTTGAATATTGGCCCCCACTCTCTTCTGACTTGTAGAGTTTCTGCCAAGAAATCTGCTGTTAGTCTGATGGACTTCCCTTTGTTGGTAACCTGACCTTTCTCTCTGGCTGCCCTTAACATTTTTTTCCTTCATTTCAACCTTGGTGAATCTGACAATTATGTGCCTTGGGGCTACTCTTCTTGAGGAGTATCTTTGTGGTGTTCTCTGTATTTCCTGAATTTGAATGTTGGCCTGCCTTGCTATGTTGGGGAAGTTCTCCTGGATAATATCCTGAAGAGTGTTTTCCAACTTGGTTCCATTCTCCCCGTCACTTTCAGGTACACCAATCAAACGTAGATTTGGTCTTTTCTCATAGTCCCATATTTCTTGGAGGCTTTGTTCATTTCTTTTTACTCTTTTTTCTCTACACTTCTCGCTTCATTTCATTCATTTGATCTTCAATCACTGATACCCTTTCTTCCACTTGATCAAATCAGCTATTGAAGCTTGTGCATGCATCATGTAGTTCTCGTGCCATGGTTTTCAGCTCCATCAGGTTATTTAAGGTCTTCTCTACATTGTTTATTCTAGTTAGCCATTCGTCTAATCTTTTTTCAAGGTTTCTAGCTTCCTTGCGATGGGTTCAAACATCCTTCTTTAGGTCAGAGAAGTTTGTTATTACTGACCTTCTGAAGCCTACTTCTGTCACCTCGTCAAAGTCATTCTCCATCCAGCATTGTTCCATTGCTGGTGAGGAGCTGTGATCCTTTGGAGGAGAAAAGGCTGTCTGGATTTTAGAATTTTCAGCTTTTCTGCTTTGGTTTCTCCTCATGTTTGTGGTTTTATCTACCTTTGGTCTTTGATGTTGGTGACCTGCAGATGGGGTTTTGGTGTGGATGCCCTTTTGTTGATATTGATACTATTCCTTTCTTTTTGTTAGTTTTCCTTCTAATAGGTCCCTCAGCTGCAGGTCTGTTGGAGTTTGCTGGAGGTCCACTCCAGACCCTGTTTGCCTGGGTATCACCAGCAGAGGCTGCAGGAGAGCAAATATTGCAGAATAGAAAATATTGCTGCCCGATCCTTTCTCTGGAAGCTTTGCCCCAGAGGACCCCCTGCCTGTATGAGGTGTTAGTCGGCCCCTACTGGGAGGTGACTCCCAGTTAGGCTATATGGGGGTCAGGGACCCACTTGAGGAGGCAGTCTGTCCGTTCTCAGAGCTCAAACACCTTGCTGGGAGAACCACTGCTCTCTTCAAAGCTTTCAGACAGGGATGTTTAAGTCTGCAGAAGTTTCTGCTGCCTTTTGTTCAGCTATGCCCTGCCCACAGAAGTGGAATGTGCAGAGGCAACAGGCCTTGCTGAGCTGCGGTGGGCTCTGCCCAGTTTGAGCTTCCCTGGCCACTTTGTTCACTTACTCATGCCCAGCAATGGTGGAAGCCCCTCCCCCAGCCAGATTGCTGTGCTAGCAGTGAGCAAGGCTCTGTGGGCATGGGACCTGCTAAGCCAGGTGCGGGATATAATCTCCTGGTTTGCTGTTTGCTAAGATCACTGGAAAAGTACAGTATTTGGGCAAGGGTGTCCCAAATTTCCTGGTGCAATCTGTCATGGCTTCCCTTGGCTAGGAAAGGAAAATCCTCTAACCCCTTGTGCTTCCTGGGTGAGGTGATGCCCCGCCCTGCTTTGGCTTGCCTTCCATGGGCTGCACCACTGTCCAACCAGTCCCAATGAGATGAAACAGGTACCTCAGTTGGAAATGCAGAAATCACCCATTTTCTTCTTCAATCATGCTGGGAGGTGCAGACCAGAGCTGTTCCTATTTAGCCATCTTGGAATGGAAGAAAGATTCTGATATTTTTAAAGCATGAAAAGGGCAAACAAAATGCATATATAAGATACAATATATAAAGAAAGAAAGAAGAAGAAACATTATTCTCTCTTGTTAGTATTATTTTAGGAGGAAATTCTATGCAGATACCTATTTGTAAGGCAAGGTTTTGTGACAAGAGGAATTGTATTTATACAATGTACAATTTACACAAGTAAAAATGGACAATTGTACAACTTCCACAATTCCATTCAACCTATGTATGACAACTAGAGGAATTATTGAGAATGATAAATGTTATGGTGTGGAGTGAAAACTCTGAAGATTATGTGCCTAAAATATTACCTGGTTTAATGTTTAAAACTTCTATAAATGCTGTAGATATTTATACATTTTATAAATTTTATAAATTATAGTTTATAAGGCTAAAAGCTTATGGAAGAAATAAAGTTTGGGTACCTGTTGTGAGTTGGACTGTGTGATTTCTTTCTTTTTCTTCCTGCAAAAATGATCACCACCAAAACTGTACATGTAAATGTCCTGCAATTTAGTCATTAGAATTTGCTTTGCATTTCATTTTAGTATCTCAAATATAATCTGTAGTGTCATAAAATATGTAAGATTTCAGCCCCCCACTGTTTGCTATTTTAATTATAAAATAATATTTGGGAATTGGCTTATATATGTGGTCTAATGAACAATTTGGACTATGAGTAAACTTTTTGATTTTTAAGTTTACCTTGCACTTTATTTGTTCGAAATTCTGGAATATGCTGTGAGACTCTTCTTCCAGGGTTGAGTCCCAAAGTTCCTTGATAGGTGCAGGCTCTCAATGAAGCCAGCATTAAGCTACTTCCAGGGAACTGCCTGGTCCACCTCCCAAGCTGCTTGGTTCTAACATGGTCGAGGCCATGTGTGCCATGACCTGTACCTACACAATGATTTCTCACACCTGCCCCTCTGATCACCTAAGTCAGCTCTGCTTTCATATCTCACACAAGTGCATTTAACTCAAAGAACTTAAGTTTGACAGCTGGCTGGAAGATTAGCTAAAATGTAATTTTAGGTTTCTGAGTTGTTCAGTCAGGAAGAAAAGTAGAAGGCGATCATTAGAAACTTTTAGAGATGAATACATATTCAAAGAGGCAACTCACGTTTCCAACCACAGGTGGAGGTACCTTTTGCACCCCATGTTAACATGTCCATCACTAAAGAAGCCAGAAGAAGTTCATGGAAAGTCTCAGTAGTAGCTCAGACTAGGGTTTCATGCCATGCTCACTTGACAGCTGCTATTCAGACACATTCTCTATCTCTTCTCAGAAACAAATCATTACAAATGCTGCAGTCTGGCATATAGATATGGTGGTAGCAAATGTCTGTGTTTCATTTTCCTTCCCATTTATTTATTCTCTATCTCAATAAACAACAATCCCTACAAGCAGTTGACTTTCACATAACAGTGTCAGCAATATATCTTTACCATCTTGGCAACATTCAGCCTTTGTGTGTCCACACAAGTCTTAGAGGTATTTTTGCTACCTCACTATCTCACAATTCTTTACCCTAGTCTGCTACATTGATGCTGATGGAGCCCGAATCTTAGGATGCAGCAATATTTAGATACATGTGTAAGACTGACGTTTGCCATAGAATGGATGATAAAACCTATGTCTTGGTTTGCTATGGCTGTCATATCAAACTACCACAGACTGGGTACATTTTAAAAAACTGGAACTTTGCTTTTTCACAGTTCTGGAGTCTGGAAATCCAAGATCAAGGTATGGGCAGCACTGTTTCCTCTGAAGTCCTCTCTCCTGGACTTGTAGACACTGTCTTCTCCCTGTGTTCTCACATGGTTGTCCCTCTGTATTTGTTTGTGTTCTAATCTCCTCTTTTTATAAGGACACCAGTCCTATTGGATTAGGGCACATCCTAAAGATCTCGTTTAAGCTTAATTATCTCTTTAAAGGCCCTATATTTAAATACAGTCCCCTTGTGGATAAGGGCTTCAATGTATGAATTTTAGGGAGACCCAAATCAGCCCATAACAGTGCATGAAAGATCAGTATTTTAAACCCTCTGTGAAATATCTAGTTATTCACAACCATACAGCATACCCTTCATTTCACCTGTAAGTAAAAATGAACGGAAATACATATTCATACTCTATGTGCTGGCTAGCTTTGCATGGTGCCCAGTGGGAGAAAGGTGCACCATTTGTTTTGTTTACAGAACAAACACCTCTTTTCTTGTAAGCTTTGTCACCCAGCAGATTAACTGTTGCGTGAAGTGCACATAACAGGTCATGGTTCTGATAGGATTAATGGAAAGCCCCACTAGGATCGTTATAATGAAATCTCTCATGTATGAAGGGAAAGATCATGCCATTTTTGCAAAGTCTTCTCAGTTTGGATAAAAGCTGCCTGCTTTTTACAGGATCCTGGAAGAAATTGTTCAGCTCACCATCAGAGTCATGTGGTCATGCATCTTGAGGCACACATCAGAAATTAGGTGTTTCCCATCCCAATGAACAAGTGAGCCCACGGACACTCCATTATGAAGGGGAAGTAGCTGTATGAAGTAGGGATCAGACAGCTCTAGTAGATATAAGTTGTTTGAGCAAAATGTTCATGTTTACCAATGTGCCTTCTCTTGCATGTGGCCTCTTCTTGGCCCTATAGAAAGATACCAGTGATCATGTGCTTCTCCAGAGAAACAGAACTAATAGGAGATAGATAATTGGATATATGAATAAATGAATAGCTAGCTAGGTGAATCGATGGATGGATGACAGATAGGTGAATAGATGGATAGATGGATGGATGAATGATAGATGAACAAATGAATGGATGGAAAAATGGATGAATAAATAGGCAGACAGATAGATCGATGATGAATAGATAGATAGATAGATATCAAGATAGATAGGATGTGTTATAATAAGTGTCCCACATGGTTATAGAGGCTTAGAAGTCCCACAACCTGCTGACTGCAAACTGAGAACCAGAAAAGCCTGTAATGTAATTCAGTCCAAGTCTGAAGACTTGAGAACAAGGGGTGATGATGTCTAAGATCAGGAGAAAACAGATATTCTAGCTTAGAAACAGAGACTGCATTCACCCTTCCTCTGCTGTTTTGCTCTAGTTGGACACTCAACAAACTGGATGATGCCTACTGACACTGGTGAGGGTGGATCTTCTTCACCCAGTGTATCAGTCTGCTCTCACGCTGCTGTAAGGACATAATCAAAAGTCGGTAATTTATAAAGGAAAGAGGTTTAATTAACTCACAGTTCCACATGACTGGCAAGGCCTTACAATCATGGTGGAAGGCAAAAAAGGAGCAAAGTCATGTCTTACGTGGCAGCAGAAAAGAGAGCGTGTGTAAAGGAACAACCTTTTATAAAACCATCTGATCTCATGAGACTTATTCCCTATCACAGGAACAGCATGGGAAAGACCCACGCCTCATGATTCAATTACCTCCCACCAGGTCACTCCCACAACACTTGGAAATTATGGGAGCTACGATTCAAGATGAGATTTGGGTGGGAACACAGTGAAACCATATCAGCCAGTCTACTTATTCTAACACTAATCTCTTCCAGAAACACTCTCAGAGACACACTCACAAATAATGTTTTACCCGCTCTTTGAGCATCCCTTAGGTCAGTCAAGCTGACACATGCAATTAACCATCACATCAGGTAACAAAGAAAAGACATATTCGCACCAGGTTTAGATAGAAAGACATGCTCTACAAGTCATGCTTAAATTATTAGGACAATTTTATTGCTCCAAAACAATGAGACATGAGGAGAGAAAACGATGCTTATTACAGTGTAGCAACAGAATGGATGCTCAGAAGCACAACTGGGTGTTTACTGGACCAAATAAAAACCCAACTGAAACCAGAGAAAAATCACAGATCACATACATAGAAGCAATAATTAGACCAATACCTGGGTTCCCATCAGTAACATGAAGAAGCCATAAAATCCAAATGATGAGGGATTGTCTATCAATATACATTTCAGAAATTTTAAAGAATATGCTTCAAAATGATGTACCAATAAGTGCATGTTTAAACAAACAAGTCCCAGGGCAGTGTATCCATCATCAAAATTTTATGAGTGGGAGAAATGAAAGACAGTAAAATGAAAACAGTACAATATGTGTACTCAGAAAGAAGGAAAGACAGGTAGATAGACGATAGACAGATAGATAGACAGATAGATAGATAGATAGATAGATAGATAGATAGATAGATAATCTATTACGGGGTACCAAAATGCAAAGTTCAAAAGTGGGTAAAAAATATGTGTGAATGTGATAAACTTAATATCCACAGATTATGGTGTTCTGCGATATTGAAGTCTATCTTCTAAAACTTGTATGATTCAGAAACATCCTCTCCCATCCCCTTTATCTTTGCATTTATTGGTTCATTTGACCATCATTTTGTACACAGACCAATGCTGGAGTTCCTGTCATTGAAATGTCTTTCTGACAATTATGAATTAGGGTAGAACTTTTGGATAACCGTATGTTCCAGGTGCCTGGGCCAATTCTAGTATATTCCTCTTGTTCCAGCATAAGAGTTAATAGTTATTTCTCTCCCACAGGTGTTCTGGTATGTGTAATACATTGTAAATTCATTCTGTAGAAAAACCAAAGGATTAACTTTTCAATTCCAAATAGTTGAAATCAAATGCCTTCACTTTATCTGGGACCCATTAAAAACTCGATTAGAGTTTCAGATAAAAACTGTTAGGCCGGCCAGGAACAGTGGCTCATGCCTGTAGTTCCAGCACTTTGGGAGGCCAAAGTGGGAGAACTGCTTGAGGCTGGGAGTTTGAGACCAGCTTGGACAACTGCATTAGTCCATTCTCATGCTGCTAATAGAGACATATCCGAGACTGGGTAACGTACAAAGGAAAGAGGTTGAATTGACTCTCAGTTCCACATGGCTGAGGAGGCCTCAGGAAACTTGCAATCATGGTGTAAGGGAAGGCAAACACATACTTCTTTACATGGCGGCAGCAAAAAGAAGTCCAGAGCAAAAGGGGGAAAGGCCCCTTATAAAACCACCAGATCTTGTGAGAACTCACTATCACAAGAAGAATATGAGGGTAACAGCTCCTGTGATTAAATTACCTCCCACTGGATCCCTTCTAGGACACAGGATTATGGAAACTACAATTTAAGATGAGATTTGGGTGGGGACACAGCCAAACCATATCAGCAACAAAGCAAGACCCCTTCTCTACAAAAATACAAACATTAGCTGGGTGTGGTGGTGCATGTCTGTAGTCTGAACTATTCAGGAGGAAGCTGAGGTGGAAGGATCACTTGATCCCAGGAGGCAGAGGTTTCAGTGAGCCAAGATCACACCACTGCACTCCAGCCTGGGTGACAGAGCAAGATCCTCTCTCAAAAACTAAAAAAATTAAAACATCTACTAGGCAGACTACACTCCCTCTTAATGTTGCCTGTATGTCATGCGCACACACACACACGCACACACACACATACATTTTTTCTTCCACCAAAGACTCTCACCATTATCAGTACTGAATAAAGAAATAGACTATAAAGAAGAGGCCCTTCATCATTTGATTGTACTAATATAAGCCTATCTTTTGACCAAAAACTAGCCGTCATCCCCTAGACAAAAGAATCTTAGTTGTTTGAGTTGGACTGCAAACTATCTCCAAGTTCCATACATCCTTTTCAGTGTAAGAAACTCATCATTATCTTCCCTTCACAAATTGAGATAATATATTCCAAATATTTTTAAGGAAGGAAAGTGTTTTTAGTTTTTTTACCTTTTTTGTTAGAGGGAAACTGAGTCAAAATAGGAGGCAGCAATGTGAAATGATTTGTCTGAAAGAGGGTTTAATAAAACATGCTGCATTAGTAACAGCAATAGCTGTGAAAGCCTTTCTGAGTAATTCTTGACAATTTAATATCACAAAGTCCAGCTCCTCTTTCTTTGCTGCAGAGTTTTTTAAAGTCAGACATGAATCAGAGGCCTAGAAGCAATGATACCAATTAGTGAAGTACTGTGACATGTTTTATTATTCTGCTTGGAAAAGAAAAGGGACCCTGGAAATAGAAATTGGCGAGGGGAACATTCATCAGTGCTCAGCTAGTATTACTCACTGGATTATGCACATAATTTTCTTTACAGGTTTTACATAATAGCCTCGTTTTGAGCAAAATTATGAACTGACCAGCAAAAATGTTAACCACCCAAAAAAAGAAAAAAGAAAAAGAAAGCTGAACACAGTATTAACGGCAACAACTTGAATTAATTTCTGAGTTTGGGGTTGTAACCTTGTAGCTCTCAGACAACGTTACTAGTTGGCACAGGGTTTACAGTCTGGGATTAATTTATAATATATCAAAGCTGCATGAGTCTCTATTGATATATAGAACTGGTGCCCACGGGTTCTGCCCACTTTTACCAGACTCAGTGTCCTTAGAAGAGCAATTTATGTGTGCTTAATTAACTTTATAGGAAAAGCCTTGATTTTTTTTTCCTACTCAATATATTCTTATAATTAGACACTACTACAATTTATTTTTCCCCTCTAAAGTAATCGTTTTTTTTAAAGCCAGATAATAAAATCTGAATACAATTTGTGGTTGCGGAATCTAAAAAAGCAACACTCCCCCTTTTAAAATTATGCATTAGTTTGGTTTACAATAAAGGGCTCTAAACATTGTAAACTCATTTCTAGAACGTTTGCCCATTTGTTGGAAATTTATTGGATAATATATTCCATTTCGCAGGATACAAAGATAATTTTCCCTTTAACTCACAACTATTTATTCTCAGATCTCTATTTTGGTTTTACATAGATTTGTTTTAAGTTAAAAATTCATTCAGCTAAAGAAATGACAGCATCTTATTTTTAGCAGAAAAAATAATATTTATCCAAAAAATTTTATAAAATATAAAAATAACATTTATTTAATTGAGTGAAGAATCTTTTTTATATTTTAAGATATATCTTAAGTGCCAAATTTCTTGGAATCTGAAAAAATTTAGTATTTGTACATTAAAATCACATTATGTAAAAATTTTATGTCTAACAAAACCACTTAATCACGTTTTCACACTAAATAACATATAGAAGGATTTTTAATCTCGCAAGTATGTGATAAAATAAGGGTGCCTATCCTGTAAACGAACTAAGATGAGTTATTTTGACTCCAAGGAAATTAGGTGCTTTCAAACAAATCTAATTATTTGTTGGAGATAAATGAACATGACACTAAAAAAAAAAAAGTTCAATTTTCTGATCTCCCTTGTCATTTTGTGTCATGTGTTTAATGAGAAGAGCTGATAGATGTCAAATTTCCTGGATGCTTGTAAGACTGAATATTACAGTGATATTTTTTAACTTAAAGTATTCTAGGAAATGAATTCAGGTCACAAAGATTCTATTGTATTTGCCATTTGTAGTAACAGAGGCCGATACTATATGTGAATTGAAATTCTGCTCATTTTGTTAACCTGCATAGGTAATAATAATAATTGTTGTTTATATATAATACAATTAATAATATAATTGTTATACAAATATATAATTGTATTATATAAATATATATTATACAATGACAATATCGTTATAATATAATAACATAAATATTGTATTATATAAATATTTTTAATATTATATACATAATAATGTAACAATACTATATACTTGCACATGATGATGATAATTATTAAAGCAACAGCAAATATTTCTAGAGCATTTAACTTATACCAGTCTACTCAAAATACGCTATATGAATTAGCACTTTTAATCTTCACTACAAATGTATAAGGTGAAGGAAAGTATAGTTCCAACTTAAAGATAAGAAAACCTAGACACAGAGAGGTAGATAAACAGATGGAGATACAGACCTTTATCAAGTAGAGAGATTCGATATCATAATTGAATTCCTTTTCATGGTTAATAAGCAGTTGCTATGTCATGATTTACATCCATACATCCATGAAAAATGCAAGTAATTATCATTTCCTCTTTGACCAAGAAGAAAATTCCTGCAGTTGAGTTGTTCAATCAGCATACTGTATTGATTGAACTGCAGAAAGAATAGCACAGTCATGCTATCATAAGATTATCTTGTGGGTGTAACTTTTTCACCTGCATCTCACTTTATCATTAATTACCTAAAATGCAGCCACTGTAAGCATTCATTTCATTATGTTTCCCAAATCAGAAGAACATCCACTTATGAGAATTGTGCAAACAGAGTACAAAGATCACAAAACGATGTGATCTGCATGGCTATTTGAAGACCCTACTGGTGCCATTTTTGTGAATGATGGCTTTCCCAACTTATTCCTTGATAAACTTTTGGTTTAACAGTTTGACATAACCTATTTGTTGTAGCCATAACTTGGTACATGATTAAATGTGAATTTTTAATTTGGTAGTTATGGTAGAAATGGTGGTTGAGATATTGAAATACAATGATATTGAGATATTGAAATACAATGTCAATGCAAGTCAGAAACTTAGTCAACCTGCAATCTATTGCTTATCCTCTAATTTTACAGAGCATGCTCATTCCTTCTTCATGCTATTCCCAATCAACTACATGCTATGTAAAGGAAAGTCTTTCTAAGAAAGAAGCAAATATCCGTTTTCATTGTTTACAGGCTTCTGTGAATTGTTTCTAATTTGGACATTAGACTTTGCAATGGAGAAATGATAGAAAAGAAATAATTTTGAAGATGGGTTGACCAAAAAGAGGAATAAAATAGATTCAAATTTTAGTCTGCTCTTAGGCAGGAACAACCAATCAAGAGATATGACTGTGCCCATATTATGCTGTAGCATAATATTGATATAATTGTGGCTTGACTTTTAATGGCAAAAGGGGACAGACACAAAAGCAATATGGCTATTAAGGGACTTGGATAGTAGGTGGGGCAAACAAGGAAAAAAATATATAGATTCAATGCAGGCCAGTGTCCATCTAGCCACTATAGCCAAGATGGCACGCAGCACATGAGAAAGGAAATCCCAGCCCTCATACCAGGCATAGAAGTTGAGGCAGAAGAAGAAAACATGAAAAGGAATCTCTGGAAGCTGCCCCCTGCTTCCAAGGCAGAAACAATAACAGCACAATATGGTTGATTTCACAATGAGAACGGAATGAATCAATTTGTTGCTTGAGTTTTAACCATACTTCCTCATGTAGGTAGCTGACTAAAACTATGCTTGATTTTCTCCAAAACTAAACAAGTATTTGGCAAGGATGAATTGAAAGATAGATAGATTCGATAGATGGATAGATAGCTAGATAGACAGATGAGATAGATAGATGAGATCAGTGGATAGACTGATAGAATAGATAGATTAGATAGATAGATGAGTTAGAGAGAGAGAGAGAGAGAGAGTGATGAGGCAGATTAGACAGATGAGATAGACAGACAGGTAGGTAGATAGATGCATTGACAGATAAATAGATAGAGGGATGACAGAGAGATAGATGGATGATAGATGGGTATATAGATGATAGATGATGGATGGGTGATAGGTAGATAGAGAGATAGATAGATAGATAGATAGATAGATAGATAGATAGATAGAAAGATAGATACATACATAGATATGATGGATGAATGGATAGATAGAGAGCATAGATGGATGCATGGATAGGCAGACTGATGATAGGTAGATGATAGATATGATTGACAGATACGATAGGTGAATAAATAAATAGATAGGATGGAGGGATACATAGTTTGATTTATATGTGTACTTATACATCATATAAAATGAATGTCTCCAACAAAGAATTATTTATCTTTTCATAGTTCATTTAACAAAAAAGCCAATGATTATGGTACAGGTTGAAAAGTTGGTTTGTGACTAAAACAACCTAAATATTAATCTAATACCACTCAGGTGGTTTATCTCTGTAAAAAAGTCCTAACTCAAGAAAGATGCAGAGAACCCATGGTCCAATGATCAACCACAGAGAAAGAGGGCTTTTATATTCAAATTAGATAGATGGATAGATAGATAGATAGATAGATAGATAGATAGATAGATAGATAGATATGGTGGCTCACGCCAGTAATCCCAACATTTTGGGAGGCCGAGACGGGCCGATCACCTGAGGTCAGGAGTTCGAGGCCATCCTGGTCAACATGGTGAAATCCTGTCTCTACTAAAAATACGAAAAGTAGCCAGGTGTGGTGGCGGGCGGGTGCCTGTAATCCCAGCTACTCGGGAGGCTGAGGCACGAGAATTGCTTGAACCCAAGGGGGAGGTTGCAGTAAGCTGAGATCGTGCCACTGCACTCCAGCCTGAGCAACAGAGTGAGACTGTGTCTCCAAAAAAAAAAAACAAAAAAACAAAAAAACAAACAAAAAAAAACTACATACATGGATAGGTAGAAAGATGATAGTTTTTTTTTTTTTTTTTTTTTTTTTTTTGAGACGGAGTCTTGCTCTGTAGCCCGGGCTGGAGTGCAGTGGCCGGATCTCAGCTCACTGCAAGCTCCGCCTCCCGGGTTCACGCCATTCTCCTGCCTCAGCCTCTGGAGTAGCTGGGACTACAGGCGCCCGCCACCTCGCCCGGCTAGTTTTTTGTATTTTTAGTAGAGACGGGGTTTCACCGTGTTAGCCAGGATGGTCTCGATCTCCTGACCTCGTGATCCGCCCGTCTCGGCCTCCCTAAGTGCTGGGATTACAGGCTTGAGCCACCGCGCCCGGCCAAAAAATAAACATAATAAAGTAGCCAGGTGTAGTGGTGCATACCTATAGTCCTATCTACTCGGGAGACTGAGGCAGAAGAATTGCTTATGCCTGGAGACCAAGGCTCCAGTGAGCCAGGATTGAGCTACTGTACTCCAGCCTGGGCAACAGAGTGAGACCCTGTCTCAAAAAAAAAAAAAAAAAAAAAAAAAAAAAAAAATCCACTATTGCCCAGTGGTTTGAGATACCACCTTTATTATATACTAAACTTCCTTCTGTACCTCTACCTGTTTCTAGATGTTCTCTTACATTCCTCTATCCTTTTTGTCTTCTCATGCACCTGTAACATATTATTTTCATTATGGATGCTTAATAATGTTTAAAATCTGAAAGGGATTGACCCTACCAAGGATTTTTCTGGCTAATCTTGCCCACTAGTTATTCCACATGAACTTCCATGTCAACTAATCTTACTCCATAAGACAATTTATAACTTTCAAAAATTGTGATAACATTAATTTTATAAATTCTCCCACTTAGAATAGTCCTCTTTATGTTATTGAGACATCCCATTCAAGGATGTTTTTCTTTTTGTTTAATCTTCTTTATTTTTATTTCAGGAGATTTTAAAGGTTTTTAAAATTATACATTTTGCACTTTTTTTTTTTTTTTTTTTTTTTGGGGGGGACAGAGTCTCGCTCTGTTGCCCAGGCTGGAGTGCAGTGGTGGGATCTCGGCTCACTGCAAGCTCTGCCTCCCGGGTTCACGCCATTCTCCTGCCTCAGCCTCCTGAGTAGCTGGGATTACAGGCACCTGCCACCATGCCCAGCTAACTTTTCGTATTTTAGTAGAGACGGGGTATCACCGTATTAGCCAGGAGGGTCTTGATCTCCTGACCTGGTGATCCACCTGCCTCAGCCTCTCAAAGTGCTGGGATTACAGGCGTGAGCCACCACGCCCAGCCTGCACTTTTTGAAAATGTTTATTTCTAAGTGATACTTCTTCCTCTTGCCGTAATTGTTCATAGAGTTTTCTCTAATATTGAATACTTTATAAACTTTTGTTTTGGGGGTATACTAATGACTTCTGCATACTATTTTTATTGCTAATTTACTGAAATATTTTACTTTGTGAATTAGTTTCATCATTAATTATCTAAAGTTTTCCAGGTATCATATGAAAAATAATAACAATTATTTTTTCTAGTCCTTATACCTCTAATTGGTTTATTTATTTTTCTTGTTTAGAAAAACACTTTTAGCATCACATTGAATAGCAATGGAGATATTTTGCATTCTTTCTTTAACTTTTATTTTAAGTTCAGGGGCACATGTGCAGGTTTGTTATGTAAGTACACATGTTTCATGGGGTTTTGTTGTATAGATTATTTCATCACCCAGGTAGTAAGCCTAGTACCAGTTAGTTATTTTTCCTGATCCTCCCCTTCCTACCACCCTCCACCCTCTGATAGGCCCAAGTGTCTGTTGTTCCCCTCTTTGTGTCCACGTGTTTTCATCATTTAGCTCCCACTTATAAGTGAGAACATGCAGTATTTGGTTTTCTGTTCCTGCATTAGTTTGTTAAGGATAATGGCCTCCAGCTCCATCCATGTTCATACAAATGACATGATCTCATTCTTTTTTGTAGCTGCATAGAATTCCATGGTGTATATGTACCACATTTTCATTATCCAGACTATCAGTGAAGGGCATTTGGGTTGATTCCATGTCTTCGCTGTTGTGAATAGTGCTGCAGTGAACATACACACGCATGTTTCTTTATAATAGAACTATTTATATTCCTTTGGGTATATACCTAGAAATGGAATTCCTTGGGCAAATGATATTTCTGCCTTTAGGTCTGTGAGGAATCGCCACACTGTCTTCCACAATGGTTGAAGTAATTAACACTCCCACCAACAGTGTATAAGCATTCTTTTATCTCCACAACCTCATCAACATGTGTCCTTTTTTTGATTTTTTAGTAATACCCATTCTGACTGGTGTGAGATGGTCTCTCATTGTGGTTCTGATTTGCATTTCTCTATTGATTAGTGATGTTGAGCTTTTTTTCATATGATTATTGGCTGCATGTATGGCTTCTTTTGAAAAGTGTCTGTTTGGAGAAATAAAGTCCTTTACAGACAAACAAATGCTGAGGGATTTTGTCACCATCAGGTCTACCTTACAAGACCTCCTGAAGGAAGTACTAAATATGGAAATGAAAAATGTCCCAATTAAAAGACACAGACTGGCAGTTTGGATAAAGAGTCAAGACCCATCTGTGTGCTGTATTCAGGAGACCCATCTCATGTGCAAAGACACACATAGGCTCAAAATAAAGGGATGGAAGAAGATTTACCAAGCAAACGGAAAGCAAGAAAAAGCAGGGGGTGCAATCCTAGTCTCTGATAAAACAGGCATTAAACCAACAAAGATCAAAAAAGACAAAGAAGGGCATTACATTATGGTAAAGGGATCAATGCAACAAGAAGAGCTAACTATCTTAAATATATATGCACCCAATACAGGAGCAACCAGATTCATAAAGCAAGTTCTTAGAGATGTACAAAGAGACTTAGACTCCCACACAATAATAGTGGGAGACTTTGACACTCCACTGTTAGCATTAGACAGATTAATGAGAGAAAATTAACAAGGATATTCAGGATAGACATCTACAGAACCCGCCACCCCAAATCAATGGATAAACATCGATGTGAAAATAATCAATAAAATACTGGCAAACTGAATCCAGCAGCACATCAAAAAGCTTATCTACCACGATCAAGTCAGCTTCATCCCTCAGATGCAAGGCTGGTTCAACATATGCAAATCAATAAGCATAATCCATCATATAAATAGAACCAATGACAAAAATCACATGATTATCTCAATAGATGCAGAAAAGACTTTCAATAAAATTCAACAGCCCTTCATGCTAAAACACTCAATAAACTATGTATTGATGGAATGTATCTCAAAACAATAAGAGCTACTTATGACAATGATCTGAAGCACAATATTCAAGATATTGTCCTGGACAGAATGCTTTGCAGGATATTTGCCCACAAAACTAATAACACATGTCCCCAAACTGTAGTGAATAGATCGGTTGGAGGCAAGCTACCATTAAGAACATACTTTTTTCACTGGATAAGTAGACTATTCCTACTAGAGTAAATTTTAAAAAGCTGAAAGTGCATTCTGATAAGTATCTGGAAGTTTTCTCATATTACTAAGCACCCAAGTTATTTCCCATTAATTTCCAGCTTTCTGGAATGAATCTGTAAACAACACAGTTACTCTAAAAATGGATTTTTAAAGGACATGAACAGTTTTGTCTTAATGTTCTTGCCCCCTGAAAAGCAAAGTGTTTATAGATAGATTGGTTTATTTAACATATTTTTAAAAACAAAGGAACAATTACTCATGTCTTAAAAGGCAGATTATATATCAAGCTTATGACTGTTATGATTTAAAACCTTATCAACATCGAACTTTCTTCTCATCCTAAAAATCCATAGTGCTTCCAAAACAGGAAATATCATTAACAAAATGAAACATATTGAATCATTTTCTGCAGCAAATATAATGCTGTTAGAATATAGAAATTATTAAATGTGACTGAAAGCATCTGGAGTCAAATTTAAGTATAGAGAATCTATCCCCTCTCTGTCTTTATCCTATGTGGTTTATTTTATTTTAATTGATTATTGTATTTATTTAATAACATCTAATATGTGCCAAATAGGGAGTTATACAATAGGAAATTTAAAGTAGATAAGACATGCTACCTGCCAAAAATGAGCTAATAATCTACCAGGGGGTTAAAAACACAGAGACATAAACTCCCAATAGAATGATTTCTCTACTTCACTCTGTATATGTAAACACTGCATAAGAGCACCAAGAAAAGGCTAAATGATTCTGACAAGGGCACTGGGAGAGAGAAAGTTAGGGAAGAAGAAAAACAAGATTATGACAGCGGAAAGCAAGTCAATTTTCTCCTTCAGATGGTTGCAATTATTTGCAAAATTAGATTTAGTCACTATCTGTGAAACTCAGCCATCGGAGATGTTCATATACTTTTTATATAGAAGGAATGGAATAAAAATACCATGTCTATAAATAGGACTCTCTTATTTTCTGTAAAGTTTAATTTTGGACATGTTTAGGGTATATTTCATTAGCATGTCTTTCTGCAATTTTATGTTGCTTCACCATATGATTACAACAGAGGTAAAAATAATATCTGGAGTTTGGGTAAGAAAAAGATTGGAGAAGGCAAGAAATGATGACAATTATGTTGCATATTTCAATAACTCTGTGCCTATTATTTCTACTGACTTGGAAAATTGAGATTTAAAAAAATCTTATTTTGCCCTTGGATTAAAATTGAGCAAAGTATGAAAAAATACTTACAGTTTGCTTATTTTACTTATTTTGAAAGAGTGAAAAGAGATCAATATAATAAAAAGCAATAATAATACCCAATATCTCTTACTATGTACTCTGTGCCCTGGATTTTTAAAAAGATGATGTTTTGATCAGATGATTTTAATAACTAAGGCATGCACATTTTAAAGCTAAATGAGAGAGGTTAAATTCACCAAGTTCTGTGGCAATGAAATCGTTCTGCCTGGTCAAAACTAATTGACACCTTTGGAAATCAGAAAGTAAGAACAAAGTTTTAAAAAGATTCTGTTGGAGACTACAAAATCTATTATCATTATTAGTTGTAAGAGGGGAAAAAATAAGAGAAAGCCTCAACTGTACCACTTTCATTGCTGGATTCCCTGAATGTACCGAAACAATTTGTTTTGCATGGAATCAGGCTCTCTAAGATGGTTTCTTTGATTTTTGGCACAAAATGCCTCATATAAGTTAATAGATCTGATAAATAATTACATTATCTAAAACGTGTATATTTTGGGAAACTCCCAACTTTAACCATCAGCTAGAGTATTAGAATTTTGTTGAGCATAAACTTTTTCTAACACCAAGGTTATTTCCAAAATACTGCCCATACCAATGAGATAAGGCATGATCACTAGTTTCATTGTACTTATTGGAGAAAGCAAGTGTATATAATGTAGAAATAAAGATTAGAGGGACTATATAGTAGCTAAAGAATTTGTTAAGGGCTTTCATGATCCAGCGTTTATTTCTACCACAGGTGTCATTTTAACTCCTTTTTTGGACAAAATGTAGCGAACAGCAGGGATAGAGTTAGACCTTAACAGGTAAGTACTTATAAAGTAGAAAAAAGAGGAAAATCCAGGCAAAATGGAAAGATTAAAGCAAAGGTTCAGAGAATATTGTGTACAAGGGCTGTCCAAGAAATGAAAACAAGACCTCTTTCAAAGAGGTTAGAGAGTTGGCAAGAGGGATCGAGAGGGATATATATTTGAAGACATACACGAGCACCACTTTAGGAAGAAGCTTGGATCTCAGATTAAAGACTAAATGAAACGAGAAACTTTGAATTTATTCTTTGAATGAGTGAAGGACAGTGCAGACATTATAAGACATATTTAATGAGAAGAGACACAGTATATGCGTAGCATATATCGTGCCTTCTCTGCTGAATGCAACATCTATTGGTTTTTTTCTTTCTGAGACATTTAAAACTTTTGCAAATATTTCAGACATGTATCAAATATTGAACATTTCAAGGATTACAAGTTTCACTCAACATAGCCAGTTTCACCAAAACGAGACTTACATATCTCCCAGGATGAATGCATTAGAAATTCTAGAGTCACTCAAATAACTTTTTGAAGGAATGTGTTTAGAATTCGGTTTTTATCCTTATTCCGCATTATGATACAGCAGGCATCAGTAAACTGCAGTCCGTGGTTAAAATCGGCCCACTGTCCGTTTTTGTAAATAAAGTTTTATTTTAACTCAGCTATGTCCACAGAATGCAGTTGTTCCGTTCATTATGAATTGCCCATGGCTGGGTTTGCACTACAGAGGCAGAGTTGAGTAGGTGCAATTGAGACTGTATGACTTGTAAAGACATAAAGATTTACTCTCTGTCCCTACACAGGAAAAAAAATAATAAGTTTACAAACCTCTGTGATAGAAGCTACAAGGTGGACATTCAAAAATGCAATACATTTATCAGCAATGCAACCACTTTAGGGTGTCTACACTCATCTCATCTTTACATTTTCAAACAACTTTTTGTTCAATCAAGTTGCACACTGACATTCATTATTTCAAAAAAATGCTCATTATTCAAAAAATTAAAGGAGTGAATAAATTCACAAGCAACATAAGAATATTTTTGTCTTATTAGCACTTCTTACACAAATATCATTGTATAGTGCACCTTATTCGAAGCTCTAGTCACTGAAAAACGTTAATAGCCATTTTGGTAGTGAGCTGGATACATGAATTAGTTATTCAAACAACCCAAAAATCGCTCTCAGAAATCTGAGTGTGGTTACTCTAAAATCACTTGAAAAGGATAATTAAAGCAATTAAAAAAACATTTGAGTGATATGCTTTCTCTTAAAAAGCACTTTCTCCTCATGAAAGAAGGTGAGTTGTCACTAAAAATCTCCTGTAAGGTTTGACAGATAAAACACCAAGCATTACTGGCAAGCAAGTGAGCCCAGATAATTCTGGTTAGAGATTAAAGGGCACCCCATATCATCTCTCATATCATCTGTTTTCTCTTTTTATCTATGCATCTATTAAGAATGATTTTTTTTCTTTTCTACATGCAAGTGAGTTTAAATTCTCTGGAGCCTTGTCTAATTTATTTTGCTGGTTACTCTCAGAAACAAATTCAGAAATGCATGTGCTACCTTCCCGTGCTGATTGAAACCACTAACCTTCCAAAAAAGGACAAGTTATATATAGGACATTACACCTCATCACCTTTTTCTGTGAATCGGTTGGGTCCTTATTCATGTTTTAACAATTCCATTGACTTAATCATAGCTTCATTTTCTTTCCTTGCTTGATAGCTTCTCAATTTCATTGTTTCTGAAGTTTCCCATGGTAAACTCAAGATCCTTGATCTTGGTCAAGGAAAAGGTGTAGAATTTAGGGTCCTATAGAAAAGCCCATATGAGTTTAGATTGAGGATAACTCAGATTGCTTAAGAGCTCGTTCTGCAGGATATTTGTGTGAGCATAATAGTTTTCTCCCTCACCACCTCCTCCTCTGATTGTGTATCCTGTGTCTTCATTTAATCAATGCTCATTTCAGCAAACACAAGGCAGAGTTGCTCATCTACTTTTGAATGGCATCTCATTTTGACGGGGGCTGCCTGGATGCCACATCTTCCATAACAAAAATTTCAGTGAAATGGCCAACCAGGTTGAATTCTTTATTTTAGGACTATTTATGTGTTCCCCAATGTATGATCTTCCTCTCACTCTATTTTTATCACACACACATCCAATTCACGTAAGTTATTTCAGATGTCCCAGCCGTTGTAAACTTGGCAAATTCTATTTTAGTCCTTGGAGCACAATTTCTCCTCTCACTGTCACCCCATTTTTCTGAATAACTCCACCTTTTCTCTTCAGATTTTATTGAAGCCACACTGCACTGGGAAGTATTCAGGGAAATCTTTATTCATAGGTAAAACAACTTTTCTCTGGTTTGCATTTTCATAATACTATGTGTGTTTCTATCACAGCTTTCACCCCCACATATACTCATTGTCTCCCTGCTAAATAATGAGCACTTGAAGGTGAAGGTTGTCTCTTATCCATTCCTGTGTGCTAAGCCTGGTCATTACGCTCAGCATATGCTAGACACTCCATTAACATTGACTAACTTTAACAAGGCCACACATTTAGCTTCATTACATTCTGATGTGTGTAGGAAAAACTATGCCTTTACAAATGTCACAGTTTAGATGGGCTTTCTCATGATCTTTAATGCCATTTAATACTACAGAAATGGATAATGAAAATCCAGGAAATAGTGTTCCCAATATCCCAGTCTGAAAAATAATATTTTAAATGCAATAGCCCATAAGCCTTTCCCTTTGAACTTGATTTAATATCGAACGGCTGGTGATTGCCATTGTGCACCCCATGGGTCTTCATTTGTCTAGACTCACCCATCAGTGCTTCTTATAAATGCTCACCACAGAGCACGGCCACTCAATTCTTCATTACCATACAGGTGACCACTGAACAACAGAAGGATCTGGGCACCAGCCCCCTACACAGTAAAAAATCCATGTGTAATTTTTGACTTTTCCAAAACTTAACTACCAATAGGTTACTGTTGACTGGAAGCCTTACTGATACCATAAATAGCCAATTAACACATATTTTG
This sequence comes from Chlorocebus sabaeus, assembly GCF_047675955.1. Taxonomy (NCBI): domain Eukaryota; kingdom Metazoa; phylum Chordata; class Mammalia; order Primates; family Cercopithecidae; genus Chlorocebus; species Chlorocebus sabaeus. The sequence continues at coordinate 147,454,221 of NC_132933.1, forward strand.
TATGCTATATGTATTACATACTCTATTCTTTCAATAAAGTAAGCTAGAGAAAAAGAAAACGTTATTGAGAAAACCATAAGAAAAATATCTTTACTATTCACTAAGTGGAAGTGGATCATCAAGAAGGTCTTCATCCTCATGATGTTCACCTTGAGTAGGCCGAGGAGGAGGAAGAAGAGGAGGGCTTGGTCTTGCTGTCTCAGTGGTGGCAGAGACAAGGAAGGAAGGAAGGAAATCCTTATATGAGGAGGAAGAAAATCCTCACATAAGAGGGCTAGTGCAGATCAAGTTAATGTCATACAAGGGTCCACTGTAGTTCATTTCCCTAAAATGTTATCCAAGTCAACTTCAACCTATGTCTAGCACAGCCAGCCACTTACCTCTTCCTCTCTAGAAATCAATTTTATTACAAGATCTTGCAACCATATTTGCAGTTTCCATGATGAAACTACACAATCAACTTAGTGCCTATAAGCCAAATCTTCCCCCAATTCTATTTGTTGTTTCATTTTTTGATATGAGTAGAAAAAAGCTAGAAGGAAGACATCTTTCCCCCTCTCATGCATAGTTTTCCACTGTAAAGTAAATACAGGACACGCTTTGTTGAGGAAACACCATGATGTTAACTGGACAGTTTAGTGGTTACAGAGTAATTCTCCTCAGCAGGATAATCGAAAAATAATTTATGCTGTGTAGTTTGAATGTATTAGACCATAGTTGAATTCCAGTTGATAAAATAATCAGTGACCCAATTGTTGTACTGCATTATTATTATTATTATTAACTTTTAAATTGTGGAAGGCAGGATAGTATTCACATCCATGAAGAATTCGACATTTATTTTCCCAATAGAGGAAATGCTTTCACTAATATTACATTACCTCCAGAAGCAGAAGCACTGACAAGTTGATGCTGTGGAAAGTTTAGAATGAGGAGAGTTTATTCTAATACCAGGGAAATTCTAATTAATTATAATCCCAGAAATAGGATTATAATTTAGACAAATTAAAATGAAAATAACTAATCCTATCATACACAGAATGTAGCATGTACCTACAAAATGATTATACAACTATTGAAATCATTACTCAATAAAAGTAGCCAAAACATTCCTTCCTTCCTTTCGTTCTTTTCTTTGTTTCTTTATCTTTCTCTTCCTTTGACTTTCTGTCTTTTTCTATTTTTCCTGCCTCCCTTCCTCCTTTCATTTGTTCTTCCTACCTTTTTCTTCTTTCCTTTCTTTCTTTTTTCTGTCTTTCTTCCTCCCTCCCTCCATTCCTTTTCTTATTTTTCTCTTTCTCCTTCCTTTCTTTCTTCCTCTCTCCCTCCCTTCACCTTTAATTTTTCCTTTCTTCCTTGTTGTTTCTTTCTTTTTTCTTTCTTCCTTTCTTCCTTCCTGTTCTTCCTTTCTTATATTTTTTTCTCTGTTGCTTTCTTTTTCTCCTTCTTCCACCTCCCTCCTTCCTTCCTTTCTTCATTTCTTTCCTCCTTTCTTCTTTCCTTTCTTTTTTTATCTTCATTCCCTTTTTCTACCCCACAGAATAGTGATTTACAAGTTTAAGGATAACTTCTTATCCACATTTCCGGTTGCTAAGGAATAGCTATTTTTTGTCTCTTCTATCCATTCAAAAGAACTCCAATTATTTATGTAATTTATATTTCTGGCATGTATTGTAAAGAAATAAACAATCAACTATTCCAAGCTGCTTCTCTATTCAGTGAATTAGGCAGTGGCTGACTAGGTGGTCCTCACCTGTCCTTCATTTGTGGAATGCCTCCCCCCAAAACTAGGTCAAGGAACACAGAGGAAGATGCAGACACAAGATAAATGAAGGATTACCTTCTGGAGCAGAGCACACTGCATCTAGATGTCAGGTGGAGAGGGTCTGTTGCACCACAGGGTCTAATTGACGGCATGTAGTCAACTTGCAGGAAGTAGGCTAGTCCTGTATCTCTGCAGGAAGGAGACTACTCCAATATCCCCAAAGGATAAAAGTACAAGTATCAGAGTGTGTACACACTAAACACATCCTAGTATGAAGGCTAACTTGGGTTGAGCTCACCCAAACCTTCTCTTATGCCCTCACTCGTCCTGGGCAGTGTGATTTTAGATACTGGAAGTAGATCCTGTGACTCGCCTGAATTTCAGGAGCATGTTCCTTTGTAAATAGTGTTGCCTACTCTGTTTCCTTTAGGAAGCAAAGGTACAGGCTTTTCTTGTTTACAAGATTTTCAATGGTACCCACTGGTTAAAAATAGTTGATATTGCAGGCAGAAATGTGCCAATGACCACTGTTAAAACCAGGTCTAACCAAACGTAGATCACGTAATAGTAGCTACAAGTGTAAATGCAGTATTTACTGTGTTTAGCAGTGCTTCTTCATGTCTGCCTCTAGGAGGGACCCTGGTGAAGAAGGGTTGTGGGTAAGAGGAGGTAATTCATTCTTATCACCATCTGCAGAATTATCTGTTTTACCTGTGTCTTGTGAACCCCTCTACATCCACTCATAGGGGTCGCTATTTTGTTTGAAACTCTTCAGAAAGACACTGAGTTCTTTCACCCTCATTTCCTCTGGGATATCCTCTCACAGGGCTCAGACAATAGTATCTCAAAATATGATACTTTGTGCACGCTAAACTGAAAAAGGAGCCTCATGTTCTCTCTCACCTCCCACCCATACCCCACCAGCTCCCCTAAAGCACAGGATGAAGTTGTTTTCTGAAGTCTCCTTATTTGCCTGTATTAGTCTGTTCCCACATTGCTATGAAGAACTACCTGAGACTGGGTAATTTATAAAGAAAAGAGGTTTAATTGACTCGCAGTTCTGCAAGCTGTACAAGAAGCATGGCTGGGGAGGCCTTAGGGAACTTACAATTATGGCAGAAGGCAAAGGGGAAGCAGGCATGTGTTATATGGCAGAGCAGAAGAGAGAGAGAGCATGCACAAATGTAGGGGTGCTACACACTTTCAAACACTCAGATCTTTTGAGAACTTTGTCCTGAGAAGAGCAAGGGGAAATTCCTTCCCCTTGATCCAATGACCTCCCACCAGGTCCCTCCTCCAATGCTGAAGCTTACAATCCAACATGAGATTTGGCTGGGGACACAGCTAAACTGTATCTTTGCCTAAAAGCCACACTTGCCAAAGAAGAAAACAATGACCTCCAGTCCCTTCTCTGAGTTTGGATTAACTGAACCCATACCGCAGGAAGAAACACTGAAATCTGTCAATGCACATGGATGGACTTTTGTCACAAACCACTGCCCTCTCTGCAGTCCCAACAGACTTTGTCCCAAGCCATTGTGTATTCTTCAAGCCCACTTAATTATCCCTAGTAATTAATCATTCATTACATCTCGACAGAATTCCTCTTCTCTCCCTACTCCTATAACCTGTTTGCCAGAACACAAGCCCCCACTCTTTCTGTAACGTCAGTATGGTAATATAAGTTTCTGCACCTCACTGGGGAGTTGAGTCCTCATTCTGAAGCCTCCCATGTCACCTAAAACTATAATCAAATAAATATGTTTGCCTTTTCTCCAATTAATCTGTCTTTTATGAGTTAATTTTTCAGCCGACCTTCTGAGGGCAAGGGGGATATTTTCCCTTTTCCACTATGCCCCTCAGAATACTGAGAAATACTAAATTCCCAAGTATCTTCAGCTTTTCCTGGATGCCCAAAACAAACATGTCATGCACCGGCAGATGATAAAGGAGAATTTATTTGTGTTTCTGTTGTTGTTGTTCTGAAGTATCTAACAGCATTCAGAGGGAAGTTTCCTGTAGAAAATCTAAAGTCAAGGTCTTCTTGTGTTGATTGATTGCTGTCATCAGTTGAAGGGCAGAAGTGAAATCCTGGAATTCTTTGGGAAGGAGGGATTCCAGCATTGGGAGTTAGCTTCCTCTGGTTTCTCGAAATCATTATGTTTCTAGTATTCCCTCTGACAAGCCCCCAAGTAGCCCCTTTTCATTACCAGAGAAAACCGTTCAGATCCCCTGTCTTTTCATTGGTCTTGTGACCTCCACCAATTCATGCTTTGACGCCTTCCTTCATGCAGCTTTAAAGATTTTGAAAGAGAAAATGTGGCTGTGTTCCTATGTGTAGAATAAAATGTGAGTAGATGAGTTCTCTGATTAAAAATTAGCCTTCCCTCCAGCCCCATAAGCAAGCCAAGAGGTCCTTACTTCTCATCAAAATGAGGAAGTTGATTTCCTTGTGATTTTTTTTTTTTTGTCCAGGAAACATAAATAACTCCTCCTTTTGCTGTAACCTGGGCAAAAAATGTCCCCTACTCAAGTATGAATCATTGCAGTCATTTTAACCAGGAGCAAAATAAATAAATAAATAAAATAACATTAAACTCCAAAGGGTTTGATGAACCATGTAGATTCTTACTGAAGCCTTTAAGAGGAAATGCAGATAAATTAACTGACAAGCAACTCAAAAATGCTTTCTAGCCTTCCTCTCTAAATGTCTCACTTCCCTAATTATGCATACATGGGTGACTACAACCTTTTTTTTTTTTCCAAGCACACTGCTCAAATCTCCTTCCAGTTTCTGAATTTTCTCTCTTTATTTTATCTGATTATATTTTGTTCAATTATACAAAGCAATAGAGTGCTGTCTGTGTGTTGGGGCCAAGAAAAAACTTTCCCTTCACCCTCTGATGTTTCACTGAAGGTTACTGACAAGAGACTGGTTAATAGGAGAAAAGGCATGTAAATTTATTTAACGTGTACATGGAAGCCTTCAGAAGGAAGACCCAAAGATATGGGGGAAACTGTCCATTTTTATGCTTAGGTTCCACAAACTATGGACTACTATGTAAAAATAATGTTGGACAAAAGGGCCTGATCTAAAGTTAGTGGACTGAGTGGGGAAACCCAACAAGGACTGTCTGTCTAGATTCTTCTTGGCCATTCTGAGGAGCGTTTCTTCCTTCTGGGTGTGAGGCAGGACCCTCTCTTGAATGGGAGTGCTAGGACCCACAGGCAAACAAAGTAGGTCAGGGAATTTTTTTTATAGACAGTTTTTACACAGAAAATCAGTGGGAAAGTTATAGTCATAATTTTAGATTTTATGGCTGACTTTGGGGAAAAAGGGTTTTGGTTTTTATGATCTGGGAAAGGGGAGGGGAAGATATATTCTTGTTTCTATGGTGCCTCGGGGAAGAATGGGACTGAGAGACAGGAGGGAAGGTGATATGGTTTGGCTGTGCCCCCACACAAATCTCATCTTGAATAGTAGCTCCCATAATTCTCACGTGTCATGGGAAGGACCTGGTGGGAGGTAATTGAATCACTGGGGTGGGTCTTTCCCATGTTGTTCTTGTGATAGTGAATAAGTCTCAGGAGATCTGATGGTTTTATAAAAGGGAGTTCCCCTACACACACTCTCTTGCCTGCCACCATGTAAGATGTGCGTTTGCTCCTGCATTGCCTTCTGCCATGATTGTGAGGCCTCCCCAGTCCTGTGGAACTGTGAGTTCATTAAACCTCTTTCCTTTATAAATTACCCAGTCTTAGGTATGTCTTCATTAACAGTGTGAGAACAAACTGATACAGAAGGAGAAAGTCAGAAAGAAACTTTTGCTTCTGAGACTTCTGAGGCCTTCGTTTTGGGATACATTTTTTCTGAGTCCCAACATGTGCTTCTTGAAATTTAATTTGTTTCTTATTATTCTTCTAAAGTACACACAAAATGGCATTGAACTGAACAAAACTTTCATTCTTGGTATGTACTGAAACCAATCTCAAGTTTTAAATCACCTTGCTGCTGTGGAGAGAGCTGTTCTTTTTGTTAACATGGCTTCAATCTGCTCCTCAAGGGCCAAAATAATAATCCTTAGTTTGATTTACATTGGAGGTTACATTAAGTTTCAAATGGTTTTATTTCAAGCATTTGTGAGGAGTGCTAGAACTTTTGTGGCCCCCAAATATTGCCCATACAGGGAGGAGATCAGTATAACCCAATTCATCACATCACTGGGTTTGAACAAAACATTACTACAAGCATAGTATTTGTGCTAGTAGAACTCCATAAAGGTTGAGTAAATGCAAGACATAAAATTATTCAGCGGTGGGAAAGCCAAATCCCTTCCATGATTTCAGGGAAGACTGAAGACCAGGCTTTTATTTCCAAATGAGTCCTCAGATATTATATATTATAGCAGAAATCATGTTTCAGATAGTATATATATTATAGCAGAGTTTTCTTACTGAAACTAGTGTGACTCACTAACTTGAATTATACCTTATACATTTCTTGACCATAGGGAATGGTGCTAACTATCCTTAGAAGTACACTTCAGCTTTCTTTAACATTTTAAAGTGACTCTATCATTTTCATGCTTGGAAAGCAAGGCTGGAGTTTGAAAGGGTTCATGTTACTCCAAACACTAAGGAAAATATTTGTCATGACTTCATGGCAAGTTTAATCCTGCAACTTATATCTGGAGATGGCTGCTAGTTTTAGATTTTATTTGCTCACTTTTTTCTTTTCTTTCTTTATTATTATTATTTTTTGAGCTGTATTCTTGGCATGATTAAGGATTTTGGGAACATTCATTTATATTCAGTTTTTCTAATAAAATAGTGATTAATGAAGAAATTTATATCAGTTCTTTTTTTCTACATGCATCTGGGAATTGCTTTCCTTATTCACCACGGCAGTATTTACCTTCTCCTATTTTATTCTAGGGAATTTTCTTCTCGGGAGAGGGTGACAAGGAAAGTAACGGTAGATTATAGAATTTTTTAATGTAAAAAAAAAAAAAAAAACTAGTGCTCATTAATAATAAGAAGAAATAAGTAATCTTTTCATAATTAATCCATCTTCCCACAGGAATGTAAGAGATGTAATAAATGAACCAATTTTAACTTGCAGGCTTCCATTTAACACTGCAGATACACCAGTCTATATGAAATTTTCCAAGTTCAACATAAAGAAATAGAACATACTGATTTTGCGAGGTTCTTGCTGTTATTTTTCTGTACTGTTGCCTGAAGATGTCATGAATTAATGGAGTCACCTTCATAAGTTAAAATATGTTCATTGTAAAAGATAATGGGCAAACACTTATCACATAGTTTTTGCTGAAACAAAGACTAAAAACTATATTGAGGAATAGTAGAAGTTATTGTCAATATGAACATGCGTATGAAAAATCAATTGCAATGCCTTTTTAACGAGTCCCACAGAAGTCTTTCCATGTTTCCTTAGTAGCATTCACAGAGAAATTCAGCCCTGGTGGCCTGGTACTAACAATTCACTTGCAAGTGATAATGTATTAACCGACCTGCACTCTGCACAGACTTCTGGTGGCAGTACAACAGCATTGCAGAAATGAGAGGTTAAGGAATACACATAAAATTAAACCAAGTTGGAGGTGCTTTGCAAAATATATGAGTCCTTGCATCACAGATGAATAAAATGTGCCTGCGTGTCTTGTTTCAAGAAGCATGAAGTAAAATGGCATAAAACTTGGATACACATTTCTGCAAAGGATATCATACCTAGATGTCCAATCAGCACATGAAAAGATGCTCAACATCACTGATCCTGAGGGAACTGCAAATCAAATGCGCAGTGAGATGCCACTTTACATCTTATTATCAAAACACACACACAGAAAATAACCAGTGTTTGTGAGGACCTGGAGAAACTGGAACCATACGCATTGCTGGGAGAAATTAAAATTGATACAGACGGGAGACAGGGAAATACTGGGTAGAAGAGGGTGGTTCCCCAGAAAAGGCCCCACCCTCAAGCCTGGAAATGTGCGGCCCTAAATGGGAACAGGCATTCCTGTTTTTGTGCCCAAATGTTGCCTTTCCCAAAAACCACTTGGGCCTGTCATGCCCTTATCCTGTGCCCATATGAACACCAAGGTCCACAATCAGAGGAACAAAAGAGAAACAGAATAGCACAGCAGCACAGCAGAGAAGGAGAGAAGAGAAGGAGCATCTGAATGTCGAGAGGAATTGAGCTGGGGACGTTCAGAGAGGTGATTGGCCATGGGATGACGGAACTCCAAGAGAAGATCATCTTTGCACTCCATCCCCTTTCCAGCTCCCCATCCATCCCACTGAAAACCACCTCCAACACTTAATAAAATCCCTTCATTCACCATCCTTTATGTCTATGTGACCAGATTCTTCCTGGATGCCAGACAAGGACTTGGGTACCAAGATGGCAGGGTGTAAAAGGCTATCACCCTGACACTCTACTGACCTGGTTTAACACTTAGCCATCCACGAACTGTGAAAAGGCCATTAATTATAACACACCCCTAGATGCTTCTTTGGGGCTGGAGCCCATAAGCACCCGCCCCAGCTCCTGCACCTGCCTGTCTGTGTGCTGTCCCCCACCGCCCCTGTAAGGAGTTTGAGAGTGCAGAGGCCAAGCAAACGAGCCACACCCCTGTCACAAGTCCTACAAGGTGGTCAGGGAACTCTCCCATTACAAAATACTGCTGCTGCTATGGAAAACAGTTTAATGGTGGTGGGTGGGGCTCATATTTGGGGACCTTAAAATATGGCACCTTTACATACAGTGTATTTTAAGCTGAAGAAATTTGAGGAAACCACAGAAGCAAGAAAGTGCCTCTGACATTTCCCCACCCTACTTCTCTGAGACTGGTCCTAAAACCTAGGAAGGATTTTCTGACCCTCCCTGAAGTTGGTCATAGGCCCTCAAGAGAGAGGTGCCCTCCCAACACACAGAAAAAAAAAAAAAATTCTTATCTCTGAAGACACGGGACACAGAGAGGAATCTGAACTCAGAGGCCACACTAAGTTTCCCACAGGTTCTTATCTTTAGATGAGACCCTTTCATCTTATATCTCCCCACAACTCTATTTTCTATCAAACCTACTATAGAAAAACACTCAGGTTTAACAACTGTTTCTAGGAGTTTTCATTTCTTTAGGAAGGTTCCTGTGTCACACAAAACATGTATGTAGTAAATATGTATACTTTTCTTTTGTTAATCTTTATTTGTTAAAGGGACTGTAACCACCGAATGGGTTCACCTTGCCCGCTGCCTAGACAGAGCCAATTTATCAAGACAGGGGAACTTCAGTGGAGAAAGAGCTATTCATGCAGAGTTTGCTGTGCAGGAAACTGGAGATTTATTATTACTCAAATCAGTCTCCCTGAGAATTCAGGGATGAGAATTTTTAAGGATAATTTGGTGGGTAGGAGGGCACTGAGTCTGGAGTGCTGATCGTCTGGGTTGGAGATGAAATCATAGGGAATCAAAGCTATCTTCTTGCTCTGAGTCAGTTCCTGGGTGGGAGCTACAAGATCAGATGAGTCAGTTTACCAGTCTGGGTGGTACCAGCTGATCCATCCAGTGCAGGGTCTGTAAAATATCTCCAGCACTGATCTTAGGTTTCACAATAGTGATGTTATCCCCAGGAGCAATCTGGGGAAGTTTATAATCGCGTAGCCTCCAGCTGCATAACTTCTAAATTATAATTTCTATTCTTGCGGCTACTTTGTTACTCCTGTAAAGGCAGTCTAGTCCGCAGGCAGGAAGGGGGTTTGTTTGAGGAAAGGGCTGTTATTGTCTTTATTTCAAAGTTAAACTATAAACTAAACTCCTTGCACAGTGAGTTCAGCCGACGCCCAGGAATGAACAAGGACAGCTTGGAGTTTAGAGGCAATATGGAGTTGGTTAGGTCAGATCTCTTGCACTGTCATAATTGTCTCAGTTATCATTTTTGCAAAGGCAGTTTTAGTTCATCAGCCATAAACCTGCGATGGGTAGAAAAAAAGATATTTTTTTCTTCCTGAAAGAGGATCCTCAAAAACTTAGCAATAGAATAACCATGAAACCCTGCAATCCCTCCTACAGGTATTAAAGGGGAGTAAAAGTAAGATCTTCTTTTTACCCATCACAACTTTCATGGTTGAGACTCCTATTAACAAGAGAAAAGCATAAATGTATTTAATATAAGTTTATGAAACATGGGAACCTTCAGAAGTCAGATTCAAAGACCCAGGAATACCTGTATTTATATAGAGAGTAGCCAGGAAGTACAATAGGAGGGTAAGAGAGTATGATCTAATGGTAAGGATGGTTAGGGTTAGGGTTAAGGTGACCTGAGCAAGAACTTCATATTCAAATTCCTCTTGGCCTCTAGATAGAGGACAGGACCCCTGTGGAATGAGGGTCTTGTGCCCTATTGTCAGGGAGAGAAGGAGGGAGAAATTCAGAGTAACCTTCCTGTATTCTGTGGTTTTCTCAATGCCCTTCAGCTTAAAACACTCAGTATGCTAAGGTGCCATATTTGGGGGGCTCAGGTTCTGAATCTTGACAGTATATACCCCACAAAATTGACAGCAGAGTCTCAAAATATATATATACACCACTTCTCATAGCAGCATCACTCACAACACCCAAGAGATGGAAGCAATCCACGTACAATGGAAGATAAATAGACAAAAAAAATGCAGTATGTGCATGTATTAGTCTGTTCTCATGCTGCTAATAAAGACATACCAAAACTGGGTAATTTATAAAGGAAAGATTTTTAATGGACTCACAGTTTCACATGGCTGGGGAGACCTCACAATCCTGGCAGAAAGCAAGGAGGAGCACAGTCATGTCTTGCATGGTGGCAGGGAAGACAGTTTGTGTAGAGAAACTCCCATTTATAAAATCATCAGATCTCATGAGACTTATTCACTACCACGAGAACAGTATGGGGAAAACAGCCCCCATGACTCAACTATCTCCACCTGGCCCTGCCCTTGACACATGGGGATCATTATAATTCAAAGTGAGATGTGGGTGGGGACACAGCCAAACGGTATCAGTACGTAAAACAGAATCGTAATTGTGACACATAATACCACATGGATGAACCTTGAAAACACACTAAGTGAAACGAGCCTGTCACAAAAAGACTAATGTTATATAATTCCATTTCTATGAGGTATTTGGAGTAGCTGACTTTATATAGAGAGAAAGTAGAATGGTGGTTGCCATGGGCTGGGGAAGAGGTGAATGCTGAATTGTGGTTTCTGGGTACAGAGTTTGGTATGACTTAAAAGTTCTGGAGATGGAGGGTGATTACGGCTGTATAACAACAGGAATATACTTATTGTCACTGAATTGTATATGTAAAAGTCGCTAAGGTCACAAATTTTATGTTATATATATATTATCACAATAAAAAAAGAAAGGAAATTACACATTATAATAAGTGGTCTGTGATTAACTTCAGTCTCTTATTAAGTGAAAACCAAAATGAAGTATCATAATACTAAACTGAAACTCTCTCTCTACAAATATATATATGTCTCTCTCTCTATATATATATGTCTCTATATCTGTGTATACATATATATAGGTATATATGGCAAATATAGAAATGTATCTCTCTCTCTCTCCGTGTATATACGTATACACACACGTATATGTCTATATATATAGGTACACATACACACACATAGAGAGAGACATATATTTCTATATTGGCCCTTATCCAGTCCCTCGTTGATATTTTCAACTTCATAGTTAAATCACAGACTAAAATATTTCCCTCTTCATTTTTTATCTTTCTTATTTTTCATGTTGGAAATCTTTCAAAGCAATTTGAAAAAAAAATGAAGTTGAGTAATCAAGTGGCTTGAAATGAAGAGAACCTGAATATTCAGGAATAGAATATAATGTTCTAATACCTGAAGAAAATATTTTTTTCTATAATTTGGTTGAACAAAATTTCCAGAGAATGAAAAATAAAATTTTAGAAGAGGAGGAAGTAAACATTTTATAGTGCCCTTGTCTTTCATATGGAGAAAATGACAGATTCTGTTTTATAGGCAGGGTAGTAAAAGAACACAGAATAAATGCATAAGCATGTATCATAAAGACATATAGTACAAATGTGTAAATTAATGATAGAAGATATACAATCATGTCATGAGAGACTGTCTTTGTGAGGGTGCAAGAGAGATTCAATCCAAATAACACAACAAATTATCAAATAGAATATTAAAAAGGTCCAAACTTCCAGATGCACTTCAGTGGGTAAAAGGATCAATAAAGTAGTACATTCACACTATTGAATACCATTCATTATTTAAAGGAATGAGCTTTTGTGTGTGTCTGAGATGGGGTCTCACAATTTCATGCAGGCTAATCTGGAACTCCTGGGCCCGAGTGATCTTCTCATCTTGGCCTCCCAAAATCCTGGGATTACAGACGTAAGCCACCATGGCTACCCAAGAATGAACTATTGATCTATACAAAACCTGGATGAATCGTGAAGAATTTGCTAGGTGAAAAAAGCCAGTAACACAAGATAACAGACTGTAAGAGTCCATGTATATACGGTTCTTAAAATGACAAAGTATAGACATGGTGGTGAGGCTGGAGCCCTCCTGAATGGGATTTGTGCCCTCATTAGGGTCCTGGCAGGGCTTGCTTTCTCACTTCTGCTGTGCTAGGACTGAAAAGGCAACTGTCTACGCCCTGGAAGAGGGGATCTCACCACAACCTCATCTACCATGCTGGTGCCCTGACCTTGGACTTCCAGCTGCCAAAACTGTGAGAAATAAATTTCTGTTGTCTATAAACTACCACAAAACAAATTTTTTTTTTGTGATTCCTCCAGGTTTTGTGTAGATCAATACTTCATTCCTGGCTGGGTGTGGTGGCTCACGTTTATAATCCCCTACAAAGAGTTACATGGTGGGTCCTTGCAGTCACAGAAAATTCCATATCTGGATGGTATCAACGCCAATATTCTAATCATGATTGTCTTAGTCAATTCAGCCTGTTAGAACCAATGATCTTTGATGTGGTTTGGCTGTGTCCCCACCCACATCTCACCTTGAATTACAATAATCCCCACGTGTCAAGGGCAGGGCCAGGTGGATATAATTGAATCATGGGGGCAGTTTCTCCCATACTATTCTCATGCTAGTAAGTCTCATGAGATCTGATGGTTTTATAAAATGGGAGTTCGCCTGCCCAAGCTCTCTTGCCTACCGCCATGTAAGACACGACTTTGCTCCTCATTTGCCTTCCACCATGATTGTGAGGCCTCCCCAGCCATGTGGAACTGTGAGTCCATTAAACCTCTTTCCTTTATAAATTCCCCAGTCTCAGGTGTGCCTTTGTTAGCAGTGTGAGAGCAGACTACTACAATCATCAACCAGGTAGCTTGCACACGACAGAAATTTATTTCTCACAGTTTTGGAAACTGGAAGCCCAAGGTCAGGGCACCAGCACAGTAGATGAGGTTGTGGTGAGAGCATGCTTCTGGGTCTTAGACATCTGCCTTTTCAGTCTTTGCACAGCAGAAGGGAGAAAACAAGCCTTCCTAGGACACTTATGAGGGCACGAATTCCATTCAGGAAGGCTCCAGCCTCACCACCTTCCAGCCTCACTATCTCCACTAATATGGATGACTCCCAAATACCCCGAAACCTAATACCATCACATTAGGAGGTAGGTAGGTCTTCAACATCTGAATTTTGGGAAGACACAAGCATGTAATCTGTACCAATGAAATTGCAGCTTATTTTTGTAAGATGTTACCATTGCAGTCAAGTGAATAAAAGGTACATTCAATGTCCCTTTGTGTTTCTTACAACTGCATGTGAATTCACCATTATTTCAAAATAGAAAGATTAATTGTAACTAATTACAAATAAGAAAAATAAATAGACAAACACCATCACATTGCGAAAAAGGTAAGTGAGTTATTTGGGAGAGTGTCAGCCCATACAACAAAATGTGTCAGACAAAAGAGCAAAGTCCATTAAAGGGAACAAAACCAAAATAAAATATGGCAGAATCAAGATCCAAAAGGCTCTTAACAAGAAAATGTAAATGCGATCTTCTCACTAACTACAAAGCAAGACTATCAGATGTGTTTAAAAATACATATGGATAAAAACAAGCACAAAATTTGAAGAAGGAGAACAACATAGTATTAGAATATACCACAAAACAAATTTCATGGGATATCATTGAAAATGTACTCAGAGGAAAATCATAGGTTCAAAAATGTTGCTTGATCAAAAAAGAATGAAATAATAAATTTTCTGAGGATTTTAGAAACAAAAATTTGAAAATGGCTTCAAAGGAAATTAATTAAATAATATTAGAAATATATGGTATTTAGGAAAACAGGCTTTTATATTAATTCAATCTGCTTTCTGAAAATAAAACAATAAACATTAAAACATGCATATGAATAAATTATTATAGGAAATCAAATACACCCATAACTGAACTCACTCCTCTAGAAGCTAGATCTTCTCATCAAAAATTATGAAGAAAAAAGTTGTGCAGACACAGTTTAGGAGTCAGGAAACAAATAAATTAAATATTTATTGACACAAAATGTGACAAGTATATACTCTGAGCTCCTCAAAAATATATATATATGTTTATTCCTGTCAGGATTGATAGTAAAGGTTCTTATTGTTCAGTAAGTACCATCAGTTAGAAGTTGCATTAATTCTAGGCCAGGTGTGATGGCTCACACCTGTAATTCCAGCACTTTGGGAGGCCAAGGCCAGTAGATCGCTTGAGCCTAGGCGTTTGAGGCCAGCGTGGGCAACATAGCAAGACCCTGTCTCTACCATAAAACAAAAACAAAAATTAGCCAGGCATCGTGGCATGTACCTGTAGTCCCAACCTACTAGAGAGGCTGAAGTGGGAGGATCTCTTGAGCCCAGGAGGCAGAGGTCAAGGAGCCGAGATGGCACCACCGCACTCTAGCCTGGCTAACAGAGCGAGACCCTCTCTTGAAAAAATAAACAAATAAAATTAAAAGTTGCATTAATTCTATATAATTCCAAGCAACATAAAAGTCAATTACTCGATGTTGTATTTAGATCTGAGTATGGCACATCAATGCGGTAAAATAATATGATCAGAGAACAATATGAAAGGTAATTCTGAACCTACGTGGAGATATAGCAAGAATCATTAAGAAGAAAAAAAGTAAGTTTCAGGATTGTCATACAATATTCCATTTATTAGATTGGTGCAAAAGTTATTGCGGAAACCGCAGTTACTTTTGCACCAACCTAACGTGGTATATTTGTGCTTTTACCACTAAAAATGTGTTCATTTTCATTATCTGTATGAAATTAATACATATTGCTCAGCTATATATTTTTATAGGAATGCACAAATTTGGAAATGGAAGTCTTAAGTCTATAGAGTTTTCTCTGGAGGCGGGAACTATTGGATGATACATTTTGCACATGGCTTTTACTTTAAGAGTATTTGTATTCTTGGACTATTTAATGATAAAGCTTTGAGTCTTGAGTTTCTGTTTATTAGGAACAAGGGCACCCTGGGGAAGCTATGCAACAGCTCCAACCTTTTTGTGAATACTCACCCAAGTGGTTAATGAACACAGGGATAAAAATCACTGAGTTTTATTTCTCTCCAGCTCAAATCTGTGTGGTTCTGGGAACATTGTTTTCTCCTCCTGAGTTTATTTTCTAAATATGTCAAGTAAGAACAAAGATATCACCACCATCTACTCTATGCAGTTATTTGTGACAAGAAACACAGTAACGGAAATAATGATGGACACAGTGTGCATAAATCACTTGCCAGAGTCCCTGGCACTTAACAACTGCTCAGTGAAGATAAACATTATCTTCTGACGGTTGTCCTTGGTATTACTATAATTAATGACAACAACAGTATTATTATTATTAGCGATGTTATTATTATTACTGTTGCTATCACTAATAGTATTAGCAGCAACATCCTAATCTATTAGGGCTGTGGTTGGCATTGTTTCCCTTGTAGAAATCTGGAGAGAAGGCTGGCAAGTCTAATTTCTCTGCAGCCTCCAGCCTGTGTGTGGGGAGGGAGGTGGGTGGGTAGGGGAAGGGGTTATGTGGTGCTCTTTTTTAGCATCAGTACTCTCTTTGTAAGGCAGATGAAAGGTTTCCAAAAAGCCATGAGTCATCTGTGGTTTGACACTGTGTAAAAAAAGCGCAAAGTGCCTACTAAATCCTCATGTGCCAGGATGCACATTTTTGACTCAGAATTCTCTAAGCCTGGGCATCTCTGATTCAAATATTATTCAAAATCTTTCCTTTCAGAACCTAGAACAGTAGTTACATTTTGTTTTCTCATATATCTGAGAGAAGGTAGCTCTCTACTACTTCTGATATTGCCGCAAAGCCTGCCTACTATTGCATCTCACCCACAATACTCCTCAGCGTGCTGCCGGAACATGGCTGATGGAACCAGGAAGCAGTTCACAACTAGCATGAATGCATCTGAAATAAGCTGCCTTTTGCCAAAGAAAGAGGTTACGATTTTCTTAAGGCCATTGTTACAGCCCTTGAGGAGCAATTTTCAGAGTACCATTCACCTTACCTTTTAGAATTTTCAATTTAATGAGTTGGTGTTATATTGCATGGAAACAGACATTCTTCTCTAAATGGATGTTTAGAAACCATCACCACTCCCAATGTTTCCTGAATCCAGAAATCTGGGCTTTTTCTCTTCTCTGACCTTCAAGGTAATATTCACCCAAATTCAGATCTTTGTTCTAATTTCTGCAGTAAGTTATATCATCTCTTCTCCCAAGAGAGAAGAAACTTCCATTCCAAAGTCTTCCTGAAGGGCTAAAATTTAGATATAATTATACATATTACACAACAGCACAGGGCCATATGCCACCACGGGGCTGTACATAGAAGCAGCATTTTGGTTTCCCACAGGAATGCAATCCCATGGTTAAAACGTGAGAATTGCTGTGGGAAGAATGATAAGATCCTCCCCACCTTTTCTTCAACAAATGGAAAGAAAAAGGAAAAAAAGCCAGCACAGTTGCTCATGCCTGCAATCCCAGAACTTCCTTGAGAGGCTGAGGAAGGAGGATCACTTGAGTCCAGCAGACAAGCCTGGGTCATGTAGTGAGAGCCTCATCTCTACAAAAAATTTACAACGTAGCCAGGTATGGTGGTGCACACCTGTGGTTCCAGTTACTAGGGAGACTGAGGCAGGAGGATTGCTGGAGCCCAGGAGGTCAGGGTTGCAGTGAGCCATGGTTGTGCCTCTGCACTCCAGCCTGGGCAACAGAGGGAGACCCTGCCTAAAAAACAATAAATAAAAGAGAGAACTATCCCCTCAATACCACATGTGGAGCCTGTCTGTAAAGAAGTCTCTCTTTATCCACAGTTTCTCTTTGTCTGATTTCAGTTACCACATCAACCAGGGTCCAAAAACAGTAAATGGAAATAAACAATTCATCAGTTTTAAATAGTGTACTATTCTGAGTAGTGTGATGAAATCTCAAGCTTTCACTCTGTCCTCCCCAGGATGTGAATCCTGCCACGTCCAGCATCTCCACGCTGTCTACACTGTTATTCACTTGATAGCCACCTCGGTGGTCACATTAACTATCACAGAATTAGAGCGCTTGTGTTCAAGTCACCCTTATGTCACTTAATAGTGGCCCCAACGCACAAGACTAGTGATGCTGATGCTGACATATTGTTATAATTGACTACCAAGTCAATTATTATTAGTCAGTTATTAGTAGTTTTGGTTAAGTGCCTAATTTATAAATTAAAATTTATCATAGCCCGGTGTGGTGGCTCATGCCTATAATTCCAGCACTTTGGGACTCTGAGGCAGGAGGGTTGCTTGAGCCCAGGAGTTCAAGACCAGTCTGGGCAACATAGCAAAAACCTGTCTCTACAAAAATAAAAATAAAAATAATTAGCAGGGTGTGGTGGTGCACACTTATAGTCCCAGCTACTTGGGACTATGTTGTTCCCCTACAAATAGAAAAACAATGTCTATTTGTTAGTTTAAAAGCCCTGGTAACCAGATGAGGTGGCACATGCCTAGAATCGCAGCTACTTGGAAACTGAGACTGGAGGATCACTTGAGGCCAGGGGTTTGGAACCAGCCTGGGCAACAGAGTGAGACCCTGTCTCTAAAATAATAAAAAGCCAGGCAGGCCAAGTGGTGTGCTCTTGTAGTCCTGGCTACTCAGGAGGCTAAGGCAGGAGAATAGGTTGAGACCAGGAGATTGAGGCTGCAGTGAGCTATCACAGCACCACTGCACTCCAGCCTGGGCACCAGTGCAAGACCCTGTCACTGAAAAAAAAAAAAAAAAAAAACCAAGCACAAGTAACTTACAAAGATTAAATTCCAGGAGTGTTAAAGATTTAATTTTGTTTACAATGGTTAATTTATTAGTTGCATATCTAAATTTAAATTGTATTTACATAGCCTGTGCTGCATAAGATATAGCAACACTGCTGTTAACCACACACACATTTTGTAAAACAATTATAGACAATCTGTTCACAACATCTGCAATATCCATGTCTTCTCTAGAAAGCTTCTTTCAAAAGTCTCATGGCATTTTCTCGGGCACATTATCTTCATATCCATCTAACTTGAATGACTTTAGTCACTTTATTAATTGGTACCTAACATTGTCACCAGAAATGACAAAAGACTATTCACACAGGATTAGGGTGATAATCTTCTCCATTCATCCTGCAGGTTTGTAGTGATGACTTTTTCTCACTATCAACTTGATCATTAAAGACTTGCCAACAATGACTTCTCGCTTAGATTTAAGTCTTATTCCCAGCGATGATGGCTGAATCTGCATTCAATGCTTTTGCTCCCTTTTCTTTGAACACTCCTTTTCCCTGGTGACCTTTACTAACAGAGGGCATTAGAATCCACTAAGGTTGTTTCAACCAGATATGTTTTTTTTGTTTGTTGTTGTTGTTTTTGTTTTTTTTTTGAGACAAGGTCTTGCTCTGTTGCTCAGGCTGAAGTGGCATGATCTCAGCTCACTGCACCTCTGCCTCCCGGGTTCAAGTGGTCCTCCTGCCTTAGTCTCCCAAGTAGCTGAGATTACAGGCACCCATCACCATGCTCAGCTAATTTTTGTATTTTTAGTAGAGATGTGGTTTCACCATGTTGGCCAGGCTGGTCTCGAGCTCTTGACCTCAGGTGATCCACCCACCTTGACCTCTCATAGTGCTGGGAATACAGGCAAGAGCCACTGCGCCTGGCCCCAGATATACCTTTTTCAAGAAGTATTTTTTGTTATAAAAAGTAATTGAGTGATTATTCTGCAGTTCATATTAGGACCCCACACATTTCATTTCTTTTCTTCGTCTGGGTACAAGGTAGGATTGTACTTCTTCATGACTTTTCTTTTCTTTTTGCTAAAAAGTAGACTTTATTTTTTAGACCAGTTTTAGGTACACAGCAAAATAGACCAGAGAGTACAGAGATTTCCCCCCAAAACCCCCCTGATACACATGCATAGCCTCCCCAATTATCAACATCCCCCACCAAAGTGGCGCACTTGTTACAACTGATGAACCTGCATTAACACATCCTTTTCACCCAGAGTCCACAACTAGCATTAGGGCTCAATCTCACTGTTGTACATTTTCTTGGTTTGCAGAAATCCATGATGACATAGGTCTACCATCTTAGTATCATACAGAATAATTTCACTCCTCTAAAAATCCTCTGTCCTCTGCCTGTTCATCCCTTCCTCCCCACAGCCCCTGGCAACCTCCAAGCTTTTTGTTATCTCTATAGTTTTGCCTTTCCACAATGTCATTGATATGGTTTAGCTCTGTGTCCCCACCCAAATCTCATCAAATTGCAATCCCCTCTTGTTGAGGGAGGGACCTGTAATCCCCAGGTGTCAAAGGAGGGAAGCGATTGGATTATGGGGGCGATTTCCCCCATAACCTAATAGTTTTATAAATGGTAGTTTTTCCTGCACTCTCACACACGTTCTGTCTCCTGCTGCCATGTGAAGAAGGTCATCGTTTCCCCTTCCGCAATGATTATAAGTTTCCCAAAGCCTCCTTAGCCAAGTGGAAGTGTGAGTCAATTAAACCTCTTTCCTTTACAAATTACCTAGTCTTGGGTATTTCTTCACAGCAGTGTGAAAACCAACTAATACAATCATGTAGTTGAAATTACACAGCATATAACTCTTTTAGCCTGGCTTCTTTCACGTAGCAATATGCCTTCAAATTTCCTCCATGTCTTTTGGCAGCTTGCCTCATTTATTTTTAGTGCTGGATAATATTCCATTGTCTGGATGCACCGCAGTTCATTTATCCGTCCACTGATTGAAGGACATCTTGTCAATTATGAATAAAGCTGCTCTAAACATGCATATGCAGATTTTCGTGTGAACATAAGTTTTCAATTCATTTGAGGAACTACCAAGGGATGCAATGCTGAATTGTATGGTAATAATGTATTTAGTTTTGTAAGAAACTACCAAACTGTTTTCCAAAGTGGCTGTACCATTTTGCACCCCCAACAAAAATGAATGGCAGGCACTTCTTGATGCCCCACATCCTCACCAGCATTCCGTGTTGTCTCCCATGGTTTTGGACACCATAAAGTAAATGCTTAGGCAGATGAAATAGGAGGAAGAAAGTGATGTATGCCACTTCTGGGTAGAAGCATTAGGTGTCTATGGGCAATTCACCATTCTCTCTTTTGTTTGCTGTAGTTCTTCATGATTTTCCTTATAATTCTGCACTACTAACCAGAATCCTAGACTGAGGATGCTGTAGAGAGGAAACACCATAAGAAACTCAAACTAACACAGAAAATGCATAAAAATCAAATATTCATTGTTACAAGCCATGAATATTTGTGGGCTATTTTTCACCGTTGCATAATCTAGGCAGTGTTGTCTAATTTGTACTTAATGTGAACTACTATTAAAGCATTTGCCCTTGTCCTGACAGAATTATTTTTGGCGGGAAGGAAAGTAATTGAAATTGTGTTCTGAGAAATGTTTTAATTGCCAGCATAGTGTTTATATAGGACAGTTACGAGTGTCTCCATTTAATATAAGAGTCTGGTACTAAGAAAATAAACTCATGTGCTCATGTACCACAATTTGTTTGAAGCAATTTCTTATACTTCTGTGTCCAAGGTGTTTTCCTGCATTTTACCATGCTAACATAGCCGTACTTTAAATAACAATCCGATGTGACTCTTCCAGCATAGATTTCGAAAGTCAAATGGAAGTTTTACTTTTATGAATTTTTACGAACATATTGGAAATGTTACAGGAATGTTTATGCATATGAATAATGATACATGCACAGAGAAATAAGAGATAGAATATTTGGCTTGCATGGTTATGTCAAGTGCCTTGAGGAAATAGAGGAGATAAATGATTTAGTGTATTCGAACACGTTTTTGTTAACATAGTCAAATCAATGAAAAATGGGTTACCCAGTGTTGATGTTTATTATCTCAAATAAAAATATGGAGAAAGAGTTGCATTAGTTTCAGAATGAGGTCCCCAAGGATGAAGTTTGTAGGGCTCCGTCCTGGGCATCTCATCCTGAGGACATTGGCTTGGTGCCATGACATTTCAGTCATGTGTTTCGACCAACTTAAACTAAGATAAAGTTCACTTTCCACTCTAATCTCCTTACTCCGCGGGCTAGCCTGTGGACGTTAATGGTTCAGCCATCTCTACTGTGGGGTCAGGGGATGAAACGTTAACAAATATGACCAGAACTAGAGTCCTAGAAGAACCCCCAAAGAAAGCCACCTTATCAGCTTGTTCCGCCGCCCACATCTGATTCTGAGTTGTTTAATCCAAGACCAACAAGTTTTCATCTCGTTTGAGCCACAGGATCTTAGGACATCCTTGTTACAGCAGAGCATACCCTACAGAAATACTAAAAACAGCAGCAAGCCATGGGAATGGAAGTGAGGTGCTTTCATCTACAAATTGATGTTATAAACTCATTTTATTCCTAGAAAGCTTCTAGTGAAATGATTTTGCAAAGTATACAATTAACTTAATCACCTTTCCCTACTCATCTTGACTGGCCACTGAGGAGCTATCTTGGAATAAATTAAATGGTTTAACTGCCCGCTTTTATTTTTTTTTCTTCATGACAATTTGTGTTTAGAATAAGGGTGGCAGAAGAAGCATAATGATATAAAGTAGCCATTTATATAACTGCCACTTGTTAAGGTGAAAATTATGAACAAAGCCCAATATCCCCTAAAACCAAATATCAAAATGTTAATAAGTAGAAAGACATCACTGGCTACTATCGCCAGTGCAATTATTGACAACTTGATAACTATTTCACCTCATTTTTAGGGGCAAACCGTGTGCATGACTTAGAAGTGACCATTAGAATACTTTATTATCTTTGTAAATAACTATACTGTGGGCATTACATAACCTGTTTACATATCTATCCAGCTGTTTAATGAGTGTGTGATACAGCTGGTTTCAAATGAGACCTGCAGCCTTCAAGAAGCTTTAGTAATATTCTAATGATTAAACAAAATACAATTTTTTCCTGAGATGGAGTCTCACTCTGTTGTGCAGGCTGGAGTGCAGTGGCATGATCTCAGCTCACTACAACCTCTGCCTCCCAAGTTCAAGCAATCCTCCCACCTCAGCCTCCCAAGTAGCTGGGATTACAGGTGTGTGCCACCATGAACAGCTAATTTTGTATTTTCAGTAGAGACGGGATTTCGCCATGTTGGCTAGGCTGGTCTTGAACTCCTGACCTCAAGTGATCTGCCCACCTCGGCCTCCTAAAGTCCTGTGATTCCAGGTGTGAGCCACTGTGCCTGGCTGACAAAATATAATTTTTAAAAGATGTTTCTCATCTGTTGTCTTATAAAGGTATCCTTAAATAATCTGAAGCTACATATATTCAATTAGAATAAGCAAATACATTTAAGATAATTTTATCAAATGATGTAATTTTTTACATTACAGGATCACGCCTGTACTCCCAACGCTTTGGCAGACCCAGGCAGGACGATTGCTTGAGCCCAGGAGTCCGAGACCAGCTTGAGAAACTTAGTGATTCCTTGTCTCTATTAAAAATAATTTTACAAATTAGCCATGGTTGGCTACTCAGGACGCTGACGGGGGAGGATCACCTGAGCCCTGGAGGTCACAACTGCAGTGAAATAAAATTACACTTTATTTACAGCTCTTTGCATTTTTATTTTTTTAAATTTTAATCACTACTTACCTAAATATGTATCTATTGTATACCCCAAAAAGTTATTAATTTTGGTTATTTTTCCAGTCCCACTCTGATTGCTTCTTTAAAACTCACGCAAGAAATACATTTGTATTTGTTTTTTATCATTGATGTACTGGCCAATGCTAATTAAATGTTATGGGAGTCAGAGAATTTCTCTGTAAGATACTGTATTTCTGGACTTTGAGGCTTTGTTGGGGGCTAACCTCAAGGTAAATTTTATGATGCTATGCCTTTTTATAAAAAGAAATGTGTTTATTCAATCTTTTTAGTAAGTGTATGTGTGTAGGCATATTTTGGGGTATATATTTATATAGAGAACATAGATAACTTAAAATTTCATACATATAGGAGTTATAGCTATATAGGAGTTATAGCTATGTAAAAGTAAAATTTCTGGGTCATGGAATGTATCTGTGTTCCCCCTTTTTTTTTTTTTTGAGACCTCTGTCTCCCAGGCTGGAGTGCAGTAGTATGATCAGGGCTCACTGCAGCCTGGACTTCCTGGGCTCAATGGATCCTACCACCTCAGCCTACTGAGAAGGTGGTACTCCAGGCATGTGCCACCATATGCAGCTAATTTTTGTATTTTTTGTAGAAATGGGGTTTTGCTATTCTGCCCAGGCTCGTCTCGAACACCTGAACTCAAGCAATCCTCCCCCTTAGGCCTCCCAAAGTTCTATGTTCAACTTTCGTTAATGCTGAAAAAATTTTTTCCTAAGGTCGCTATTCCAATTCGAATGTAAGTCATCAGCATGTCAGAGGTTTAATTAGATTGTCAGTCTTTTAAATTTCAGATACTTTGGTAGGTGAGGGCTTAGTATAGTTTTAATACAGATTACACCAATGTCTAGTGATAATGTTTTGATATTCCACCTAGGGAAGTCCCTGAGTGGTGTTGTTTTGTTTTATTTTTCTTTTTTTGCTATTTTTATTAAGTGTTACATACTTGATTTAAAATAGTGTGTCATCATGAATGCTGGATATGGTCACAGTTTTTAAGTAGATTTAATATTAAGTACAATTGCAGACAATCTGCTTTCAGTACCTTGTGTTTGTACTGTTTCAGTGGTATTGATTGAAAATCAAACTTTTCAAATATTAAAGTAGTTAAATTTATCACCCTCATCGTTTCTTTGCAAAGCTTTTTTGTGTTATTTTAATAAATTTTTGCTTAAACCTGGCTGTTCTGCCTATGGAGTAGCCATTCTTCTATTCCTTTACTTTCTCAATAAACTTACTTTCACCCACACTCAAAAAATTTGCTTAATCCTTGATGAATAAAATACCATCCAATATTACCATCTAAATATTATTTTCATTTTCATGTGTACACCTAAAATTCAAGCAGATTTTGGGGGAGAGGGGATAAAGTATAATATAATTTTGTTCTTTTTTCTGTACCGAATTTTCCTCTATCATTTACTAAAAAAACTGGCTTTTAAAAAATTATATGTAATCCAATGTTTGTCATAAATTAGGCATTCATATTTTTTCATTTTTTGTCTATCTCGACTCAAAAGTTTACTGTCTTACTGAGAAATTAGTGAAAGTCTTATTACATTTGTTTTACTTGCAATACCATATCTTTCTCCATCATGTTTTAGGCTTTCTCTTCTGCTTGTTCTGTTTTGCTTTTTTAATAACCTGTTTAGTATTGTGATGTGCTTATTGTGTATTTCTTTATATTTAACTTTACTGGTGTTTATATCTTGGATTTGTCATTGACTTCAGTCAATAGTGTTAAAATATTTTCAGAGATTATCTTTTCAAACATGGATTCTCCTTTCTCTCTCTCTGTCTCTCTCCTGGGACTCCAGCTATATGTATCTTATATAACTTCTCTATGTTTCAAATATATCTTACTTTTCCCCTCTATTATCTTTTGTCTATGTATGCTTCTTTTCCTTAATTAATTCCCTCTTCTGTAATTAATCCCCTGTCAATTTCATTAATTATTTTAGTTTTCAATTCAGGAATTTTTACTCCATATTTTCCTCTTTCTAGTGCCCTGCTGATAATCCTTAGCAGAGAATTTCTTAAACATTGTAATCACAGATATCTAAAACTTATATCCCAATTTAAGTATGCTACTATTTCCATCTATTATCTTTCTGAGTCTACCTTCATTTCAGTCATGTGTTATTATTTCCACTTACAGCAGGTAATTTCTGATTAAATGCTGATACTGTTTAAAATAATTTTGAGAGATAAAATTTGACTTAAGATGCTACTATCTTTCTCCAAAAAGAATCTATTTATTTCCTTGATCTAATTGTCATGGACATATTAAAAGCTGGTTTTGGCTGGGTGTGGTGGCTCACACCTGTAATCCCAACACTTTGAATTTACCTGAGGTCGGTGGATCACCTGAGCTCAGGAGTTCAAGACCAGCGTGGGCAACATGGTGAAACACTGTCTCTGCTAAAAATACAAAAATTAGCTGGGCATGGTGGCAGGTGATTGTAATCCCAGCTACTTGGGAGGCTGAGGCAGGAGAATTGCTTGAACCTGGGAGGCGGAGGTTGCAGTGAGCTGAGATCTTAGCAAGACTCTGTCAAAAACAAAAAACAAACAAACAAAAAACCTGGTTTCATTCATTGACAAGACTCATGTACGTAACTCCTTATGGTTCACCTCTGCTCCCATAGCGTAGTCTGTCAGAATTACAAAATAGGGCTTAAGATGTTCACCAGACCCTGTTCTATGACAGACCCTCATGCTCAGATTTTGTCCTTTTGCTACAGGGTAAATACCCATGGCTTTGCTGGGATCTTCAGACTCTCAGATAATGTTTGTCTGAACTGCCACTGGTGAATCATAAACACCTTGAACATTATATTAGGGTGAGATACTGAGTTGAACTCTATGGGTCTCTCAGATCCCTGCCATCTTGGTAGACGTTGAATACCTTCAAAAAGAAGTTTTTTTCTTCCTACAATTATAGAGAAGCTGCTCACAATTCCAGGCTGGATGCAAAATTACAGTGATTAAAATAAAAAGGAATAAGAGCAAATCTGTTTGCTCACGGGGGATTGTTGCCTGAATTCCTTCCCTGTGTGGTGGGAAGGTTGCAACTTCCACCTGTTAATGCCTATCTAGAGTCTCATTTCCCCCATGTTCTCTTGCCTTCAGCTTACTCTTAAAACTTTGGCTTAGAGTATACTGAGTTCCTAATAACTATAGATTTTCCTGTCTTGATATTGAGTTGATGACCTGAATGCATTATTACATATTTCTAGTACTTGTTTGTGTTCGAAATGAAAGGGCAGATTCCCTGATCAATTCAGTTCATCACATCCATCAGAAGTTAACAAGATTTTGTCCAATTTTATAGGTCTTCAAATATGTATTCAATTTGTTTAAATTTTATATAAAAAATGTAGGTACTTTAAGATTTACTTCTGCACTAGAAGATTCAGTAATTAAACCACACATTTTGAATACCTGAGCTCATTTGACTCAATAAAGAGAAATAAATTTTCCACAAATGTTCTCCACAGTAAATGTTCTCATGGATGTTTAACTACTTATATATTTTCTCTCTCTCTCTCTCTCTACACACACACACACACACACACACACACAAACACACACTTGTATTTTTAGCTTTGCAAAATGAACAGCACAGTTGTTTTTGGCACTGGGTGAATCTACTTAGGAGAAAGACAGTCACAGAGAAGAAACAAATGCCATCACCATTAAGAATCTAGTGACAAGATATTTGGATAATAGTTTATTTTGAAAGTAACTAGATAATGTGCAGAAACATAGACAAGACTATCAACTCTCCCCAATAAGTTAAATAGAAAATAAAAAATATTTTATACCTGTGTTACAGAATATACTCATTGCAAAAGACCGGAATTGAGGCATACATCTCTGTTTCTAACATCTAAATAAATTGAAATTTGTCCTATTTATTTACTTCCAATAGCTTTGTAAAGCTTTTAATTATTTTTTAAAAGTTTATACAAAATAAACAACAACACTTAATGACTGGTATGGTATACTATATTATTTTTTAATTATTATGTATATTATTGTTTAACCAACAGTTAGTTGTTTATTTGTTTGTTTTGGTTTCATGTCATAAAATTTCTACAGCTTGGAATGTATATTGTTTGAATATTCCTGCTATGTGAGAGTCTGATGCCACAGTTTATCACAGTTTAGGTGATACGTATTTGCAGACATATTCCTGGGTACCATCTTTTATCCCATTTCCATCTTCTCTATTACTAACAAGCAAGAAAGATATATTTTTTTCATTCACATAAACATTAAAACAACAACTAAATGCAGCCTAAGTATTCTCAATTCAGAAAGCAATTGGAAAATTTCAGTTAGGTTGTTTTTATGATAATAATAAATTGGTAGGATAGACCAACATAATTAAAACATCAAATGACAAGAAATTATCATAGATGGGATGATGGAGGTATAGAAAATATAAAAGATTAACATGTAAAAGAATTAATAAATCATGAGAATGATTAAAGGAGAAGAAACAAGAACCAAACTTTTAAATCTCCAAGAAGAAAAAGTTGAAGAAAGGAAGAATGTTTGAAGTTGAGAAGACCCTTAGAGTTGGTTTAAAGGATTATGGAGCCCAGGGCATTGAGTTCAGGAAAAAAAACGGAATCATTACCTCTTAACTCAATATACTTGACTCAGTGAACAAAAACCTTTTTCACATTTCTTCTTTTCATAAACTTTAAAGTCACCGAGCAGGAAACAGTTGCAACCTGCTGAGAATCTTTAAAGTTTAAATAGCCTTATTCTCAGAGATGAGAACCTCTGTAGGTAAGGAAGAAGAGCTGTCAAATATGTCCTCAAGGTTTCTTGAAAATGTAAGGAAAAATACTTCCACCGCCTTTGGTGGAAGTGATAATTCCTGCTTTCAGGTTCCCCCACAGATGAGCTAATTATCTCTGTCTTGGTGATCAAACTTGTTTAAGTATGTGTATGTTCCTCGGCCTCCCTCCTGCCCCACTCCACTGAAAAATTCTTTAATAAGACTCACTTATTTTGTTCTTAAATGGACAAAATTCCTGCACATGTACTACCTGAATGTACCACACTTTGTAGCTTGAAAATATTTTGATTTTTTAACCGTCTCCAAAATTATTTTATCTGTCCTCACCCCCCAAAAATCTGAAGCTAATTAAAACACACAAAAACACTTCCAAGGGTCTTTGAGTAATAATAACTATTCTTGAATCTAATTGGAATTCAAGTTTTACCACATTTTCAGCAAAATCTGAATATGCAAGTTTAAGAATGGAACAAATGATAAGCCTATTATTACAATTTACGTCACCCAGGACTTTCATTTCACTGTAAGCAGCTGTTCATTTATTTGTGTCTTCATAAATGCCAGCCCTGAGACTTTACATCTTGAGAGATGGGGGATTACTGGTAGCATTTTTAGCATGTGAAACATTAATTAAAGCAAAGTCACATTTAGAATTATAGTGAGAAAAAAAAGAAAGGAACCAGTTAGGCAGATAGCTAGGACAGGTCCTTGGTAGAACTCCTTTCATTCTAACAAAGGATCAGCCTGAAGGATCAGGCTGCAAGCTTAGATAAGGAGGCAAAGTCCACCATAAAGATGCCTTCTGTGTAACTAGCAAGGGTCATGTATACACAGTAGGCTTCAGTGAGCACACTGCTTTCCTTTTTTGGACATAGTTATATAATGGAATTTGTACAGGGAAGGGTGGAAATGTGGAATGTGGATTGCCGGGGGGTGGGGCGGGGGGAGGGCTTGCTTGAAACATGCCTAAGAGGAGTAACACAGAACCCAGCATGTCCACAATGGAGAATTCCACCCACTTACACATGTGCAGTAAGGGAAATGAAACAACATGGAGTAACTTAGGCTAAGAGTCCATACGCACATTAGGACAGTAAGGAGCTGTCAGGAATTTGCACCTTATGCTAATGAAACACCTAGTCCTAACTGGTTATTTGCACCTTACTCACCCCATGAGACTGTTTATAAAAGCTGTTGTATTCAACTGTGGAACAGCAACCCTCTTTTGCGCCCCCTCTCCACTGCAGAAAGCTTTCTCCTTTCACTCGTTCAACTTTCACTCCAACCTCACCCTTGTGTCCATGTTCCTTAATTGTATTGGTCTTGAGGCAAAGATCTCTGAGTCCTACTTCAAACAAGAAAACTGAAACATTGTGGTGCATTAGCAAAGCTGCTACAGTAGTTTTAACAAAAAGAAATAAGAGCAGTTAGTGAATTTCAAGGTAGCTATGGAAAACTGAAGAGTGTGATTCCTACTGCAATTGCCCAAGTATAAGTGCAATATTATGCCAACATACAGAGAAACTCCTGAAAAATCATTATTTGATACTAAAAGAATATAAGATGGAGATTTCAGTGAAACAAGCTATTCAAACCAATCATCCATTCTTCAGAACTCTCCACATTAGGGCAATATTAGAATTTTATATTTATTTACAGTGCTCTGGGATCATTTTCTTGCTAGTTATCTTAGTTCTATATTTAATTTTTAAAAAAGCTTTTCACTAAGATCATTTATAATACAGATATGCTGACATACCATCCCAACTCTGTGTTTCCCAGTGCATACAGACAATTATTTTATTTGAAAAGCTACAATTCATACTTTGTCTTTTCTTTTCTCACATTGTATTACTTTGTCAAATTTCAAAGGTGGGGTCTTGTCCACCTTTGACTATACCAATGTATATCATAATATATTATTGTCCAGAAATTAATAGATGATTAAGAGATTATTGTAGAATATTTTCATACTGGTGAAGCCCAATATACTTTGAAAAACTCGTCTCATTTGACTTCGCATTCATTTAATGGATATTTATTCAGCACTTTCTGAGAGCATTCCATTAAAGCAGAATAATACAATGAGCAATTAAAAAGAATCTTTTCTCTTTCTGAGTTTACATTTTAAGTCAGCATAGGCAGAGAGCATTATTCCCAGTTGAGGATGTGCCTTCTGCTGGTATTTTATCATTTCTTTCATATTGAAGCATCATCATCTTATGGTCTTCTAATTATTTCCATTTTTCTTACTCTGTGTCATCTTTCTCTGCTCCTTGTTTTTGACTCACACCGACACTATTGACCATCTTGTAACCATCCAACAGGTTCACCTTGTCTGCTGCCTAGACAGAGCTGATTTATCGAGACAGAGGAATTACAATGGAGAAAAAGTAATTCACACACAACTGGCTATGTGGGAGATGGGAGTTTTATTATTACTCAAATCAGTCTCTCTGAGCATTTAGAGATCAGAGTTTTTAAGGATAACTTGGTGGGTAGGGGCTTGGGAAGTGGGGGAAGTGCTGATTGGTCAGGTTGGAGATAGAATCATAGGGCATCAAAGTGAGGTTTTCCTGCTATCTTCTGTTCCAGGGTGGGATCACAGAACTGGTTGAGCCAGACTACTGGTCTGGGTGGTGTCAGCTGATCCATGGAGTGCAGGGTCTACAAAATAGCTCAAGCACTGATCTTAGGTTTCACAACAGTGATGTTATCCCCAGGAGTGATTTGGGGAGGTTCAGATTCTTGCATCCAGAGGCCACAGGGCTCCCAACCATAATTTCTAATTTGTAGCTAATTTGTTAGTCGTGCAAAGGCAGACTGGTCCCCAGGCAAGAAGGGGGTATTTTCATGAAAGGGCTATTATCAGTTTTGTTTCAGAGTCAAACCATAAGCTCAATTCCTCCCCAAGGTTAGTTTGACCTATGCCAAGGAATGAACAAGGACAGGTTAAATGTTAGAAGCAAGATGGAATCAGATGGTCTTATCTCTTTCCTAGCCATAATTTCCTCAGCTATAATTTTTGCAAAGGCAGTTTCAATCTCTTCTACCCTCTCTCTGCCTCTCCTCTCTATTCCCCTGGTGCTGACCTCAAAGACCCTGGTTTCCCAAACCACCTTATACCAATGGTGTCTAATACATGGATTTCAGCTCCCTTTATTCCAAACCACATTACCCCTCAGCCTACTGGACTAGCTCATAGACTTGCATCTCAAAATCACCACACACACAGCACTTTGGGAGGCCAAGGTGGGCGGATCATAAGGTCAGGAGATCGAGACCATCCAGGCTAACACAGTGAAACCCCATCTCTGCTAAAAATACAAAAAATAATAATAATAATAATTAGCTGGGCGCGGTGGTGGGCGCCTATGGTCCCATGTACTCAGGAGGCTGAGGCAGGAGAATTGCATGAACCCAGGAGGTGGAGTTTGCAGTGAGCCAAGATCACGCCACTGCACTCCAGCCTGGGCGACAAAGCAAGACTCCGTCTAAAAAAATAATAATAAAATAAAATAAAGTCATCATACACAGATTTGGATCTATCTGCATTCCTTCAAATAAACTCCTTTACTTTATTTCTTCACCCAACAGAAAACCACTGGAGTCATTGTTGAGCCTGCTATCTGCCTAATCTTGTGCACCCAATATTTGGTGAATCGCCAAGCCTCTGTCATCATCACATCTCCCATTTTCTCATTTTCTCCCAACCCCAACCACACACTTTATCAAAAGCCTCATTATGACTTTCCTAGACTAAAAATTATAGTCAACTAATACATCTCTCTGCCTCAGTGACACAGCTTGTTTATCCAAACTTTATAGTGCCTGCCAAGCACATATGCTGATACCTTTGTCAAAAATGGCCAACTTTCAATAAGTGGCAATGATATGGACAAGAGGCAGGGTAATACTGTAGAAGAGAGTAGTTCCCCCATAAAGGCCGCACCCACAAGCCTGGTCCCACAGCCCTAAATGAGAACTTCACATCCCTGTTTTCCTGCCTGAATGTTGCTTTTTCCAAAATCACCCTGGTCCACCATACCCCCCATCCTGTATGCATAAAAACACCAGACTCCACTGGCAGAGGAACAGAGGGATGTGGCAGAGAAGAAGAAAAAAGAAGAAGCATCTGAATGTTGAGAGGAGTTTGGCTCAGGACCATTGGAGAGGAGTTCTGCCTGAGATGGCTGAACTCCAGGGGAAGATTCTCTTTCCACTCCATCCCCTTTCCAGCTCCCCATCCCACTGACAGCCAAATCCATTACCCAATAAAATTTCTGAATTCACCATCCTTCAAGTCCATGTGATCTGATTCTTCCTAAATGCTGGAAAAG
Source organism: Chlorocebus sabaeus (assembly GCF_047675955.1). NCBI lineage: Eukaryota > Metazoa > Chordata > Mammalia > Primates > Cercopithecidae > Chlorocebus > Chlorocebus sabaeus. The sequence goes on from NC_132933.1 coordinate 147,486,439, forward strand.
GATCCAGGTACCAAGAGGGCAGGGTGTGAAAGGCTGTCTCCCTGACTTTCCACTGAGCTGATTAACCATCAGCTAGTGGATGGTATCTGCTGAAAGAGCATTAATTGTAACACACCTCTACACACTGCCATGTGGTCAGGGCCCAAAAGCACTGCCCCGGCCCAGGCACCAGCTCGCCTGCATGCTCCTCCTGCAAGGGGTTTGAGCGTGGCAGCTGAGTAAGCAAGCCACACCCCTGTTGCGAGTCCCACAAAGGGGTGCGGGGAACTCTCCCATTCCAGCAGTATTTGTTATTCATGAGGTCATGTATTTACTCATGTAGTTCTTTACAAAATAAGCCTTGTGTATTATGGCTGGTCCAACATACAGAATAATGATGATCAGACAGGTGAAATTAGTGAGCATCAGATAGAGTTTGGCATTTTCATCTATGATGACCATCATCTTAGTAATAGTTGGTGACAAAATTTAACTGAGCTATCAAAGATTTTGAAACATATTTCTATGTAGGGGGCTTATAATAATTTATAATAATACTAATGTGTAAGAACAATGACCAAGCATATTTATTTAGATACACCAAGCTACTTTGTGTCTCTTGTTCATTATCAAATTCTGTGGAAGTCACCTCTCATCAGTCATGGTTAGACATCTCCCTGAGTAGCGTACTTCAATGTCTTTATATTAATAAAATAAAGTCACTGCAGTTACTAGCTCTCATTGGGTGTCATACACTTTCATGTAAAAAAGGTGATTTAACGTAGTTTGCAAGTAGAGAATTTGCTGATTGAGCAAATCCTTCATTTACCTCTTTAGACAAAACATGTAAGATTCATGTGGTTAATATGCTAAGAAATAGAGGGAGATATTACCCAACCTTCATGAGCACTGAGAAGGTTAAAGATGATTTCTCTAATGTTTAGCACAGTGACTTGTACATAGTAGGTCCTTAATAAGTTACAATACCTTCATACAAATTTTATTCAGAGTTAGATGCTGGCTATATTTTTCTTTATGAATTCTATTATCCAAAAAGGTATATTTCATCTCAGGTGTAACTCAGAATGACGTGCTTTGAGTATTATACATGAATTCCTTGAGAAATGCTGTATAATATTATTTTAATTATTCATCTAAACTCTAGCCTCATAATCTTGAAGGTAAAAGAGAGTGAGTTGTTAAAAAGAAAAAGATCAGAAGAATAATTTCAGTTGCAGGCCACGGGCATGAAATTTCAAGGATGGTCAAGTTTCAGTTTGAGTTGAGTTGGATACTTTATGCTGTGATTGTTCTTAAGGTCATTTTAATCACAGAGCAGTAAAGTTTGATTTGGTAATGTTTCACAGTAAAACCACTGATGTTACAAATGGGAAAATGTTTCTGTGAAGGCCAGTAACAAAACATGATGTCTGCTCGGAGCAAGGATGGCCAGCGGGAGAGGTACTAAATGTGATAGTAAAATATTTGAAGTAGAGAATAATTCATTAAACCTTGATATTTCAAAATAGAAGAGGTAGGGAACATTTTAATTTTATGCTATTATGTGGATGGTAACAAGTGAGCTTTAGAATTTAACTTGAAATGTGCTTTCTTATTCATACCTACCTGAGTTAAGGAAACGGGAACTGAAGATAACTCACATTCCAAAAAGGCTATAAATTTCCCTTTAAGGCTGGAACATCTAAGTATTTAAAAGTCTAAGGCTTATAGAGAAAGATAGGGGAGAAAACTCATATTTACCTTGCTGTCCTTTCTGAAATCCGTAACAATAAAAATCATAAAAGAAAAAAAAAAAACTCCATCTAAAATGTAATTAGGGATTGGCTCAGAGCCCAAAGTCCAGGTTGTAAACCAGATCTGTACGGAGGCAAGATACAGACAAAATCAAAGTAGGAAGAATGCAATTCTCCCATTATTTTCTGGGGCTGAAAATTTATTCCTACTGAAATAAATCAAGAAAAACATTCCCATAGGATTTTACCTCAAAAGATGAGGATTCTGGGTGAAAAAGCCTATGGGAGAAGAGGAAACTGCATAAATGACCAAATTTAACCATTACATTTTCACTCTTTCCCTTCCTCACTTTCCCCTACATATTTCAATTTCTTTATTTTTTTAAGCAATTATTTACTATGTGTAAGGCTCTGAGTTAACCAACTCTTGGATATCAGATAGATTGATCTTCAACAGAATATGTCAAAATTTATGCTAGATGTTCCTAAGCTTCACTGTCACATGAAGGGGTCCAATTTTTCACTCAGTTACCCCAAATCAAAGCAAACTCCTCATACTACATGGTCAATCCTTCAGCCATTCCTATTAGGTCTACCACCAAAATACTTCCTCTCTCACCACTCCATGACTACCACTGTCCTTGACATAGCCAAAGCACTGCCATGTTTCATTGGAGTATCAAAAAGAACTCCTAAGCAGTCTACTTGCTCTCAGGAAATCACCCCTACATCTTTCATTTTCATCCCTCCAATGACTATGGTACCACCCAGATGAAATTCTCATTCCTTAATAAGTCCTACACAAACCCAAATTACTCAGACCTCCATATCTTTCTGTCCTCTTCATGTACCCCAATCATTGGCCTCACAATTATGGCCAAAGGCAAAGGAGAAGCAAAGACATGTCTTACATGGTGGCAGGCAAGAGAGACTGTGCAGGGGAACTGCCCTTTATAAAACTATCAGATCTCATGAGTCTTATCCATTATCACTAGAAAGACACAGGAAAACCCCACCCCAATGATTCAATTACCTCCCACCAGGTCCCTCCCATGACACATAGGGAATATGAGAGCTATGATTCAAGATGAGATTTGGGTAGGGACACAGCTAAACCCTATCAGCCCTGTCAACCAATTCTGCTTACCAGCTGTGTGCAGCTGTGTCTCTAGTTTCTCATCTAGTTGTTAAGTCAGCCCATGAATATTTGACCCTGGCTTTCAGGTGAGAGGTCATCAATGGGGGAGTCACTGGAGTATTATGACATTTGAATGCATGTAGCACCAACAGCTCACCAAGGGTAAGTGCAGAAAGGCTAAGAAAAGGAAGTCCTTCACAAAGGAGGCAGTAATCTGTATCTGATAATGGTAATCAAAACAACAATAATAGTAAATAATGATAGTATTGAATAGATCACTATGTGCATGATTCACCTGTATAACAAAACTGAATGAATGCATTATTTTTATTTCACCAATGAGAAATTATTAACTACAGATACAGAGTAGTTAAGTCAAAAAGGCATAGCTGGTAAATGGAGGAGTTGGATTTTAATCCAAGACAGTTTCCATGGTACAGCCCCTCCCTTGCTCTGCTATTATGTCTCTCAAATATTGCTCCTACAGGCTGAATTGCTTCTGGGTGGGGCCATAAGAGAGCAGGGTTGGCAGGTCCGGGTGGAGCCATGGGTGTCAGACATGAAAACACCTGGAAAAATATCTCTCAAAAGGCCACTCTACACACAAAAGGTGTTATTTGCAGGAGTAATTGGGGAAGGTACATATCTTATAACCTCCAGAACAGTGGCTGGCAATCATTTATGTCTGCGCCTTTGCAAGACTCAGGCTCCTCTCATCTTCGCATGTGAGCGTGCACACAACTTCAGTAAACATATAGGGCATGCGGAACCTCCCAAGTGCTGGTAGGCCACTGCACATGCCGACAGCCTGCCCCAAGGGAAAAATCAAGGGAGGAAAAATACAAACCCTGAAACCATGCCAATGTATACAACCCTAAGTCCAGGGCTGAACCAGGCACTTGGATCTCTCAAGTCACCCACTGAACCCTCTTCCGAGTGTACTTTGCTTTCTTTCCCTCCTGCTCTAAATCTTTTTAATAAACTCTCACTCCTGCTCTCAAACTTAGTTGGTCTCCCCCTCTGCCTTACACTCCTGAGCCAAATTCTTTTCTCTGAGGAGGCAGGGGTTGAGTCTGTTGCAGACTCGTATAGATTTGCCACTGGTAACAATGCAACCACTTCATCTAACCGTACGCATTTCAGAGCCTGTTCCTTCTCCCAAGCTTTAGTGTTTATGCTTACTCACTGTCAGCTCAATAATTATCAGGATCTACAAAACGCAATTTTTATATGAAGGATAGTCTTGACATAGAATAAATCCAGAAGCTATTGGTTGTAATAAAGCATTATACCTATAGAGGGCCTCACAACAGAAAGAAAAACAACTCTAACATTCTGTGAATAATCTTGGACAAGTATGTAGACAGTCTTCAACTTAAAATGGTTAGGCTGAAGATTTTTTGCCTTTACAATGGTACAAAATGGATATGTATTCAGTAGAAACTATACTTCGAGTATCCATACAACCATTCTGTTTTTTATGTTCAGTACAGTACTCAATAAAATTACATGAATTTGTCAACACTTTGTCATAAAATAGGCTTGAGTTGGATGATGTTGCCCGACTGTAGGCTGATATAAGTGTTCTGAGCACGTTTAAGGTAGGCTTAAAAGGGTAACATATTGATATTTGGGAGGTAAAATATTGATGTTCGGGAGGTTAAGTGTATTGAATGCATTTTCAACTTATACATATTTTCATTACAGTGGATGTATCAGGACATAAGCCAAATGTAAGTTGAGGAGCATCTTTCTAGTGAATAATCTAAACAATTAAGTTACTAAACATGAAGACCATGGCAGGCCCCTTGAAATAAGGGCAATGAAATGAATGAAGAGAAACATACCTTTAGAAATTACACACATAATTTTTAAAATAGAGGCTCTGGCAGTCAATAAAACTAGTACTTAATAATTACTCAAATCCTGAGCCAATTCAAACCTTTACAAAAGCAGATGAAAACAAATGACATTGTTATAATGGTCCTGGACGTAGAATGGCATGGCAGCTTCAGAACATAATCATAAAGTACTTTTATTCTAATGCAGCTATTCCTCTGCAGCATCCAATGGCTCTCAATTATATGCATTTGGTTCCTTCATTGATCAGCATTTCCAGCAGGCAGCAACGCATCTAAATCCCACATCTCCTGCTGCTTCACCAAATGAGCTCCCCTCGCTTCCTTTGGAATTAGGCAAAAATTTTCTATGTTATTACTTTGAAATATTTTTGACAATAAGAATGCTATTCTTTGAATAATCTTAAAGTTAATTAATGAATTAGATTACAGGTTTTCTTAAAATTTAACTGAGCAAGTATTCTGGTTGGTTTATAGTGATTGATAATGGTTCACATAAACAGGAAAAATTCAAATTTCTGAAAAAAATTGTATTCTTCATGCTTTAATTGTTTTGCTTCTTTATGATATATATAAAGGTAGCTATATATATAGTTAAATATAGTCACATATATAGTAATTATATTTTTACATATAGTTAAATATAGCTACTTATATGTAGTTATATATTGTTTTTGTTTTGTTTCGTGATCTAACCCATATGTCAAAAAGAAAAATGGTTCAAATATGACTTTAATTAATTGTCTTGGTGAGTAGTTTGTACGAAAGGAATGCTTATTGTACTTCAATATTTTACTCTTTTGGTTTGTTTAAATATTTGGTTTGCATCCCTAAGAAAAAAAAATAAAGTTCATATAATACCTGCAACCAAGTTACTCTTTGGACAAAGTAGATATACGAAATAATTCTGTTTTATAAATTGTTATTGGCCTTGCCTCAACCTCATCACAATGACTAATAATGTTATATTAATATTCTTATTTATCAGTTTTCTTTTTCCTAAAAACCAATTTGGATTATCTGTGTTGCCTATACTGGTTTATCTTAATTATACACCAATGTCACAGTCAGTAACCATTAAGATTATAAAATAATACAACTAGGTGTTTAATAAAACTAAATTATGATATACCATGTCAACATAAGGAATATAGTTCATTGTTATATCCAAATAAAAATAAACATGCAGATGTATATAGGCGAAAGTATATTAAAATTATTTAAAATGAGAGTTTCAAATATCGAATTAAAGCAGTTTCTTCACTCTTCATAGGAAGAGTAGGGGATGCTATTTTATTTTTCATTTCAACAAATTAAGAAACACAATTTTAAAGCCCATAATTTAAGCAAAGAGATTATACTAAGTAAGCCAAAGAGACTCACCTGTTTATTTACCAAAGCAAATGAAATTAAGAGAAAAACAGAAAAGATGAAAAATAAAGAGAAGAATAAAGAGAATGAAGGGGTCCAACATAAAGATTTTATAAGAGGACCAGGCACAGTGGCTCATGCTTACAGTTCTAGCACTTTGGGAAGCCGAGGTGGACTGGATCCTTGAGTCCAGGAATTTGAGGCCAGCCTGAGCAACATGGTGAAACCCTGTCTCCACAAAAAATACAAAAATTAGCCCCATGTATTTTTGGTGGTGTGCACCTGTGGTCCCAGCTACTTGGAAGGCTGAGGTGAGAGGATCACTTGAGCCTGGGGAGGTTGAGGCTACAGTGAGCTATGATCACACCACTGCACTCAGCCTGAGTAACAGAGCAAGACCTGGTCTCAAAACAAACAAGCAAACAAACAAAGATTTTGTAAGAGAAGAGGAACAAGAAGCGGGAAAAGATGTTCAGAGACACATCTCAAAAGAAAAAACACATAATTCAAACAGAAAGACATCTTTAAAGGAAAAAAAATGGCAAGAATCATTGTGAGCATATCATTTCTGAAAATCAACGAACATGAAAAAGAAACACATATTAAGAGACAAGTTGTCAGATCCTTGCCTGTACAAGATAAAAATTTGTTAAATATTCAAGGTATAGATTTAAGGAGAGAGATCAGTGTTTGGTGTACAGCTAGTAAGATTTCTAGATAGGCAAGTAATCGGGTTTTAGATACTATTTGAAAGGATTAAATTCAACTGCCTGTCGAGATTGGTTAGAAAAAAATAAGAAAACGAATACTCAGGCATCTATGGAGAACATGAAAATTTCAGGGAAGGTAAAAGAAAGTATCCACAATAGTGCTCGAGAAGAAATATGCAAAAATGTCAGATAAAACCAAAATTGTGTTGTCTAACAAAAACCTGTGTTTCAAAACCTGGAAGTGGTATCACGTATCTCAGGGCTATAAGGTCATGCGAATAAGTAACTTTTTGGGAAACAAACACAAGCTAACCAAATCCAAGGAACAACTTCTGGTAAATTCTGGTAAAAATGGCAGAGAGGCTCTGCCTGATATGCATTATATATTCCTGAGATTTTCATAACATAACTTTTGTTTTTACATTATGTTTTGAGAAGGGGCTAGAGTAAGAAAATAATTTCAGCACCACCCACCAAACCCATTAAAATTTACTTTTTTCTGATGTTGATTTTCTGAACCAGCTCAATGTTCTTCCAACAAAACGCATAATTCCAGAACATTTCTTACTTATCCACAAGTACTGTATACAACAGACTTCAAGGCTTGCCCAGACCTTCTTGAAACTTTAGATGAAAAAAGGGTAGAATGTCAAGTTTTCTTGCTCCATAAAAATGACTAAGATTTGACCTACTCTCCGATATGTTGCAAGCTCATGAGAGGCATAAAAGAAATAGACAAATCTATTGTGAAAGACTTGAATGCCATTCATGTTTAAAACATAAGGCATGTGACAGACACTTGTAAATTAAAAACCATCACAGACATTTATGTTGTGATTTGTTGTCCTCTATAGTGTTAAATTTCAGTGTGCAACTCTGGAACTGAAATGAATGAGGCAACATTTAAAGTATAAGTCTCTGCCAATAATGCTCAAAATATGTGCTTTAGAATAGTGCTAATTTAATTTATATGATGAATTTTTTTTCTTTAAATTTAATTATTTTTGTGGTCTAGGGCTTCACTCACTTACTCATGTTAAGATATGAGAAAAGATGTATGCATGAGCCAATGAGATAATTTCCATGACAGAAAATCAACATTGTCAATAACTACACAGTGGCAGGGGGTACGAAGTAGAAAAAGAGAGTTGACAATATCTTTTTAAATATCTGTGAGATTTGAAAGGAAAGAATTTCATTATTCTTTTCACTGACAGACAAATAGACATGTTAATGTGAATAAAAGGTGATATTTTACAATTCTATTCTGCTTTGTCTATTGGGATAACTTCTTCAGGAAATTAACTTGTATTTGTTGGGAAATTGAGTTATCTAATCCAACTTTGAGTCTTAAGACGTAACATGAGTTATATATATTTTTTAAAAAATAATGAATTAGCTCAAAAATCATAAAGTTTTTTTTGGTTCAATATTTGGTGGTACCGTAATCCTAATATTAAAAGTCTCACTTAAAATTTATAATTCTTAAAATATCAAAGACACATTTGTTAACAAAAACTGAATGAACAATTTATGCTAGTGTAACTTTTACAGGGTTTACATAAAGACTTAAATCCAGAAACAAAGGTTTCTAGACATACAAATGTTATAGGTTAGAATGCTAACGTTGCCCATTATTTACACAAAAGTGTCTTGTCTCTGGGAAAATTGCTGAACTGACATATCATTCTTCTAGACAAGTTGTTGTCACTGGTGAGGAATGAAGGGCTCTTGGAATCCCCTTGGGTCTTTTCAATATACGCCCTATTAATTCCAGGGCATAAAGGGATTTCTACTAGTAATCAATCAACTACGCAAAGTTATCCAAAGTAAAATAAAATTTAAATTTAAGTTAGCTTTTGATTTAATAAAAATATAGAGTATATTAGTCATGATCCACTCAGAAAAACAGAACTCACACAAGCTCGCTGGGCGCAGTGGCTCGCATCTGTAATCCCAGCACTTTGGGAGGCCAAGGTGTGTGGATCGCTTGAAGTTAGGAGTTTGAGGTCAGACTGGCCAACATAGTGAAACCCCATCTCTACTACAAATACAAAAATTAGCTGGGTGTGGTAGTGCGTGCTTGTAATCCCAGCTACTTGGGAGGCTGAAGCATGAGAATCACTTGAACCCAAGAGGCATATGTTGCAGTGAGCCAAGATAGTGCCACTGCACTCCAGCCTGGGCAACAAAATGAGACTCCATCTCAAAAAACAAACAAACAACAAAAAATCCTAGAACTCACACAAACTAATCTAACAGAATAATTATATAAAATGTATTGAAGGGGGTTGTTTTGGACTGACCTCCTATACCAGGTCCCAACAGACCAGATTAAAATGGAGTCACTCACGCTAAGTGCCAAATAACAAAAGTGAAATTTTACCGAAGCCAGAAAATCCCAAACCAATTAGTTTTGCTTAAGAACAGGAAAGTCACAGCAATTAATCAGAAAGGGCCCAGATAACCTGAGTCAGCCGAAGTCCCCTCTGCTTTAAACCTTACAAGAAAAACGACCTGAAGTAACCTGATGTTTACTGATCTACTTCTTTTGCTTGTTCTGTTTATTTGTTCCCATCTTATAAAACCCATGGTCATGTCATGCCCACTGGGAGTTCTTATTGTTTTTTGTTTGTTTGTTTGTTTGTTTGTTTGTTTGAGACAGAGTCTTTCTCTGTCACCCAGGCAGGAGTGCTGTGGTATGATCTCAGCTCATTGCAACTTCCACCTCCCAGGTTCAAGTGATTCTCGTGCCTCAGCCTCCCAAGTAGCTGAGATTACAGACTTGCACTACCACACCTGGCTAATTTTTGTATTTTTAGTAGAGACCGGGTTTCACCATGTTGGACAGGCTGGTCTTGAACTCCATACCTCAAGTGATCCATTTGTCTCGGCCTCCCAAAGTGCTGGGATGACAGGTGTGAGCCACTGCCCCCAGTCAAGAGCTCTTATTCTAGCTTAGAGAATGGGTTGCTACCGACTTCATAAATTGCAAATAAAAGCCAATTAAGTCTTAAACTAAATTTTAGCTATCTTTTTTGTTTGTATGTGTTTTACAAAATGTGTATATTTTGTCCATGCATTTTTACTGTATGTAAGTTTTATTATGTTATTATTATTATTATTTATGTTAAAGTAATACTAGCTTTAATTATAGATGTCAAAATTTTTGTAATGGAGCACAATAAAATTTCTTGTTGACAAAAAGTAATCTTCAAGTGTTATAATTTTGATTTTTGCTGGAAGAATCCCATAGAGAAACCTATTTGCAAAGGCATTGAAAGAGCTGAAAAAAGCAAATGGGATGTGACAGAGAAGTAGAAATTATGCTAATGTGAATAAAAGGTGGTATCTGAAATTCTGTTTTATATATTGGGATAACTCCTTAAGGAAATGAAGTTGTATTTGTTGGAAAATTGAGTTACATTATCTAATCAGACTTTAAGCCTATTGAGAAATGAGCCCTCCACTTCCACCTCAGAGAGCCACTGTTACTTCTCTTAGGGCCAGAGGGTAGACCTACAGTCCAGGTGCTGGACCTACCTAGCAGGACTGGTAATCATGGAAAGACAAGGCCATTGATGGTCAAGCTTCTGGAAGAAAGGTGTCAACTGCAGAATCACGAGGTTCATACATTTGAAAAGGAGAACTTTATTTCTCATAATGGGTTGCAGCCTACAGGTTGGTCATCCCATAGGCTGGGAAGTATAGCTGCTGGAAAAAGCTGAGAGTAAAAACTTTGAGGGAGAGAAGAATAAAACAGGAATGTATGCTGAATGGGTTGGCTGAGTATACATATTCAATAAGCTACAAGAAGAATCATTAATATTTATAAAAGGAGAAACATGCACATGCACAGTTGAGCTTCATGCCTCTTCATAAGTAGCATTCTTTTAAAAAATGGCGGGATGAGTGCAGTGGCTCACGTCTGTAGTCCCAGCTACTCAGTCTGAAATGGGAGCACAGCTTGAGCCCAGGAGGTAGAGGCTGCTGCAGTGAGTCGTAATTGCCCCACTGCACTCCAGTCTAGGTGACAGAGTGAGATCCTGTCTCAAAAATTACCACAAACACACACACACACACAAGAACGAAAAAATCAGGTGGTGTTGGCATCACGAGGATGAAGTTGTCAGCCCTCTGATGACGAGTGGTGAAGGAGAAGACATAAAAACACTCACTGTGCATCCTACATGAGAGGTTGGTCAGGTTTTAGGGGAGGATGCCTTGTGAAACTAGTAAGCTGTCACTCTAAAACTGGAAAGAGGGAGAGGGGACTAGTGGTGGCCTCAGATGATTGGCTAAGGGCCAAAAAAGAATTAGTCCTGTTTCTTTTGTCCAGAACTGGTTTCAACTTACTACTTAGGAAATAATTCTGGTTAAAGATTAACAAGAAAAGGGCATACAGACGCGAATCCAACCTCCTATCTTGTCATGGGTGAGAACTAAGTTTGTAAGCCTGGAGTCCCCATGGCCAAGAGGGGGATCATTCAGTTGATTGGGGGGCTTAGGATTTTATTTTTATTTCTCAGAAGAGATATTGAACTACTTGGATTTTAAGCTCCTTTCTCAAGTTCTACCATAGCCTCCCATTGTTACAAAAAAGGGATCTCAATCCAGACCCCAAGAGACGGTTCTTGGATCTTGTGCAAGAAAGAATTTAGGGTGAGTCCAGAGTAAAGTGAAAGCAAGTTTATTAAGAAAGTGAAGGAATAAAATAATGGTTACTCCATAGACAAAGCAGCCCCGAAGGCTGCTGGTTGCCCATTTTTATGGTTATTTCTTGATGATATGCTAAACAAGGGGTGGATTATTCATGCCTCCCCTGTTTAGAGTATATAGGGTAACTTTCTGACATTGCCATGGCATCTGTAAACTGTCATGGTGCTGGTGGGGATGACCAGAGGTCCCTCTTGTGGCCATCTTGGTTTTGGTGAGGGTTTAGCCGGCTTCTTTACTGCAAGCTGTTTGATCAGCAGGGTCTTTATGGCCTGTATGTTGTGCTGACCTCCTATCTCATCCTGTGTCTTAGAATGCCTAACTATCTGGGAATGCAGCCCGGTAGGTCTCAGCCTCATTTTACCCGGCCCCTATTCAAGATGGAGTGGTTCCGGTTCAAATGCTTCTGACTCCATTGACTGAAACTAATTAAAGATGCCGCTTGGCAATGGACCATGGAATTGCACGCAGAGAGAGAAATAAGTGTGAGAATGGCTCTTACGTCAAAGAGAGAAAAGACCTACACACAAAGACTCACAAAAACTCTCTCCCAGACCAAACTTCACTGTGGCCCCTCTGAGTCCTCTTTTTCACCTGGCCTTGTCCTTGGCTCCACCCTTGTTGTGTGGCCCATTAACTTAGTTTTAGCAATGAATCCTGCAAAAACAGTTTATCAAGGATCTCCACCTCCTTACTCTTGATCTCCAATTAAGCTCCTCTTCCTGTACCCTTGATGCCTAGTCAAGTTCCTCTTAGTAGTTTTCCATCCACCCCCTCATCCTATCCCTTGGCGATTTTGATGTCATACTCCAAAAGACGGCATTTTGATGTGCTGAACTGATAAAGCCTCAAGGTGTCTCTGACCTTCCACACACACTGTCTCTCCCAAAGAAGCAGAAGTTCCTTTAGCTGCCTAAGATCCAGTCCCATGAAGGAGAACAATTATTTTTACTTCCCCTTCAAATTATCTCATTGTCTATTGCAGAAAAGAAGGGCAAGATGTAACCACATCCAAGCAGACCTTTCTTTACAAGTATAATGACTGTCTCCAAGGATCATTCAAATTTCAAAAAGAACTACTTACAAGTTAATCTCGGTTCCTGATCCCATCATTCTCCCTGGCAATCATTTATTGCTCCTCAATTGAATTCCTCTTCTCCTCCACACATAATCTGTTTTACTAGTATCCAAGTCCCCATTCTTTCTGTAACCTCAACATGGTGCATAAGCTTCTGAACATCATTGTGGGTTTTGGTCTTCATTCCAAAGGAATGAAGGAATATACACATTAAGTAAATTTGGATGCCTTTTCTCCTACTAGTCAATCTGCCTCGGGTCAGGGATTTTTCAACAAACTTTTAAGGGGCCAGGAGTCTATGGCCCCCACACTATCAATTCCCTAATGCTAGTATATTCAGAGTTGAATTCTATCTCTCTCCCCTGTTAAAACAGTCTTGATCCTTCTTGCAACAGCCTTGAGTAAAGGCTTCCTTGCCATTTTTAATAAATGTGAAGAGCAAAAATTATTATTATTATTATTATTATTGTTGTTATTATTTTGAGATGGAGTTTCACTCTGTCACCCAGGCTGGAGTACAATGGGGAAATCTTGGTTCACTGCAACCTCCGCCTCCCAGGTTCAAGAGATTCTCCTGCCTCAGCCTCCCAAGTAGCTGGGATTACAGGCATGTGCCACCACGCCCAGCTAATTTTTGTGTTTTTAGTAGAGATGGGGTTTTGCCATGTTGGTCAGGTGGTCCGCCCACCTCGGCCCCCCAAAGTGCTGGGATTACAGGCGTGAGCCACGACGCCTAACCCCAAAATTAATTTTAATAACATACCAAATACACACACCCACACAACAATTTTACATGTTTTTTAAATGCTTACATCTAGACAGTGTGAGAAAAAAAGGAATTTGTTTCCATCAATAATGTTTTAAAATACATTTTGTTTTATTTAGGAATTCTCCCTGTTAGCATTCTCATATATGCCAACCTGATGAAGGCAAACACAAATTATGGAATGAACAACAAATCTTCAATTCATGGGCTGCAAAAAATAATAACAAAAAAGAATTAGCAGGCTAAACCTTTTAAATTCAAAACACAAGAACTAAGCATAGCACTAGCACTCAACTAACGCACAATGCTCCAATTTGGGGAAATTGAGCTTCCGTTTTCACAGCTTTATGAAGTGCAAGGGAAAGAACATAAAGTCCCACGCTTAGTCAATGTGGTGCATCTAATACAAAACTCCCACAAATGTGGAACCCTAAAGCATTTCAACCTCAGGGAAGGGTGAATTAGAAATGTGTCTTCTCACAAAGATAGCAAAGAAAATTGCCTAACTGCAATCTTGACTCTCAATAGAAGGGATAAATAATCTACCCTTGAAAGCTCATGACCACCAGGCAGTGCATTTTTAGCCTGAATAGACAATTCCTCTGTGGCCCTAGAATTTTTATATATTAATTAATTTTTATTTTATTTTGTTTTTGAGACAGGGCCTCACTCTGTCACTCGGGCTGGAGTGCAGTGGTGTGATCTCAGCTCACTGCAACCTCCACCTCCCAGGTTCAAGTGATTCTCCTGCCTCAGCCACCCGAGTAGCTGGGATTACAGGCATGTGCCACCCTGCCCAAATAAGTTTTATATTTTTAGTAGAGATGGGGTTTCACCCTGTCGTCCAGGCTGGTCTCGAATCCCTGACCCCAGATGATCCACCTGCCTCAGCCTCCCAAAGTGCTGGGATTACAGGCATGAGCCACCTTGCCCAGCCAAATTAATTTAAAGTGACCTCACACTTAGTGTCCCCAGACCCTGTCAGATACAAACTCATATGCTCCCATAGGCTTTGACACAATCCCACAGAAACAATTGCAAGACAAATCCTAGGCTATCATGCTAAAAAATTGTGAAATGCACATAAAACAAAGGCACAAGGAGGGAGAGACTTCAGGGATAACAACCAAATGCACAGTCTTCAAATACTTGCATAAATACACACTGAATTTTTTAAATACATATGTGATACCAAAAAAAAATCCATCGATCGTGATTTATAATTTGAAGCCATTACAATTTTAAAAATCTTGATACATTATGGTGCAGATCCACTTAGATTGTTAAACTGGATGTAAGAAAAGCTGTGTACTTGAAATCCAGTTTGTCATGGGAAGCTTCCAATGGATTTTAATTTGGACATACAGGAATCCAGCATTTAACTTTGTTCTTAATCTTTTGCATTTATTTTATTATTGATGTTTTCTATTATAAAAGTAACTATTGTTGGCAAATTTATATCAATATCCCTGTCATTTTCCCTTGATGTGCTATACAATATTACTTTTTATACAGGTGAGCACTGGTAATTGTGTCAGGTTGTTTTAGTGCTGCTGTAAGAAGTTGCCACGAGCCTGATGGCTTAAAACAACACAAATTTATTTCTTTACAGATATAGGAGTCAGAAATAGGCCTCACTGGGCTAACATTATGTGTATATATATATATAAAACATATATATATGTAACATAATATATATATAACGTAACATATATGTTCATTGTATAAGTGTCCATAGAACTTCATGAGGCTCTAGGGGAGAATTCATTTCCTTCTGTTGTTGATTTTGTGTGTGTGTGTGTATGTGTGTGTTTTAACCATGTGGAAATAAAATCTCAAGAAGGGTACTATAGAATAGTTTGTACTGAGTAATAGAAAAATTTAATAACCTCACAAATTGAGCTGAGGAATAGTCCCAAAACGTATAAACATATACATTGTGTGTGTGTGTGTGTGTGTACACATTTTAGATGCTTCATATACTTTATACATTATATATACTTTACATATATTAGATATTATATATATTTGATATATATTATATATGTATGTACTTTATATAAAATATATACTTTATGTTTAATACATATTATGTGAAAAAATACATAATACATTTTAGTAGACATGGTATTTATATCCAGATTTTTGAACACCATTTTTTAGGGAAAATTAGAAAGGAAAAATGATATACCATATCAAAGGAAATAATAGTTGACCATTTCTCATAACTGGGGAAAGACGTGTTCTACCAAGAGTGCTCAATTGGAACTGTGCAAATTAAAAAAAAAATTCAAAGAGAAAAGTAAATCAAACCAGTTGGGCATAATTTTATGAAACTTCATTAAATCAGAAATAAAGAAGAAAACCCTTAAGCTTCCGGAGTAAACATCACATACACACACATACACACATGTACACACACACCCCCCTCTACTACATACAAGTGAACAATAATCTTATTGAGATTAGAATTATTTCTTATATATTTTATTGGAAATAAACTTCCTATTACTACTGTAAACAGTAATCTCTCTACCTTGCTGTAAATAGAAATTAACAAGACATACACTATCGTCTTTATTTTTAAAAATGCTTCATCAAATATTTGTAAGATCAAGGAAATATAAATTGTCATGACAAAGCCTATAATCAAGAGTCCCTCTCATCCCAGTCCCTGTCTGATATGGTTTGGCTGTGTCTCCACCCAAATCTCATCTTGAATTGTAGCTCCCACAATTCCCACATATTGTGGGAGGGACCTGGTGGGAGGTAATTGATCATGGGGGTGGGTCTTTCCTGTGCTGTTCTCATTACATGAATAAGTCTCATGAGATCTGATGGTTTTATAAAGGGGAGTTCTCCTGCACACACTGTTTTTGCCTGCCGCCACATAAGACATGCCTTCGCTTCTCCTTTGCCTTCCTCCACGATTGTGAGGCCTCCCCAGCCATGCTGAACTGTAAGTCCACTAAACCTCTTTCCTTTATAAATTACCCAGCCTCAGGTATGTCTTTATTAGCAGATTGAGAACAAACTAATACACTGTCATAGGCAGAAAAATGATCCCCTAAGATGCCCACATCATTTTATCTGGAACTTGAGCATATGTTATATCCCATGATGAAGGGAATTATGGTTGCAGATGGAAGTCGATAGGCTAAACTTCAAATAAAGAGATTATCCTGTGTTACCCAGGTGGGTTCTACATGATCCTTAAAATTGGAAGAAGGCGTTAGAGGAAGAATCAGCCCGATGTTGCTGCCTTTGAAGACATTAGAAGGGACGATGAAAAGAGGAATGGCAGCAACTTCTAGAAGCTGGAACATGCAAGGAAACAGATTCTCCCCTACAGAGAGAACCCAGCTCTTCCAACACCGTGGTTTCAGCCCAGCGACATTCATTGAGGACTCTGGACTTTCAGAACTGTACGATAATAAATGTTCGTTGTTATAAGAAATCAAGTTTATGGCAATTTGTTAGAGCAGCCATAGCAAACTACCAGTGTACACACATCATACCATGGAATTATGTACCTGTCATTCCCTCAATTTGTACACAATTTTGCTCCACAGAGATATATTCATTGTATAAGTTTTTAGTGGTCTTAACTGCACATGATTGGGGTCACATTGCATACCCTCTTATGGAACTTGATTTTCTCCATAAGCTTTGTCTATGAGACACATGCAGACTTATAGATGTAGTTATGCTTCATTTCTCTTTATTGCATCACTATGTCACAAGCTTATTTTTAGGATGATGGTATATCCTAGGTTCCCCCATAGATACCCCATTTACACACAGTTTAGTTACTGTTAATGTCCCACCTATTAACAGATGTGTTGAACCTGCCTTTGCAAGTTATTATCAGTGAGAAAATTATAACAGTAAGCTAAGCCAACCCAATCCCCATCTTGCCTATCCCTTAATTATTCCTGGGCTATTGGGCCAAATTAACTTTGGAAGACACTTAGGCTATAGTTAAAATGATAATAGGCCTTGCCCCAAAACCACTTTCGTAAAGTTGACAGGAGGCCATCAGCCCAGGGAGAGGAGAGGAGCTTGAGTCCTGCAGACATAAAGGATTGTCAGCCATTATTCCAGAGGTTATAAGATAAGCAACTTCCCCAATTACTCCTGCAAATAAAACACTATTGCAGATTGGCCTTTTGAGATATCTTTCCAGGATTTTTGCTTGCCAGACACCCATGGCTCCACATGGACCAACAACCCCACTTCTGCGGCCCCACCCAGAAGTAGTTTGGCCCAACAGGAGGACAGCTTCAACCCCCTATGATTTCATCTCCACCCCAATCAATCAGCAGCACGCTCCTGTTACCTGACCACCCCCACCCATCCATCCAAACTGTCCTTGAAAACACCCTAACTTAGGAACTTTGAATGAGATGATTTGCACAGGACTCCATCTCCCACATGCTATGGCCAGGCTTGTGTCTATTAAACTCTTCCTCTACTACGAAGTCATGGTCTTTCTTTCTGCAGTGTGCAGGAAGAACCTCTCAGGTGGTTACAAGGTGAGTTCTGCCCATTTTAAGGCTATCATCAACAATGTTGATAAGAGCATAATTGCACATGTCTCTTTAGGAAACATAGCCAGAAGGCAAAAGAATGGATTTAGGATATATATTTTACTTTTCAGATAATGAATACCAAATTGTTCCACAAAAATATCACAACAAAACACACTCTGACTCACAGTATGTGAATTTCTGTTGTCTTTAAGAGAGATTTCATAGCTATTGTTAGATTTCTAAATATTTGCAATCTCATGGATGTAAAATGCTAAGGTTTTACAGTTTAGTTTTTATTTTTCAAGTTACAAATGAGGTTGATTGTATTTTGTTTGTTGGCCATAAATATTTTATTGTCTTTGAAATGTAGCATTGAAACTCAAATACTATTTTATGGTTTTTTACAATCGAGTTTTGAAGTGTTTAATGTATTTCAGATATTTACCCTTTGATGTTTCTGTCTAGGTTAGTCAAACTATTTATAACCCAAAATAAACATATTCGAAAGTGAAAGGATACACTATTATTTCTGAAAAAACTGGGACATATGGAAGCCTAAATCTTTGTTGCAAATATCAGCTGTTAATGAATAGCATTTAAAGTTTTAATGTAAAAACTTAATCATTTTATTTACTTATTTATATTTATTTTTATTCTTTATTTAAGAAATACTTGGCTGGGCATGGTGGCTCATGCTTGTAGTCCCAGCTACTGAGGAGGCTGAGGCAGGAGGCTCACTTGAGTTCAAGAGGTAGAGGCTGCAGTGAGCCGTGACTTTGCTACTGCACTCCAGTCTGGGCAACAGAGACAGATGCTGTCTCTTAAAAAATATATATATATATAAAAATATATACATACATTTATATATGTAATATATATTTATAGATGTAATATGTGCATATAATATATAAAAATTACATGTTATATATATTTATATATAAAAATATATGTAATATATTTTACATTACATATATTATATAATATATATTACATATTATGTATATTTATATATAGATATATAGAGATGTAATATGTACTTATATATAATATATAAATATATATAGTCCATGCAGAAGAGATGAAAATAGTTACTTGATGTCAATTTACAATGGCCCAATATTATTTTTTCCCATGAGTATAACTGGTCATATCATTGTGAGACTATACCAGCAAATAAACGGGAAAGCACAAGAACTTTTTTTAAGATCTCTCTAGAAGTGAATTTTTTAGATGTGGAATGGGACTTTTTCCTAGTATCCCAGCACTACTTGATAAATAATCTCTCTTTTCCCCACTGTTTGGTAATTGCATTTCTCTTATACAAATGTTTTTATGTTTCCTAGTTCTGATTCTAATCCCTCCCATTTGAGCCATCAATATTTAATCCCTCTATATTCACCTTACTGTCTTCATTACTACAACTTCTGGAACCCTTGGCACACTTTTGGACAAGTTCTGATCTTTGCATTCATCTTCAGAAGACTGTTTTCTGTTCCTGTTCCAGCTGAAGCCAATAGATCCACTCTAATCCTAAAGCAATTGTAATGGTATATAAATTTAGTGGGACAAGTGAAGGAGCAGGCTTTATGCTGACTTTCTAGGTAAGATTCCCAGAAAAGTTTCTAGAATCACTAAAATTTATGGGTCTTTTTTCCTTTGCTATGATTTTAGAAAGCTGGAATTCTGAGAGGTATGTCCTCCAGTTGACACAGATGGACCCCATATGTCTCAGTCCCTTCAGGCTGCTATAACAAAAACACCGTAAACTGAATGGTTTAGAAAAAACCAGACATTTATTGCTCACAGTTCTGACGGCCAGAAGTTGAAGATTAAGGCGTGGCAAATTCAGTGTCTGGTGAGGACCCACTTCCTAGTTCATAGATGGTGCCTTCCCACTGTGTCCTCCCATGGTGGAAGGGGCAAGGGAGCTCTAGGGGGTGTTTTTTTAATAAGGCACTAATCCCATTCACAAGGGCTTCACCCTCATGACACCATTACCCCCCAAATTTCCCACCTCCTAACACCTTGCAGATTAGGTTCCAACATACAAATCTATGGGGACACAAACACTCAAATCTATAGTCAGATTCAAATGTATGACACACTCCTCTCCCTGTTCTACCACTCAATAGCTACAAACAAGGCAATTGTAAAAATATGCACTATAATTGTTGCAGAAAAACTGAACTCACTCCTAACCATGCCAGCCAGCAGAGGCAAGAATTCCAAATGCAATTGTTTTCCCAAAGGTTTTCAAATCTTACAAGGATGTGTCTGCTTATTAGAAATTGGATCGTGTTTGGCCTCAAGTTGTAAACCCAGTGACATGTAGATTTTAGCATTTTAAATAATGCAACAAAATCTACAGCATGTCTTAGAAGGCACTGGTCTTTATTATGTGAGACAATATGTTCTGTAAGTTCCACAGGGAAATATGTAGGGAATCTGATAGCATGTACGTGGGATTTACAATTATATTAAAGATGGAGGATTTTCTTAAACATGACTACTTCATACTTTTGCTATATTTAATTTTTTCAATGCCACACAATATAGAATCTTAGTTTTATCCTTAATTAATCTATTTATTTTTGATATGGGATCTCACTCACTCAGGCTGGATTGCAGTGGTGCAATTGTAGTTCACTGCAGCCTCCAACTCCTGGGCTCAAGCAATCTTCCTGTCTCAACCGCCCAAGAAGCTGGGACTACAGGCGTGCACAACCATGTGCACCTAATTTCTTTAAAAATATTTTTTGTAGAGATAGAGTCCTGCTACATTGCGTAGGTTTGTCTCAAACTCCTGACCTCAAGCGATCCTCCCACCTCAGCTTCCCAAAGTGCTGGGATTATAGGCATGAACCACCACGCCCAGCCCTCAAATTGTTTTTTCTCATTTGTTAGCTGTATTTTATAGGCACACACATATACATGCATGCTTTCATATGCACACACACATGCTCAAATATGTATATCCAAGCACATATACACATACATTATAAATACTATGTTTTAATATATACATATATAGTTTCATACAAATATTAATATATACAGTTAGCAATATGGTGTTAAGATAAATTATATCTTTTGACAATGTTAATATAAACTGTATCTTTTGAAAATTACATGTTGTTATTGCTGTTATAGGAATAATTTATTCTTTATTTTGTAACATTCAACTATTCCAACTATATAAAAACTGTGTTGATAAACCCATAAAAGTATGCCGCCAACAGTAAAATCCCCTGGAAATTTGCAGAAGGTGAAAATAATATCTTAAAAAATATATTTTTCCCTGATGTGGGCAGTGAATATAGGATGGAATATTTTATCACAGCATTGCCAGGAAATTAACAGTTGGATAGTGGTCACTCGGTGAAAAGTAAAGTGACTGGAGATAGAAGCTCAACCTTCCTTTGGTTTTGTAAAGTACAAGTTCTATTAAAAAGCATGAAGACTGAAGCTGGAAACCATTCAGGGTGCCTTACTTCCCTCATAGATGAGTACTCACATTCCAAGTTCATCTTCAGCTAGGCTACGTACGACTGAATGTAAGACCACCGAGAAACTAAGAGAATTTTGTATTCCCATGTAACTGACTAATTTAGATTAGCAGCTCTTAAAATTAGTCTGTTCTGAGGATTATTTTTATTAACGTCCTCAAAGTCACTTAATTAGCTTATTCCTCGTCTTTGGTAGAAAACTGATAAAAAGAAAGTAAGTGTGACTAAAGTGGTGAGGAACAATAGTGATCCCTTGGTTAGGGATGAAAATAAAAATACAAGCACTTTAATTTCATGGACATTAGTTCTGTTAGGGCAAATACCTTGAATATTTGGAAGCCACTTTTGGTGTACCTAATGTTGAAGATCACTTATTTAGGCTTACATTTTATTTTTTAAAAATGCAACTGCAGATTGTTTCATTTCATTCTGTTTGTATAGCATTTGACTGAGAATTGGTGTGTTTTGCTGGAAGGAGGTTTTCGTTTATTTGTTTACTTGTACCTTTAAAATTTTCAATTTTCTTAAATCATCTCAACTTAATTCAATACTTAGGTGCATAATTCTTGTCCTAAAAATGTTTTTCTGCTAAAAAAATATTTCCAGTTGTATACACAATATTAATCTGCTGATGTTGATCTTCCTTTCTTCAATTGATTTTGATGCGTGTGAACAGCCTTAACATTTTGAATAATTTCCACTGGAACTTTCTCTCATTAAGAAAATTATATTGTTTTCTTCCTTCTCTTCTTATACAATGGACTAAAAGAAATACTACCAGAAAATAATTTCTGGTATAGATATAATTAGTAACTTGATTTAAATTATAACACTATTTTACCTTCAGAGTATAGGATTTCTATGGTAAACAAAAAAATATTTTTTGCATGGTTTTTTTAAATAGTTACTACATAAGGCTTAATGATGCAACTTATCAATGTGATATGTTTTTACATTTTAAACATATATCCTCCTATTTTAACTGACTTTATAACCACTATAGTCTCTGAGAAGCATTCTCTTCCAGAGACCAATAAGAGAATCATTAGATTTGTTAAAAAAAAAAACCACCACCAAAAACCAAAAAACAAAAACAAAAGAACATAAAACTATCAATTCCAAAGCAAGAAAGAGAAAAGATTACCATTGTTGAATAATGTCTCATTATGTTGAATACATCCCAATGTTGAATATGTTGAATAATGTTCCAATATGTCATACATCTCCTCATATAAACCTTAGCTGGAACTTTCCTATCTAAATTTCTAGCTATGCCGTTGGAGTGTTAAGTACGGGAGAAATTCCCCATGTTATAGCAATTCATTATTGCTTTTTCTACGTGCTTGTGTGTTCCACCCTTTGGAATGATGCATGACCTTTCCACAAAGAGGCTGTTCTGATTGCTGTTGATTTAATTACACAGATGAACTTTAACTCCTGAAAGGTGGTACTCCAGTCATTTGATGCAAACAAAGCTGCCTCTCTTATCCTTTATTATAAAATATCCTATTAAACTTCAAAGTTAGCAGAATCAATTTTACCCCTTACTGTTTTCCCTGATGTAATACTAAAACTTTAAGCACTTCTTCTCCTCCTTCCTCCTTCTCCTCCTCTTGTTCCTCCTCCTCCTTCTCCTTCCTCCTTTATCTTCCTCCTCCTCTTCCACCTCTTTCTCTGTAATAAAGTATACTATATACAATAAGAAATTTACTTCTTTTTTTTTCATTAGATGCACATGTTGCTTATTCCATTGGAACCAATTAAGATATTTTTGTATAATTTAATTATTTCCTATCAAAGGGAAAACATATCTATAAAAAGAGGATAGATAATAGCTATCCAGAGAGATAAAAAAGAAATAGGACATGTGTTTAAGTGTGTCAGATTTCAATTAATCGATTCTTATATTACTATTCATCATTACCACTTAAAAACTTGGAGATGATAAATACAATTGAGCCAGAATGACTCTTACTATGATTGTAGTTATTTTAACTGCCTCTATATTAGAGTTTGAACAGCATAAGCCCAGGTTTTAAATATAAGCTTCCCAGCCCTCAGTCACAGGTGACGATTTTAAAGGCCACAGAGTTTAAGTAGCTACAGTATTTTGAATAATACTGCTAGAGTTCAGGTACCCAAAATTACTGCCATCCTGACATTGTTTTACCATTCTAAGGTTCCAAAATCCACTCTTTAGAACATTTAACTTCAACACAATAACCATGGATTCCGGTGCAGGAGAGGAAGATAAGAAAACAGGGAATTTCATCCAACTTCTATGTCACCTTCTCTTTTGACTTCAGACATGTGTTTCATCCAATGTCCACAGTATAGTCAACCCTTGAGCAATATGGAGATTAGGGGCACTGATCCCCTCACTGTAAAAATCTGCATATAACTTTTGACTCCCCCTAAACTTAACTACTAATAGTCTGCTATGGACTCTACCAATAACACAGTCAATTAACACATATTTTGTAAGTTTTATGTATTGTATACTGTATTCTTACAAGAAAGTAAGCTAGAGAAAAGAAATGCCATTAAGAAAACCCTAAAGAAGAGAAAACATATTTACTCTTCACTAAGCGGAAGTGGATCGATCATAAAGGTCTTCATCCTTGTCATCTTCACATTAAGGAGGCAGATGAGGAAGAGGAGGAGGAGGGGCTGGCCTTGCTGTCTCAGGGGTGGCAGAGGTGGAAGAAAATCCGCATGTAAGTGAACTTGCACATTTCAAACTTGTGTTGTTCAAGGGTGAACTATATATAAGATGATTAGATAAGAGGTTGATTATTTATTCCTGGAAGTTTTCCTTGCAGATCTGCTCAGCAAAATCACTACATTTCTTAACAACTTTGGTGCTTTTAGAGATAATTCTCTCTCTCTCTCTCTCTCTCTCTCTCTCTCTGTGTGTGTGTGTGTGTGAGAGAGAGAGAGAGAGAGAGAGGGAGAGAGAGAGAGGGAAAGGCAGACCAAGAGCTGTGGAGTTTGTTGCCAAAATATAGCAAAGTTGTACACCGTGGTCAATAGGACTTGCCAGTTCTTAATGTCTTCCCTTCAGAGACATCTTATGAGTGGTGAAGAGCTCTGTGCAATACACTGCATACACATAGGGAAGACCAGAACTGAGAGATCCTATGCCAAGATATGTTTTCCTCATATGCATAAATTGATCACTTGCCTGCCTGTCAATGCTTCAGAGAATGTTTTTTTAAAGATGTTTCCAAAAACACAGGGTAATTACTGAGGAGGCCATGTCAGGTCTGAAATGGGAAAGCACCAAGTAATACATAGGCAGACATATTTTTTCGGATGGAAACTAAAGTTTAGATTTAGTTTGCTCACTTCTGGGTGCTTATGCTATTGGATAGCCTTACAAAGCATAATGAGATTATAAATGGAAATAAGAGGAAAAGGTTCATCTCCATTGGCATATTGGCATCCAATACATAATGGATATATGACAGAGAAATGAGGCTCAGAGGGTGGAGTTGAAGGCAGAGAGAGAAAGAAGGAAAAATTCTACAAAGCCTTATTGGATCCAAGATTCAGGATGAGACTCTACTGTTTGGTTATTCCTCACATATTAAGAAGTTTCAACTGTTGATTGTGAATATACTAAAAACTACTGAATTAGTAAAAAAATAAATGGATAAATAAATACATAAAAAATAAAGAAGCTTCACCCGGGAAATCTAATCTAACTTGAAAGACAATTAGATTAACTCTTACAGTGAGGAAGAACAGGTTTAATGAAATTATTCTATTCTGTGTACTTAAGAGGTTAATATGTTTTTCTTTGGTAAGTCCTTTTAAAAAATTATGTTTCACCTGTGCTTCATGGTCAAGAGATAATTAAAAGGATGCTTTCCTTCCAATAACCAAATGGATAAAGTGGTCACCATGGAAAATTTCCTTGAAATAGACACCAAATTCACAAATCAATTTCAGCAATATATGAGAAAGGTACATCACGACCAAATGTATTTTGTCCAGAAACCTAAGGAGGATTTAACATCTGAAAATCAATATTCATCTCCATAATTCCAACCAGAATAAAGTTGAAATACTATATAATCAATTTAGTGGGTGCAGGAAATAATATTTGGAAAAAAGGCTAAACAGGAAAATGCATAGGCAAATTTTAGTATATTTTATACAATGAGGTTTTTTTTTTTTTTTTTTTTTTTTTTGATGGAGTCTTGTTCTGTCACCCAGGCTGGAGTGCAGTGGCGCAATCTCGGCTCACTGTAACCTCCGCCTCTTGGTTTCAAGCAATTCTCCTGCCTCAGCCTCTTGAGTACCTGGGTTGACAGGCACCTGCCACCATGCCCAGCTAATTTTTGTATTTTTAATAGAGATCGGGTTTTGCCATGTTGCCTAGGTTGGTCTTGAACTCCTGACCTCAGGTGATCTGCCCGGCCTCCCAAAGTGCTGGAATTACAGGCGTGAGCCACCATGCTTGGCCTAATGGGATATTACTCACCAATAAAAGAAAAATCAAGTACTGATGGACAAACAACGTGGGTCAGTCTCATAGATATTATACTGGGTGAAAGACACCAATCAGCCATTGCACTCCAGCCTGGACAACAGAGTAACACCTTGTCTCTATAAAACAAACAAAAAAAAACAAAACAAGGGCCGGGCGCGGTGGCTCAAGCCTGTAATCCCAGCACTTTGGGAGGCCGAGACGGGCGGATCACGAGGTCAGGAGATCGAGACCATCCTGGCTAACATGGTGAAACCCCGTCTCTACTAAAAAATACAAAAATGTAGCCGGGCGTGGTGGCAGGCGCCTGTAGTCCCAGCTACTCGGGAGGCTGAGGCAGGAGAATGGCGTGAACCTGGTAGGCGGAGCTTGCAGTGAGCCGAGATCGGGCCACTGCACTCCAGCCTGGGCCACAGAGCGAGACTCTGTCTCAAAAAAAAAAACAAAAACAAAACAACCAGACACAGTAGCATGTATATTTATGTGTTGAGATTACATTATATGGAGTTCAACAACAAGCAACAAACCACCCATGTTAAGACAAAATAGAATCCTGCTTTCCAATGCTGGAAGGAGCATAGGAGAAAGTTTTCCTGTGATGAAAATATTCTATATGCTGATTGGAGGGGTAAACGCATGGGATTATCATAGTGTCAAAGTACACATTAATAGTCCATGCATTTTACTCTAATTTGTATCATGCCACTTTGTGAATAAGCAGACATACTTACACACAGTCACAGAACTACAGGCACAGTGGACATAAGAAAGAAAGTGGAAGGAAAAGCAACAGTCATAATGAGAAGCCATTGTCCCTAAACATAAAGATGGTTGGCATTCTGTCTTTGTTTTGGTATAATTCATATCCATTTCTTTCAATCATGATGTTGATACAATGATAGAGGCAGGAGGCAGAGAAATTCTAGGCAGAAAAGGGTAGGTCCTCAATAAAAGCCCACCCTCAAGCCTAAAACCATGGCCGAAAGTGAGAACTGACATCCCTGTTTTCGTGCACAAATGTTGCCTTTTCAAAACCACTGAAGGTCCCACCCCACCCCATCCTGTGCCTATGAAAACGCCAGATCCAGCCAGTAGAGACAGGAGAAGCAGCTGGGCATCAGAGACTTCGTCTGGAGGTCGGAGAGAGGCAGCTTGGCTTGACAGCAAAACTTTGGAGAAGAATCAAACTGGAGATAGCCGGACTTCAGGGGAACACTACCTTCCCACTCCATTCCCTTTTGAGCTCCCTTCCCAATGAGAGCCATTTTATCAGCAGGAAAATCCCCCACATTCACCGTGCTTCAATTGGTTCATGTGATCTCATTTCTCCTGGGTGCTGGACAAGAGCTCAGGTGCCACGAGTGTGGATACAAAAGGCTGTCACACTTGCCCTTTGCCCTCGCTGGCAGAAGGCAGTGCCTCACACATAAAGGCAGAGGGCCCACTGAGCTGTTAACACTTAAGCCACCCGCAGATGGCAAAGCTAAAAGAGCACTGTAACATGTCCTCCGGGGCTTCAGCGGTCGCAGGCACCCCCTAGACACTGTCGCGGGGCCTACATGGAGTTATCTCCTGCCGGTGTCCAAAAGTGCTCGCCCCGGCTCCCGCACCTGCTGACCCACGTGCTCCTACAAGGAGTTGAAAGTTGCAGGCTGGGTAAATGAGGCACCTCTACTGCAAGTCTGATGAAGGGGTCAGGGAAATATGCTGCCTCAATATGATTATTTAATGTAAAGTGACATTTTACATTATTTGCTTTGAAATAAAATTATTTTTGAAGATGTGATATGTATTTCTCTCTCATTTAAGGATTCTTCACACATTTCCATAAAGCACAGATTCTGGAGTCATGAAATTGTGTGCATCAGCCTAAAAGTATAGTTCAGGACTCATGGAGAGAGAGAAGAGAGCAAAGGCTCAGTGTCTTCAATTTGCAGATGATAAGATGATCTTTCTGGGGTCCCCATCACTCGATCCTGAAAAGATCAGTGGGGCTCCCTGCCTCTTACTGAGCTGCAACTTCTGTTTCTGCCTATAAACTTTATCAACTCCCCCATAGGGAGCTTCATCAATGCCAGTGGAAAGGATTTAATTACTTTGTTCTGTCTGGTAGAGATATATTAACAAATGAATCCCCTCTGGGACTGACGGTTCTGTGAAATAAAGTTAGTTGTTAGGCAAACTTCTTGTAAATCATGAGAGGCACTCTTGGGAGGTAGAGGAGGAAGGACAATTGTGACCAGTCCCAGCACTTGAGAAAGGTCATCTCTCTGGAACAAGGCTTGACATTTGACTTATCCCACCACATCCAGTCCTCTGCTGACCTTTCTTCCCCACCTTGACACATCTCTTTTCTTGCAATTAAGTATACACTCTTTCCTTGTTATCCTAATAATTCCCATATGTCAGACTACAAAGAAGATGTTCAAAGATGAGACACTTATTCTTATCACTGTTTGACTACACATCTCTGTTAATGCTTTGCCATACTATACCCATGACATAACATATGTGAAATGAAAATAAATCTTGGAACCCCCAAATCACCAAGCCAAGGGAAAAGTTAAGCCAGGAACCACATGAGGCACACTTGCCTGCCATTTTATTCCTAAATAAGGCAACTATAAAGATATAAAAGCTACGTCACAATTTTCCCACATGGAAATTCCTTGTGGGCCTCCATATCTTCACCGTAAAACAGCTGTGTTGAATTTCACCCTGGCAATGTAAACTGATCGCTTATCTTCACAGGCGCTGGACAGAAGTCATCCCTCTGAGGCTCACCTGAGACAAAGGCATATCTGATTGCTTCCTCTGCCCTATTGTTACTGTAAAAATGCAGATTCACTGAGTCCGACTAAAACGTGTATTCAGTGAAAGGACAATGAAAGATTCAAAAGAATGCAACCTTTTGTCTCTTATCTACCTATGACCTGGAAGTCCCAATTCAAGTTTTCCCGCCTTTCTGGACCAAACCAATGAACATCTTACACATATTGATCAATGTCTCATGTCTACCTAAAATGTATAAACCAAGCTGAGCCCCGATCACCTTGAGCACTTGTCATCAGGACTTACTAAGGCTGAGTCATGGGCAAAATTAGCTTTCCAAATCGATTAAGACCTCTCTCAGATACCTTTGGGTTCACAAAAATAAGCTCAAAAAATTATTTACAGTGCTACCTGGATGGGTAGAAAGCAATGTAATTTATTTATTCTGGAATTAATTTGCTTTTCCTCTTATGTCCTAACCTGCTGGTTAGTAGAGAAAAACAAATCAACTCTCTCTTTGACGTGGATTTAAACTCAGTCTCGTCCAATGCTGTGAATAGTTTTTGTTTGCTTGTTTGCAGTGTGTCTGTCTGTTTTCTGTCTCTTGTTTCTATCTCCAAGATGTGAAGGAGGGACTCTGGGCTCTTGGATATAAAGGAGAGATGGTTCATTGGGTGCCATGTTGGATTATCCTGGTCTTTGTCATTGCCCTTTGTCTACCTGGGAGCTGTGTGCAATGCTAGACTTCTGAATTAACGCCTCTAACAGGTGCTGCTCACTGTCTTTCTCTGTGCTACGTCCTGACTGATGCACCTTCACCGTGGGTACCATTATGGGGACAGACCCTGACACTCTTTCTTGACCCTTGATCTCCATTCATTGAACCAGGAACTCTCTGCTTACTTCCAGGATCATGTGACTTTGCTTGGTCTTTAAACCAAAACTAAAATCCTAAGTTCTCCAAACAACTCAACAGATCTTCTCTGGGCCCCAGGGTCCCCAGAGAAACCTGAAAAACTAAATACCTGGCCATGACAGGAATGGAGGTGGGACACAACTCATTATACCCCTCCCATTTGGAGTTTAGGCACAACAACTGACCGGGATTAATGCTAAAATAAAATAGAAATAAGGCTGGGTGCGGTGGCTCACGCCTATAATCCCAGCACTTTGGGAAGCTGAGGTGGGCTGATCACGAGGTCAGGAGATCGAGACCATCCTGGCCCACATGGTGAAATCTCTACTAAAAAAAAAAAAAACAAAAATTTGCTGGGCATGGTGGTCCATGCCTGTAATCCCACCTCCTTGGGAGGTTGAGACAGGAGAATTGCTTGAACCAAGGAATCGGAGGTTGCCGTGAGCCAAGATCATGCCACTGCACTCCAGCCTGGTGACAGAGTGAGACTCTGTCTCAAAAAAAAAAAAAAAAAAAAAAAAAAAAGACGCAAGACTAACAAAGCAGACTCTTTGTGACAATAAGGTACCAAATTATAAACAGGACCTAAGGCTGTGCCAGACAAGCATTAAGTCTTGCACCCCTTCAGGTCACTCTGACCCGATGTATACTGGTTAACAGACTTCCTTATCTTAAACATTCCTTTCTGCTGACTCCAAATTTTTAGACAAAACTTTACTCCTTGAACCAATTGCAACTTAAAGAATCTCTTGGCCAGGCAGGATAGCTCATGCCTGTAATCCCAGTACTTTGGGAGGCTGAGGAGGGAGAATCGCTTGAACCAAGGAGTTCCAGGCTGCAGTGAGCTATGATCACACCACTGCACTCCAGCCTGGGCCACAGAGCAAGACTCCCTGTCATTAAAACAAATAAAATAAGAATCTCTGAACCCGTCCATAACCTGCAAGCCCCTGCTTCAAGATATTCCAACTTTGTGAGTAAAACCAATCTATACCTTCCACGTACTGGTAGCTGTCTTTATTTTTAACTCTTGACTCCCTAAAATAGGTCAAGCCAAACTATAATCTGACCACGCTGGGTGCACTTTCTCAGGAGTTCCAGAAACTGGCTTCCTGGATGATGGTCACTCATTTGGTTCCGAATAAACTTCTTTAAAATATTTTACAAAGTCTAGTTTTTCTGTTAACAGCTTTAGCGTACAGGTGAATTTTTCTTAATCTCAGAACATGCAAGTGATACGAGGGGAGGGCCACACATCCTTTAAGGAGGTTGTTATTTTCAAAGGAGTTTCTGGCCAAGGGAGTCAGTGCAGGTTGAAATCTAGCCTTACTCTGTTTACTCATCTTTGTTCCCCAGACTAGAGTCATGTCTGCACGGGACACCGGATGCCTTTTTCTAATTCACACATAAGTTTATCGAGCTGTAGGGTTTCCTTGAAGCGGAGTGTGATAATTAAGTAAGGATAAGATCAAGGTTAAAGGAAAACCTGTACTTCAATTTCCCCCAAGTCTTGTATCATTATATTCATGTGCCCCTTCTTGGCACCTGGTGTGTAGCTAGCAAGTTATTAATCGCTCTGACTTATTTAACATAGGAAGGGGAGAAAAAATTGAGAGCACATTG
Source organism: Chlorocebus sabaeus (assembly GCF_047675955.1). NCBI lineage: Eukaryota > Metazoa > Chordata > Mammalia > Primates > Cercopithecidae > Chlorocebus > Chlorocebus sabaeus. The sequence continues at coordinate 147,517,654 of NC_132933.1, forward strand.
TTTTAGTCCTTTTGGAAATTATATATATATAAATATGCATGTATAGGAATATATAATATAACATATCATATATTATACATTATTATAAAATATTAGGTTATTATATATCTTCATATATAATATATTGCAATATATTTACATATAATAATATAAAATATAATCACATAATATTTTATTATATTCATATATAATATGTACCTCATAATATAGTATATAAACATGCTATAATATTTAATATATTATACATTAATATGTATAATATATTACATGACATATTATATGATAATAATGTATACATTATATATCATTAAATATTGCATGTAATATATAATATAATATGTATTACATTATATAATAAATACAATATTTACTATTATATACCTTATATATTATATTAAATGATATATTATTTAATATAATATATCATTTATTATAAATTATGTATTTTAAGGTAAAATTTATAATGTATTAATGATACATTATATCATTTAGTATAATTTATCATATATTATATTGAATATTATAATATATACTGACATTATACTTATATTTTACTCATATATTATTCTAACACATAATATTGAAGACTATGTTAAATATTGTAATATTATATTATTATAAATAATATATATAAATAAAATAGTATTGTAATAGTATAATATAATATAATATTTAATATAGTCTATTAGAGTATTAATATAGTGTATTATATATAATAATATAATGTATATGGTAATATAATGTATAATAAATATATTAATTATATAATTAATAAATTATAATAATTATATAATTATTATATATGATATCAAATACATAATTATATCATATATATAACATATATAATCATATATATGAATATACATTATGTATGTATATAACAAACCTAGATGGTGTAGCCTACCACACACCTAGTGTATAGGATCTAGCCTAGTGCTCCTGGATTACAAACCTGTATAGCAGGTTACCGTACTGAATACTGTAGATAGCTGTAACAGAGTGGTAAGTATTTGTGTATCTAAACATAGAAAAGGTACAGCAAAAATTCAACATAAAAGATGAAAAACGATACCCCTGTATAGGGCGCTTACTATGAATGGAGCTTGCAGGACTGGAAGTTGCTCTGCGTGAGTCAACGAATAAGTGGTGAGTGAATGTGAAGACCTAGGATATCCCTGTACACTAGTGTAGACTTTACAAACACTACAATTAAGCTACACTAAATGTATACATTTTTTCTTTCTTCAGTACTGATTTAACTGCCCATTAGGTTCACCTTGCCCACTGACTAGACAGAGCCAATTTATCAAGACAGGGGAATGGCATAGAGAAAGAGTTATTCACACAGAACTGGCTGTATGGGTGTAATAGTTCATTTTCATGCTGCTATGAAGAAAGACCTGAGACTGGGTAATTTATGAAGGAAAGAGGCTTAATTGACTCACAGTTTTGCATGGATGGGGATGCCTCAGGAAACTTACAATCATGTTGGAAGGGGATAGAGAAGCAGGCACCTTCTTCACTGGCCAGCAGGAAAGAGTGAGAGTGCAGAGCACAGAGAGGAAAAGCCCCTTATAAAACCATCAGATCTCATGAGAACTCACTCACTATCACGAGAGCAGCATTAGGGAACTGCCCCCATGATCTAATCACCTTCCATGAAGTCCCTCCCCCAACATGTGGGGATTAGAATTTGGACTACAATTCAAGATGAGATTTGGCTGGGGACACAGAGCCACACCATATCAATGGGGGACTGGAGTTTTATTATTGTTCAAATCAGTCTTCCCAAGAATTCAGGGATCAGAGTTCTTAAGGATAATTTGGTGGGTGAGGGGCCAGTAAGTCAGGAGTGCTGATTGTTTGGGTTAGAGATGAAATCATAGGGAGCCATAACTGTCCTCTTGCACTGAGTCAGTTCTTGGGTGGTGACCACAATCTCAGATGAGCCAGTTTATTGACCTGAGTGGTGCCAGCTGATTCACTGAGTACATGGTCTGCAAAATATCTCAAGCACCAATCTTTGGTTTTAAATAGTAATGTGATTCCCGGGAGCAATTTGGGGAGTATCAGAATCTTGAGCCTCCAGCTGCATGACTCCTAAACCATAATTTCTAATATTGTAGCTAATTTGTTAATCCTACAAAGGCAGTCCAGTCTCCATGCAGGAAGGGGTTTGTTTCGGGAAAGGGCTGTTATTGCCTTTGTTTTAAAGTTAAACTGTAAACTAAGTTTGGTCTATGCTCAGGAATGAACAAGGACAGCTTGGAGGTTAGAAGCAAAATGGAGTTGGTTAGGTCAGATCTCTGTCACTGTAATAATTCTCAGTTACAGCTTGCAATGGTGGTTTCCCTAACTTGACCTTAGTTTACTCTATTTTTAACTTTAAACTTTTTAATTTTTAAAAAACCTTTTTGAGTTTCATCATAACACTTACTTTAAGACCCAAACACATTGTGCAGCTGTACAAAAATACATTCTTTATATCCTTATTCTTTAAGCCTTTCTATTTTTAAATTTTGTTATCATTACTATATTTTCTTTTCCAACCCTTTTTAAAAAACTAAGACACAAACACACACATTAGCCTAGACACACAGGGTCAGGATTATCAATATCACTATCCACCTCCACATCTTGTCCCACTGGAAGGTCTTCAGGGGTGATAACATGCATGGAGCTGTCCTCTCCCATGATAATGATGCCTTCTTCTGGATACCTCCTGGAGCACCTGCCTGCAGCTCTTCTTGAGGAATAGATTTGTCTGTACCACAAACACAAGACTCATGTGTTTCACTACAATGTTAAGATGGCTACAATGTCATTAGGCAAAGGGACTTTTTCAGCTCCATTATAATCTCATGGGACCACCATCCTATATGCAGTTAACCATTGACTGAAACCTCATTACATGGCCCATGACTACATCTATATCTCTATCTAATCTACATGTAATCTCCAAAAATAGAAGCATCATATGTTACTCAAATTGCCCTGAGAAGTCTACTTTTTTCTCTACATTGTCTGGATAGTCCAAGTTATTTTATGAAATGCAGACAAGAATGTAAGATATTTACCTCTAACCATTCGCTAAGCTCAATCTTGAATTGTGCTTTAATTTTGACCTTCAGTGAATCTTGGCTTCATTGGGATGCAGCCAGCAACCACATGACAACTACAATTGCCATATTTAAAGGATATCTGTTAGTGTATCTCTTAAACTGTTTGAGTCAGGAAGGATTTGAATCCATTCAACATTTTATCTTCCTTTAAGGCTTACAGGTAGACCAAAATAAGAAACATTTATGGCAGACAATTTGTTACAAGACAAATTAAATTTAGTTTAGCTTCCTTTTTCTCTTTGATTTTAGGCAACTCTTTCTTTTTTATGAGAGTTTAAACTAATATATTTAAATTTTTGTTGATTTAAAAATATATATTCTTACCAAAACGTGCACCTCAAAGGTGGTTATCCACCTATATAATACACAGAAAACACACATATGCATAGTAACATATTTTGAAAAATGTTTCCTATTTTCTACAATCATAATCTTGTTGACAGGTTTTAAATTTTGGAAGCAGATCTTGAAGTTTTAGTTAACAGAATACAGATGAAATGTCAGAGATTTTCAAGGACATAGCTCGCCTATACATCTTTCCTTAGGGATAAAAAGAAAAAGACATAAGAAGTCGACATTAATCAAACTAAACTTTCTGAATTCTGAATAGTTCTAACACATATTTATCTATTTGCCACTGAAAATGCATTCAAAGTACCATCTCTATATAAATGTTTAAATATTAATTTTGCTCGCTTTTAGAATCAATTTCATTTTATTTTCCTTACTTGTGTATGTTTTATGGACCTCCATGGAGTCTAACTTAAAATGCTGTTTGTGGAGTTTTAGTAAGACAAGTAAGCAACAATGAGGAAGGGGGCCCAAGTCTGGGGAGAACAGAGAGACTCCAATCACAGACAACCCGCTGGTACAACATCCTGCTCCCCAACGCCTTGCTCTGCACGTAGCCCCAGGGGCACAGACTTGTTCTGCACAAAGTCCCCTCCAGCACAACCCTATAAAACTTCCCTCTAGCCTCTGCCTCTTTGCAGACAGCTTTCTTGCAATGTATTTTCATGCTTTGTGGAATATATCTGCCTTCTTTATCCACAACTGTCTTAGTAAATTCTTTTACCGCCAGCGATGCTGGCCCCAGCCAGTGCAGCCATAACACTATTTTCAAAGACAGAAACGCAAAATAATAACAAAATATCTACTTTAGTATTTAATCAGAAACTGTGGCCTCACATAAGATGATGAGCGTATTTCAATCAAAACTATTGGCCGGATGCAGCAGCTCATGCCAACACTTTGGGAGGCCGAGGTGGGGAATCACTTGAGCTTAGGAGTTGAAGACCAGCCTAGGCAACATGGTAAGACACCATTTCTATTTTTAAATAAAGAAAAGAAAAGAAAAGAAAAAAAGTATTATTTCACAAAATATTGACCCAAGTTGTGATCTTTATTCAATTCAGAGAAAAAGTTGTGTTAGAATACTGTTTTTTCTGATTTTTTCCATTAAATATATATGTGTCCAATATATTTCAAGTTTTCAACAATAAACATATTGTCTGAGCAGTCAGAATAAAAACCCACACTTTGTATTCTTTGTTGTTTTGAGAAAGTGGATAAACTGGTATACATTATACAGTCATTCCTTGGTATTTATGGGGAATTGGTTCCAGGACTAACGATACCAAAATTCATGGGTGCTCAAGGACCCATGATATAAAATGGCATCCTAGTTGCACATAACCTATGTGCATGCTTTCCTATACTTTAAATCCTCTCTAGATGATTTATAATACTCAATAAAGTATAAATGCCATGCTATATACTGCATTGTTTTGTAATTTATGTTTTTTATTGTATTGTTACTTTTGATTGTTTATTTATTTTTCCCAAATATGTTTGATCCTCCATTGTATTCTTGGATGTGGAAGCAATGGATGGAAAGCACTGACAATATATGTATATCCGTATATCCGTATGTGAGTGTGTGCACATGCTTGCATGTGTTTGCATGTGTTTCTTCTTTGATTCAGCTTCATGTCTTATCTGCAAGTAACACAACTGACAACTTTTTTTTGTTTTTGTTTTTGAGACAGGATCTCACTCTGTTGCCCACCCTGGAGTGCAGTGGTCTGATCTTGGCTCACTACAACCACTGCCTGCTGGGTTCAAGTGATTCTCCCACCTCAGCTTCCTGAGTAGCTGGGACTACATGTATGTGCCACCACACTCGGCTAATTTTTGTATTTTTTGGTAGAGACGGGATTTCATCATGTTGGCCAGGCTGGTATTAAACTCCTGGCCTTAAGTGATCCCCCGCGCCTTGGCCTCCCAAAGTGCTGAGATTACAAGTGTGAGCCACCATGCCCAACATACAAGTGACAATCTTTATAGATTCATAATTGTAAAACAACCATGCCATCTTTCCTTTGTTATATGCCCATGTGAAATCATTCCCACCAAACTGACAATTTTATAGCAACTTGCTTTTTAACACTGTTGGGTGAGACCAGAAAAACCTTTAGTCTAGGGCCAAACTACTGAAACAATAATCTTCTTTATTTTATTTTTATTTTTTTTTAAGAGACAAGGTCTTCACTGCCCAGGCTAGATTGCAGTAGCATAAATCAATGCTTATGGCAGCCTCAAACTCTTGGGCTTAAGGAATCCTTCTGCCTCAGCCTCCCAAGTAGCTGAGACTACATGCATGCACCATCATGCCCAGCCTGATATTTTTATTGTTATTTTGGTAAGGACTGGGTCTTGTTATGTTTCCCAGGCTGGTCTTGAACCCCTGGTATCAAGTGATCCTCCTACCTCAGCCTCCAAAAACACTGGAATTACAGGCGTAAGCCACCACGCCCAGCCTGAAACAATACTCTTGAATATATTCTGTGTTCGCGTCCCGTCTGTTAGGAGGTCTTTCTGTTTTCAGTGATTGGGAGTTAAAGTATGCCCTTTCCTTTATAACATGTAGGAAATGTTCTTTCCTCTGTCTACTACTAAACAGATCAATAGACCCTTGATCAACACATATTTAAATCATATAGGCCTACTTATACTCAGATTTTTAAAAATAAAATTTACCCCAAGTATGTATGCCTCTCTTGCCTCCTCTTCCACCCTCTGCTTCTCTTCTGCCTCTGCCACCCCAAGGACAACCCTTCCTCCTCCTCCGGAGGCCTACTCAATGTGAAGATGACAAGGATGAAGACCTTTATGATAACCCACTTTATGATGATCCCTTTCCCAAAAAGGTAGAATTTGCAAAGGGTATACCTAATCAAACATCAGTAGTATGTATAGTCAATCACTTTGAGATAAATGAGTTCAATAAATAGAAGCAGACCAAAAAATGACATAGATAGTAGAATTAGTAGAAAAGATTATTAAGCAATCAATTATAAATTTCCATGATGAAGAGAGTGGCCAAAATTATCAACATCATAAAAAGAGCCCAGAAAAATGTAAAAACTAAATTAGGCTTCTAGAGTTAGAAGATGCAATGTCTGAGATAAAGATTATATTAGGTGAGATTAATAGCATATTCGACACAGCAAAATAAAAGATTAGTGAAATTGAAAACTCAGCCAATGAAATTGTCCAAATAAAACATCAAGATTAAAATGATGAATAAAAAAGAGGACAGAGATTCAGGGAACTGTGCGACAACCTCAACCAGAATATTACACAGATAACTAGAATCAGAAATGGTGGGAAAAAACATATTTAAAGAAATAATGCCAAAAATATTCTAAATTTAGTGAAGCTCATAAACTCACAGATCCATAGAGTTCCAATGAATATGAAACAGAAAAAAAAATTTTAAACACAAAAGCAAATCATACCATACTAAAAGTCAAAGTACTATAAACTAGTAATAAGAAGAAATTTTTAAGAAGTGTTAGCTTAAAAATTCATTGTCTACAGAGGAATGCAAACAGATAACCACAATGTTCTCATCATATAAAATGCAAGACATGAGACAATTTTCAGAGGCAGTCTTAAAGAAATGCAAGAGAATAATAACCTAGAACTCTAAACTGAGTAAAAATATCACTCAAAAGTAAAATTGAAATAAAAACTTTTTAAAATACACAAAAACTGAAAAAGTAAACACCCACAGACCAGTACTACAAGAAATGTCAAAGAAAGTCATTTAAGCAACAAGATAATTTTAACAGCTACAAATGTAGATTTACACAATTGAATCAAAAACGCCAGGGATGAACATAAGACAGTAAGATATAAAAGGAACGTGTGTTTTCTTAAAAACTCTGTTTAAAAGGTCATTAATGAATGTCTTAGTCTGCTAGAGTTGCCATAACAAAATACTGTAGATTTAGTGACACTTGTAATCCCAGCACTTTGGGAGGCCAAGGCAGGTGGATTGCTTGAACTCAGGAGTTCAAGACCACTCCAGGCAACATGGTGAAACCCCATCTCTACCAAAAATACAAAAATTAGCTGGGCATGGTGGCATGTGCCTATAGTCCCAGCTACTCAGGAGACTGAGGTGGGAGAATGGCCTAAGCCCAGGAGGCAGAGGTTGCAGTGAACTGAGATCACATCACTGCACTCTAGCCTTGGCAACACAGCCAGATCCCTCCTCAAAAACAAACAAACAAAACAAAACAAAACAAAACAAAACAAAAAACCTTTTTTTTTTCCCTCAAAGTTCTGGAGGCTGGAAGCTCATAATCAGCGTTAACAGCATGGTCACCTTCTGGTGAGAACTCTCTTCCTGAGTTGCAGATGGCCACTTTTGGCTGTGTCCTCACTTGGCAGCTAGAGAGAGAGTGTGCTCCATGGTCTGTTCCTTTTCTTATAAAGATATAAATCCCTCATGACCTCACCTAATTCTATTCACCTCCTAAAGCCTTCATCTCCAAACACTATCATATTGGGAGTTAGGGATGTGATGTATGAATTTGTGAGGAGACGTGAACTTTCAGTTACATCATGTTACGTGTTAATCTTACTACCAATAATCAAATGGAAAGTAAATGTTCTTAATGCTTCAATTAGGCCAGATACTGTGGTTCACATCTTTAATCCAAGTTCTTTGGACGGCTGAGGTGGGAGGATCGCTTGAGCTCAGGAGTTCAAGACAGCCTGGACCACATAAAGAGAGCCCATTTCTCAAAAAAAAAAAAAAAAAAAAGATTAGCCAGGCTTAGAGGTGCACGCCTATAATCCCAGCTACTTGGGATGCTGAAGTGGGAGGATTGCTTGAGCCCAGGAAGTCAAGGTTTCAGTGTATTTTAACAGGTAGCTATGCCATTTACACACACTATGCAGATCCCAACTGACCGTGGGGAACTATGATTCTTGTGTTCTTGGTTCTTGTGCTGCCCAAGAGCTACTCTCAAAACCTGGGCACTATTTCACACTGTAATTCAGTTACCCAGCATGCTCTTATAGTTAAAACCAATATCAAACAATGTCCTGCTGATAAGAAATTAAAGCAAGAAAAGCAAAAAGTCCTCTTTCAACCTCATTTTCATAATTCTGCCCTGTTACACTCATTGTTGTTATTGCCCTGACACTTACTTTCCCACCAAACAAAATATCTTGAGGACATGTCATGTGTGAACCTATATATTTATCTACATTGTCTAAATAGCTGTAGATCATCGGAGAGCAGAAATATGCTATGCACCTGTGTGACTCTTTCCATAGAATTTACCACTTGGGACATCTCCAAATTCCTGCAAGTACAATGTTGCAACGATGTTTTTAGTTGGTGCCTCATTATGAACACAACCTATTGAAATGTCTATAGAGATAGATATATAAATGTGCCCACATTGGTCACTGGCCTTATTATGCTCACATCATGTGAAAGAGATGGAGTAATTGACTACATAAGAAATATTGATAGGGACAGGAGGCAGAGCAATTCTGGGCAGAAGAGGGTGGGTCCCCGGCGAGGGCCTCACCCTCAAGTCAAAAAGCCTAACACCACAACCCAAAGTAAAACTGACATCCTTGTTTTCCCACTCGAATCTTGTCTTTTCCAAAACCACCCATGCTCGCCCTGCCCCACTCCTGTGCTCATAAGAATCTCAGGCTCAGCAAGCAGAGAGAGGAGAAGAGAAGCAGCTGGACATCAGAGACTATGTTTGGACATTGGAGAGACACAGCTTGACTTCAGACTGACAGCTTGACAGCGTAGCTTTGGAGAGGAGTCCAGCTGTCCCCAGGGGACGATTACCTTCCCACTCTATCCCCTTTTCAGTTCCCCTTCCATCTGAGAGCCACTTTCATTGTCAATAAAATCCCCACATTTACCATCTTCAATTCATCTATGCGACCTCGTTCCTCCTGGACTCAGGACAGGAACTCAGGTGCCAAGAGTGTAAGTCCAAAAGGCTGTCACACTGACCCTCCATGGAACTGTTAACACTTAAGCCATCCATGGATGGCAAAGCTAAAAGGGCACTGTTAAAAGCGTTAACTTCCTCTGGGGCTTCAGAAGTCATGGGTGAGGGGTGCAGCCCAGCAGGTCGAGTGAGTGGAATTCACCCCTGCCAGTGCCCATGTACTCCAGTTTCCACTCGTGTAAGGGTCAGGGAAATATTCTGCTTCAGTATCATACTTGACAATATAAAATTTGTTGCTATTTGTATTCACCAAAGCTGAAGTTAAACAAAGCAGTGTGTAATTCCAAATAATAAACACACACCTCCTCAATGATAACCCCCTTTCTTAATTCTGCTTTTTATTAATTTTCCCAAGGTCCATTTTAATTCCATCATTCAATTTCCTCTTGCAGATTTCCTTGTACTTTCTTTTCAGACTCACAGAACTTCAGACTTCACCCACCCTCTACACGCCCTCCTCCCTTGAAAGAGTAGGAAGAAACATAAATATATTTATGTAAACATTTAATAAAGAGTAAGGTTTCATTTAACCTAAATACGTTTATATAAATATATTTATGTTTGTTCATACTCCTTCAGGTTCTTTGAGGGTTCATAAAATAACTGATCTTTCTCCTAGTGAAGCAAGGAAATATGTAGCTCCTACCTGGATTTCTAATTATACAGAGGGTAGAGATTTGAGGCACCCATGTCTGGATGGGTAAAACTGATGGTAGCAGAAGACAGACAAACCTCTAGGCAGAGAAGGGAGGGTCCCTGGTGAAACTCCACCTTCAAACCAAAGACAGTTTAAAGCCTGAAAGCCAAAGCTATGAGTGTCAGTAAATCCGCAGACCAGATTGAAAACCTCTCTTCCCATTTGGTGTGCTTTCCTCTGATGAACTCCCACTTTTCACCTATACCTGACCTACCCTAATTGATTTTCACACTGTTGCCTTTTTTGCATACTCACAGACCAATCAGCACATACCCCCCATTCTGAACCCACAAAAGCCCTGGACTAAGCCACGCTGGGAAAACCTCCCCTCTTTGGGTGGGAGAGGACTTTCCCGCCTTCAGGTAGGGGGACCACGCTCGGGTCTCGTGGTCCGCTAAAAGCTGATTCTTCACTCAATAAAATGCTCTGAGTTGCTCGCTCTTCAATTGTCAGCGTATCCACATTCTTCTCAGATGCAGGACAAAAACTCAAGACTCAGCTGAACTTGGGCAGGAACTCTGCCCTCCTCCAGTGGAGGGTAGTCGCCCTATACAACAGAAACAGCAGCGGGACCAAACTGCCCCGGGAGCCATGGGCCAGAGCAGGGCAAGGGGCTGACCGAGCTGTTAACACATTACTGTCCATAGGCTGTAGACAGAGGGACTGAAAGAACTAATTAGAACGCTGTCATACACCCCCCGCCCGCCGCACTCCGGGGCTTCCAGGTCCTGGGCAACCCTGCCCAGGTGCCACCGTGTTCTCCTCAGGGAGACTCACCTGGAGCCCACCTCCGTACTGGCATTCGGAACAGTGCAGCAGACCCCGCACTTGCTTGCTCACACACCTCCCACGGGGGCTGAGTGCGCAGTCTCAGCGGCTGCGGGTCCCACGCCGGAGTATTCAAGGCATCTCCTAAGGCAGGCCTGGACTCAAGCGAGGCTGATGAGGGGCATTGTCAGCTGGAAGTCTCCAGCCTGCAGTGTGACCGAAAAAAATCCTGCATCAAGATGATTTGGTTTGAGAGCTGCTTTGGTGAAAAAAACTATAGTTTGTGAATAAACTTTTAGACAAAACACCTCATACATGGGCTGACCATGGAAGAGAATGCTATAAATCTAGAGACCATCCTAGGAAATCTTGCTCAATGGTGGCACCTGTTACATCACAGAGCTCCTACCACGTGGAAAAGGAAGATGAGCAGCTGGTAAAGTCCTTTCTCAAACTCTATTCCACAATTAATCGTGGAACTCTAGCCTTGGGAGAATTGTTGACTCTTGATCAGATCCCCAGTTCTCCAAAGCATATATTTTTTCTCTCTCTCACCCTCCCATATATAATTTCAGACATAGGTAGATAGTCAGCATAAACTTCTTGGTCACATTGACATCATGGGTAGCCAGTTAGAGAGAGAGCAGCTTTTTACAGATACATCCTGGTAGCCCCTGGAAAAAGAATTTTATTCCCTCTTCTATTAATTCTGCAAAACTATCATCAACCTAATTTTTATAAATCTAGGTCTAATGTTTTCCACCATTCTGATAAATCCATTTTTATTTCATGTTATGTTTTAAGAATGTTCAAGGAAAGGAAAATTCAGAGTAAAGCATGTGTGTGATATTCAAATCATGTCACCAAAATGCTGGAGTTTTTCCCCTTTAGTAATAATTACTTTGCGGAGAGAGCCTCCAGGGACTTCTCCTTTTCTATCATAAAGCAAAACATAGATTTTAGAAAAGAGGCCTGAAGGTGGCGTTCGGCAACATAATTAACTTTCAAATGTGTTGTTTGAGTTTTTTGAGTCATTAAACCCTATTTTGATTCTATGTCTTCTGTGATCGATATTTCATACTATTCCTTTTTTGTGATATATATTGAAACAATGTTGTTGCCGCTGTTTTAATTCACCACAGCATAAATAACACTGTAATGTGCATTGTCAACACTGAAAAACTAGAATGTATGAGATGTTTCAGAATCATTAGATGTGGACTGATGACTGCTCAGATGCAAATAAGAAACAAATAGAAGAAATAGTGTGAATTTTGTTGAGGGAGAAAGCAATAAGATAATTCCAAAAGAGAGTAGTGTCTATCTACTTATCTATGACTAAAGCAGAAGACTTAGTGAGTCTATTCAAAGACAAAATGATGAGGTTACTGAAGTTACATTTTAGTCATTGCAAGCGTGTATTTACTGCCCATCTCTCATCTTTCCTGATCCCTTTGTTCCGTAGCAAAATCTGCATAGACTACGGTATTTGCCATTCTTTTGTTAAATTGACACCATAAGTAAATGATTTATACCCTGCTAACTGAACAATGATTATAGAAGCTACACTTATTATGCACTTCATGTAGTCAGAATCTCTATTATCCACCTCCACGTGAATGCCCATCTCCTGCTAATTATGCCCTTGAATAATCTCCTCCCTTCTTATGTGGGCTGGAGCTAGTACCCTAATTCCAGGCAACAGATTACAGCCAAAGCCATAAGTTGCACACAATTAGGCATGAATGATAACGAGATTTTGTGTAATATATAATATCGCAATGTTTGCTTTGCTGGAATCTTGCTCGTATCAAGAAACCATGGATGGCCTCTGGAAGTGAGGGCGTATTTTCTTATAAAATTCTTTCACATCCAATCTGTGGACTTAACCGTCTCATACTTAAGGATATTAAAATATATGAAGTGGCAATTGACAAAATTAATGAGGAGATGCAGAAAAAAAACCAAAGCCATATTTTCAGGTTTTAGCACACCTTTTCTTGTAATTCTGGATACATAGTATTTTTAAAAAATAAAGATATTAAGGCTCTAAAACACATAATGCACATAATCTAATGGACATATGTAGAAACCTACACTCACCAATTAGAAAACACCCATGAGTTCAAACACACCTAAAACAAATATTAGTGTGTAGAGAAAATACATGATTTGGGCTTCCTGGGCAAAGTTTACTGGGATGTGAGTTGAAGGACAAGCTTTGGAAGTTAAAACATAACTGAATTTTAAATACGGCATCTAAAAGAGTCAAACTCATAAACGCTGAGAATACAGTAGCAGTTGGCAGGTGCTGGGGAAGGAAGAACTGGAAGGTTGTTATTCAGTGAGTGTCAAGTTTCAGTTCTGCTAAATGCATAAATTCTGCAGGTCTGCTGTACAACACTTTGCCTATAGTGAACACTATGGTGAAATTCACTTCAAAATGTGTTGAGTGTAAATTGCATGGTAAATGTTTCTGTTCCCGGACCAAACCAAGGGTCGGGCTGCTTATTCTTGTGGCCCAATAACGAGATGCAGATGAACTGGGAAGAGGGGAGTTTATTTCTGTAATCGGGTACAGGGAGAAGGCTGGGAAAATATCACCAGACCAACTCAAAATTACAAAGTTTTCCAGAGCTTCTGCACCTTCTGAGTTATATGTCTACTTGCAAGTATGCATTCATCTAAAGACATAAGTGATTAACTTCTAATCTATAACTAAGTTCTGAGTTTTGAAGACCTTCCTCTGGAGTCTCAGTAAATTGACTTAATCTAGATGTGTTCAGGTGCCTGGGGTGATTACCTTTATCTTGTTTCCTGCTAAATCATGGAGGTTTGGGGTGTTCATTCAGACCCCCAATAAAAAATTGTTTAGTCCTAAAAGGGTCCTGTTAAGAATTCCTTCATTATCTTGTCACACTTCAAGATCCAGGAGAGGTGTGGGCAAAACTCTTGGTGGGCTTTTGTTAACATTCCAGGCTTTGTATAAGTGTGCTGGATCATTCAGCTTTTAATATTTAACTTAACCACTTGGTCAGTACTGAAACAGTTGTTATGGAGGCCTGCCTGTTCAGCTGTTAGTGAGGCCTGGCCTGCCACATTTCTACCAAAGAACAAACAAACCGACAAAAAACAAAGAGACGCAAGGGAACTTTGGGAGATGTAGTGTATCTCTATTACTTTAACTGTAGCAATGGCATCATGGGTGTTTTTATATGGCCAAACTTATGAAATCATACATATTAAATTTGTATATATCAATTATACTTCAATGAATTTGTTAACAAATTTAAAAGATGACTGAAGACATAGTGAGTATTCAGGAGTGATTTTCTTGCCTAGAAATATGTGTTCATCTCACCACCAGATTTGATGATTCACTGTGAGAACTCATCATGCAGTTCTATTCATAGCTATGATTTATCACAGCAAATGGCAGAACACAAAATCAGCCAAAAGAAAAGATGCTTACAACTATTCACAATAGCAAAATCATAGAACCAACCTAAATGCCCATCAACAGTAGTCTGGATAAAGAAAATGTGTTGCATACACACACCATGGAAAACTATGCAGCCATAAAAAAGAATAAGATCATGTTCTTTGCAGCAACGCAGGTGGAGCTGGAAGCTGTAATCCTAAGCAAACTAACCCAGTAACAGAAATCCAAAGACTGCATGTTATCACTTATAAGTGGGAGCTAACATTTTTGTAATTTTGGATTCATAATTTAAAACAAAACAGTAAAGTTGAGGACACATGGACACAAAGATGGTAAGATCCGACGCTGACACTTACTCGAGGGTGGAAGGTGAAAGAAGGTAGAAAAAAAAAAAACAAACCTTACGGGGTACTATGCTTATCACCTGAGTGAGAAAGTAATCTGTACAGCAAACCCCCAAAACATGCAATTTACCTGTGGAACAAACCTGCACGTGTGCCATGAACCCTTAAAATAGAAGTTAAAAAATCAAAACCAAAAATTAACAATTTAAAGTTAAAAAATATTTTAAAAGATACATGCAGTGAAGTCCAGAGAAAATTAGGTGCAAGCTTCCCAGAGTCCTCTCTGTAGACATGCTAACTTTTTCTGGTATTGAATTTTGACAACACATGCAAAAATGTTGTCTGTCAAGGAAGCTCATAAGGAATCAGTGCCCAAAGCTTTTTTCAGTGTCTGATTGTATAGGTATCTTCTGCCTAGCACATCCCAAAATTCCAGACTCCCAGAAGGAAATCAGGTACCCAACGTGAACCACATTGTGTGTACCAACTCTTAAGGCATCGTGAGCCACTCTTATCACTTAGGAAAGAGTGAGAACATACCCGAAATCTAAGTTTTCAGGAGCCAACTAAAGACTTACCTTGCAAGCTGGCTTTCTGAGGCCATGTCTCCACCATGGTATCTCTCCATGATATCTCACCATGATATCTCTCACCATGATATCTCTCCAGTATCTCTCCATCATGATAAAAAGGTATACCAGTTACAACCTTCTCAGATATGAAAAATGACTGTCAAATTGAGCTATGAATTAGTGGATTAGAAACATGCAAAGAGGAGAATGGGACATCCTAATTCCTGGCCACAACATTGCTTGCAAGATGAGATGAGATCCAACATGAGATGAATTTCAATATGGTATGGTTCTCACTTTTAGTACTTACTGAAGTTTTTGATGACCCCTGCCCAGTAGAAATCCAAGACAAGTTTATACAATGTCTTATCAGATTTCACCAAAAACAACAATAAAAATAACCCTCCAAAACCTCAAACAAAGTAAAGCTACGAAGCATGAAGAACCCTCTGAGGAAGTTCAACCCTTGAGTTGACTCACCCATCAAAATGGTACAAAATTGAACTGTTAGCCTGGGGTAATGCCAAAAAAAGAATGCAGTTGCTTTTTGTCATTAGTCTTCTCTGTAAATAAGGTATGATGGCAAAGAAAACAAATGGAATGGGGGTGGGGGAAATGGATATCACCCTGGAAATTGGGATCCGCACACCAAGAGAAATAAATTGAGCACCTTTCTTCAAGAGAGATGTGCTTTTCTTGCACTTAGGCACTGCTAGATTTACCCATCAGTAACAGGTTCCTGCTCCCCTCAGGCCCTGGGAGAAAGAAAAATGTTGACTTTCAAATGCTTCGAACAAGGTCAGGCTGGAAATATAAATATCTGGAGCTCATTTTGAATATTTATCATCCCATATTCTATATTATTTATAGCTCCAATCAAGATACGAATAGGAGTTCTGTAAATTCCTCTTAGAGAGACTGCATGCCCCACCTACCACTCCGCAAGGCCCTAAAAGATCATAGAAAAAGAAAAACGACTCTCTTCGCAATAACAATCAATCAATGACAATGAGACTTAATAATTTCTATTCGTTTTTTAGGGGTAGGATTTCCATCTGAAAGCATGCAAATGAAGAAACTTGAAAATTGAATTTGCTCAAAATATTCCTCTCTTAAGGAGACTAAATCAAAAGGTATACACACTCTGAGAACTGTCCTGTTGAGATTATTTCTAGTCTCAATCACAAATTTGTGTAATGAAGTATTTGACTCTTTTCCAGGTTTATGTTTTCTTATTAATAAGGCTCACCTCGGCACTGATGGCTTGCCACCCACGTAGTAAGTTTTCCAGATATTTCCATATGCAGAAACTGTCCCTATTAGATGTTAAAATAAATATTTATGGCTTCATGTGTTGTAAATGCACACAGCAAATTCTCAAATTTGAAATCTATATGGTATTTCTTGAAATGTAATCTAATTATTTTAAGAAGTTGAGCTGTTCAATATGACTAGGTTTGCAGTGTACTCATATGCAATGGTTAATATTGAGTGTCTACTTGATTGGATTGTAGAAGGCAAAGCACTGTTCCTGGGTGTGTCTGTGAGGGTGTTGTCAAAGGAGATTAACATTTGAGTCAGTGGACTGGTAGAGGCCGACCCACCCTCAATCTGGGTGGGCGCCATCTAATCTGTTGCCTGCATGGCCAGAATAAATAGCAGGCAGAAGAACGTGGAAAGACTAGACTAGTTAAGTCTTCTGGTGTCTATCTTTCTCCCATGCTGGATGCTTCCTGCCCTTGAACATCAGACTCCAAGTTCTTCAGCTTTGGGACTGTTGGACCTTCGACCCCAGACTGAAGGCTGCGCTGTTGGCTTCACTGCTTTTGATGTTTCGGGACTCCGACTGGCTTCCTTCTTCCTCAGCTTATAGACAGCCTATTGTGGGGCCTCACCTTGTGATTGTGTGAGGAAATACTCTTTAATAAACTCTTTATATCTACATCTGTCTTATTAGTTCTGTCCCTCTAGAGAACCGTGACTAATACAACATGGATAAAAATGTCCTTCAATTGGGTATTTTGAAAATTTTGATCCAAAATTTGGGATAATATTTAACCATGCTTTCACTAATGCCTAGTTTGTTGTTGTTGTTGCTGTTCTGTTTAATGTATACTTTGACTTCCAGCAGTTCAGATCAAGCGCCCTTTGGAGTTAGAATAAAATATAGAATTCTCTAGCAATGTTAGTCAATTGCTTAATGATTCTCGCCAGAAATAATGTGTTTTGTATTGAATTTAAAACTTTTATATATAAGTTTTGACTTGAACATGTAGTGTTCAAGAAAACAAATGCATTTAGTAGCATTATGAATTACAAAACTATGATATGGAATATAGCAGTCACATTTCCCATGAAATCAATATTAACACATAATCTTATTTTAAACTCCTTGCAGGGGTTGGTCCTTGTTTTGTTTTTTGAGTCTGTATTTATTTTTACTGAACCCAATGTTGTAAGAAATATTTCAAAATTTTCATTTTATATAGACTTTAGTTTTATAGCACTGAATTACTTGTTTGAGATATAACATTTTGATTTTAGACTGGGTGCTTTAGAATGGTTAATCCACAAGCAAATACACTTCTCATAGAATTATGTGCATGTTACAAACACAATTTTGACAGCAATTTTATAAAATCTATTTGTAATCACAGGATCCTGATCCTCACACATATATTCTAAATGGTGAGTGTGTGTGTGTGTTTCAAGGTCATCCCAAAGGCTTTCATTGTCAGAAGCATCGTTACAGAGGGCAGTAGGTATTGTGACAAATAGACTCTTTTCTACATTGATTTGGCCAGTGAGTTAATTTGGGAACACATGTAGTAATTCTGTATTACAATTGGTTTGCCTTGAAACAGGTGTAAGGGAAAACACACTAATAAACTTGGGTTATATGTTGATGTTCTGGTATATAGAGAATCCTCAAAATTAAAATGAATTAGTTACCCTTATTGATAAATATGACACTGCAACTAATGACACGTGTAAACATGCACACACACATATGTGACCATAATATAACATTATATATAACATATAAAATAATATGTAACATAAAACATAATATATGACATATAACATATATAATATAAATGTAAATTATGCAAATTTTATATAAATATAATATATTATATACTGCATTTATAATATATAATACATATATATCATATGCTATAATATATAAAATGCTATCTATTTATATATTATAAATACATGTTAACATATTGTATAATATATAGTATACTATAAATATATAATATATAAGTATATAATAAATAATATGATAGCATATGATATATTAACATGCTATGTAATATATGATATGTTTTATATATGTTGCCATATATTATATATACTATTTAATAACATGAAATATATTGTATGTATATGAAATGTTATATTATATAAATATGTTACATTATATATTATAATATCACATTATATTGTATAGCATACAAAATATATCATTTGCTGTTATATTATTTATTGTATCTTATGGATTTATTATATATAATATATAATATATAATCATGTTATTATATATAACACACAATATAATAACATATGAAATATACATTTTCTTGTTATAAATATATTGTATAACATATGTTATATATTATATACTCAATACATAATGTGTATAACATGTTATAGGTGATACATAATGATATATAATCATATGTAATTATATATGTCATAATATAACACACAGAATATATTATATATTACTGTATTACTTCTCGTAGAATTATGTGCATGTTGCAAACACAATTTTGACAACAGTTTTATAAAATCTATTACTATATTACTATATGTAATATGTATTTCATGTGTTATATATAATAGGCTTATATATTATATATACAATAATTATGTTATATATAATAATCATAATAGATAATCATTAGGCTTATATACAATAACACATGAAACATATATTATGCATTATATATGTTATAGATTGTATAAGATATATGTTATAGGCTGTATATAATATGTCATATGCTACATATATAATATATAATACATATATAAAATAAACACTAAAGATGAGGTGTATCTAATATTTTGTTTTAATAAAAAACATTTAAGAATAATTGATTCAAATCTCTTAACTGTAATTTCATTTAAAATGTCCTTTTCACACCAGTCCTTGGATTGATAATTGTCAGAAATAAAAGAGTTCGATGTTAGGTAGAGACGTTCACTTCACAGTGGTTAGAGCAATATCTTTGTATTCTTTTTTGATATTCACTTTTCTAATTTGTTGAACATCCTGGCTTGTGTTTCGTATTTATTGATATGCGTCACTATTTGATTTGTGCCTGTCGTATTTTGATCTATGAAGATACAGAAGATAATCTCTTGAGTTTTTGCATGGGCTGCTCATACACCTTAAAAGCAAAGGCACCAGTTTTTAAAAATGAGTCCTTAATGCAGCAGAAGCAAAAAAAAGGGAGAAAGAAAGTGATCCCAAACAAATAAGAAACATGAAGAAAAACAACTGTCGTTAGGCTTAGGCATCATAAGTTTTATTCTAGGATTTTTTCGCATCTAATCATGTTTTTTACTCTCCTGGTAAGCAACCCGACTACACTACAAGATTCAGCAACGCCCGAGGATATAAGTATATAAAGCAGCACTTAGCTCTATGGAATTTGTTTTGTTCCAATTACCTTAAACTGACGCTAAGACCATAGTTTAGAGCTGGTCTACATTGGAGGAATCTTTAAGCACTGACATGTGAAAAATGTTTAACCTGTGAATGCCTGTACTCTTGCAAATGAAGACATGCATTTTCATTACAAAGTGTACTTCTTATCATCCCCGAATTACACAACGTGATTTCACAACAGAACTGTTTGTACAAGCTCATCCCTTTTCCCGAAATACTCTTCCTGCTCTTGACTATAAAGTTAATTTTGACTTGGTCTTTTGTAATCCAGTGTATATTTTATTTGCTTAATGAAGACTTCCCAAACCTTTTAGTCAAGTGACTTCCTCTTCCAAATACATAACACAGTACATACATTTGAAAACATTTTGCCCATTTTTTGGAGGTTAAGACCCCTTCTCAGGGATGGTCTGAGTCAGAGGTTTTTTCTTTTTAATTGTTTATCGATTTCTTTTTAAAATTTTTTCAACTGACATAAAAATTGTACATATTCATGTACATGATGTTGTGATAATATAATGTACAGTGGTCAGATAAAGGTAATTAGCATATCCATCATCTCAAACATTTATCATTTCTTTGTGTTAGGAACATTTAATATCCTCCTTCTAGCTATTTCATAATATATATTACTATTAACTATAGTTATCCTACTGTAACTGCCTGAGGGGTCCATTCTGCCTGCTGTATAAAGACTATGGCATTTCAGTAAAGAAAGAGTATAAATATGCATGAGACCAGCCACACCACATGACCAGCTTAGTACTCAGATCATCTCATCTGAAGCTCCAAAGTGTGTAGGTTAGGGGTTTTTCAAAGGCAGTTTGGGGGAAGTAGTGGGAATGGTTAGGCTTGCTTCTGACTTGTCAAGGTTGGAGCTGAAATCCTAGAGGAAATCTGTCCTGTGAGCTGAACTGCTTCTGGGTGGGGCCACAGGAGTGGGGTTGGTCCAGGTGGAGCCACGGGTGTCAGACATGCAAAGAAACCTGAAAAGAGATCTCAAAAGACCAGTCTATGAGTGTAGTGTTATCCGCAGGAATTGCTAGAAATCTATGCCTACATCTTAGCAGAATCAGGCTCCTTTACTCCTCTCAGCCTGATGGCCTCCCTTTAGCTTTACAAAAGTCGTTGAATTTTGGGCAAGCCCTATTATATAAACTATAGCCTGTCTTCCAAAGTTAGCCTGGCCCAATAGCCCAGGAATAATTAAGGGAAAGGCAGGATGGGGGTGGGTTAGCTTGGATGACTTCTATGGTTATAATTTTCTCACTGATATAATTTTTGCAAAGCAGTTTCGTGACAGTGGCATACAACAGCAAAAAGTAGCCCTCTTATCTAGCTATAAGTTTGTATCTCCCTAAATCAGAGTTTTGTCTTACTCATTTTCTCAGTTCTTCTTTTAACCCAAACACTAGAATAGAGCTTGATGGATTACTTGTTGACTGATATGTTCATGAGGTTATACTGCTTGCAAATGACACCTCATATCTGTCATATGCCTGTAGGCAGGGAGTGGCACATCATAAAGTTAAAGAAAAGGAGGAAGACTATCCCTCCTTCCAAGGTGTTCAATTTAGTATAAAAATTTAATATAAATGTGTATTACCTTCCCCAAATCATTGTTAATGTGAATTCCATTGAACTAATTCGAGCTGAGTTACTCAATTATACACATTGTTTACAAGAGTCTGTTTTCAAGTCTGGAACAATTTATGTCTGGTCTATTTCTTCAAAACAAAACAACAGTAACAACACAACGACAAAAAAAAAAAACACAAAGAATGGAAGAAAAAAGTGGCCTAAATTTCAAATATACTCAGTTAAACAAGCCAAAACAAAAGCAGCTTTCATGAATTAAAGTCAAGAGATATGTTCAGAGAACTTCAGTTGAGTTCCCCATTGAAGACATTAAGCATCATAGATCGAATCTCAGCATATATTTAATGATTTTTTTTACCAATTTTTTTTTTAAAAGAATAGTGATGTAGAATAAAGGAAGAAATATTGCAAGCTAAGGGTAGAAAGTGGTGTGGTAATATTGACCTAGTTTTTTGTAAATAGTAGTCCAATTGAGTGAATGGAACAGATACTTAAACAAATAAATAATGGATTTACTCACGTTTTTGAAATGGAAGAGTTCCCTGATCCCCTGAGGGATTTGTGACAGGGGTGTGGCTCATTTGCTCAGCTGCTGCATGCTCAAATCCCTTATGGGAGGGGAGGGGCATGTAAGTGAGCGGGTACAGGAGCCAGGGTGAGTGTTTTTGGGCTCTGGCCCCACGGTAGCATCTAAGAGTGTGTTACAACTAATGCTCTTTTAAGCAGTTGCTGCCGTTGGCACCTAAGTGTTAAACTAGCTCAGTGGAGAGTCAGGATGACAGCCTTTTACACTCTGCCCTCTTGGTACTCTGGTCCTTGTCCGGCATCCAGGAAGAATTGGGTTAAATGGACTTAAAGTATGGTGAATGTGGTGATTTTATTGAGTGATGGAGGTGACTCTCAGGGGGATGGATGGGAAGCTGGAAAGGGGTTGGAGTGGGAAGATAATCTTCCCCTGGAGTTTGGCTGTCCCGCAGCCAATCTCCTTTCCAATTATGCCCAGCTGAACTCCTCTTGACATTCAGACACTCCTCTTCTCCCTGCTGTGCCATCTGTCTTTCTTCTGCTCTTCTGTTCATCTTCCTGTCTGCCTGTGGAGCCCGGGGTTTGAGGTTTATATAGGTACAGAATAGGGGGTATGGTGGGCCAAACATTTTGGACACAAAACCAGGAATGCCTATTCCTATTTAGGGCCTCAGGTTTCCAGGCTTGAGGGTGGGGCCTTTGCCAGGGAGCCACCCTCTTCTACCCAGTATTCCCCTGACTCCTGTCCATATCAAAAGTTCTGCCTCATTTGGTAATTGTAAAATGAACAAAATCAAGTTTCACCAAAAGAGGGGGTTGTCTTTGACTTTGACAAGTGTTTAATGCAACCTGTATTATTTAAAACTTCTTTTTTAGAATTAGTTTTATTTGGCTGAGTATGAGAAACTAATAAAACTATGTTAAAATCAATTTTATAGGAGATCTCAAGATTTGTACGTTTATATTACATGTGAGACATAGTTAATATGTTTATGATTAGAAACCAAATATTCACTTATTCCTAGATATTAAATATCAGGTCTGATGGACATTTTTTTAATATAACTATCACAGTAACCAAAATAATAATAAAAAAAAACCAAACAGCTCATACTGTAGACACATGATCCATTTATTCCTATTAACTAAATATTCTGTCTTACTGGCACTTTGGAAAACTCATAACTACATCAAAAGGAACAAATCAGCTGCTAACAGTGTTTAGATAACATCTGATGGCTAAAAGGATACCTTTAAAAGATGCTTTAGAAGTGTCAAAGCAGCAAAGGAAATCTTTCAGCTTTCACCAAAAAAAAAAAAAAAAAAAAAAAAAAGGTCATTAATCCATGGTTTCTCAGCCTTGGCCCTTTTGGAATTTGAATTCTGATCATTCTTTGTGGTGGGGGCCATCCTGTTCTTTGTAGAATGTTTAGCAGCGTCTACCACCTATCAACTAGATGCTGGTAGCTCTCCTCCCCTGGCCCCCACTAATGACAATGAAAAATGCCTCCAGACATCAAATGACCTGGGCAGAGGCACAAAATTGCCTCCAATTGAGAAGCACTGCCTGAATAGCGTCACGGTGGTGTTTTAAAATAATGCATTTTCAAAATCTATCACCCCCGAGTGCACAGTACGCTACAGGGTTAGATTCCTTCTTTTCTCATTACCCTGGATGTACCTATTTCTTCTTTCTGTAATAGTACTTCCTTTCCTTTCTCCCTCTCCCTCCCCTCCTCTCTGTTTTCTTTCTTCTCTCAACAAATACCCTTCTGCCTACTGCAAAGCAAAAACTGCACAAATCCAGAGATGTGACAATTATCAAAATCCAGAACAGAACCATACATCAAATATTCAAAAGAGAGAGTTCTGGAAACATCAACATTAATAGCGATCTAGTCAACTCCATGCTTGTTTTAGGATCTGCCACCATACAGGTTTGTCCAGTTTCTGATTCTCTGAAAGAGAATCTCCCAGATTCTCTTTCATTTTCAGTAGTACCATGTGGGAAAAGCACATTTTGGTAATTCTCTAAAATGCATTGCCAATATCCAACACATGCAGGAACTCTCCCAATGTCTACTTCCTTTTTGAAAAACTTTGAAATCATACTGGACCCTCGGCTTCAAGTGTCCGGCATGCCATGAGACAAAAGAAATGTTGCCTCTTACATAGATCAACTAATTTACCATACCACAAGAGAGGCATTCTTACCAATTATATATCACTTTTCCCCCAGGCAGTCCAAATGAATCCATGTTGGTATCCAGTTATAATTATCTTACCTCCTTTGGGTCACTGAGGAGCAGATTCCTACCTATCTCTGTAGCAGACTTGTAAACACAAACAAACACACGTTCAGGTGAGGTTTCTACACATTGCATGTGCTTCTTTCTGCACATGCACTGTTCATCATCTCCAAGGGAGTCAGAGACCTTCACTTGAGAACTACAGTCTATTAATCTTATCGGTTCCCTCAAGAAGAAAAATACCTTCAGCTGTGCTGACAGGAACTAGGAGACTGTTGTTAGGAATCTTCCTCAAGGTTCTAACTGAAAACACAGGGGGCTTTTCAATATGGCCAGAGAGAAGTTACCATAGGGGAGGCTCCTTCAAACAATTGCCACGTTGACAAAGACCTGAAGAATGAATCAGAATTAGGAAAGATAGTTGCAAGATGTGTAGAAAGGGGGTCTGGGTAAAAGGAAACACACGTTATGAGCATTCCTGGGACTAAGCAGAGTGGTGAACTTTTACTAGTTTGTTTTTACTGCAGTGAAGATCATCTGCTGTGACCTAGAGAATCACGGCCCCAAAGATGTCTATATCTTAATGAAACAGGAGAGTTCCCTGACCCCATTGTGGGGCTTGTGACAGGGGTGTGGCTTGCTTGCTTGGCCACTGCACACTCAAACCCCTTGTAGGAGGGAGAGCATGCAGATAGGCAGGTGCAGGAGCCGAGGAGAACACTTCTGGGCTTCGGCCCCACAGTAGTGTCTAAGGGCATGTTACAATTAATACTCTTTTAGCAGTTGCTGTCCGCGGATGGCTAAGTATTAAACCAGCTCAGCGGAGAGTTAGGGTGACAGCCTTTTACACCCTGCCCTCTTGGCACCCAAGTCCTTGTCCAGTGTCCAGAAAGAATCAGGTCACATGGACTTGAAGGGTGGTGAATGCAGGGATTTTACTGAGTGATGGAGGTGGCTCTCAGTGGGATGAATGGGGAGCTGCAAAGAGGTTGGAGTGGGAAGATGATCTTCCCCTGGAGTTTGGCTGTCCCATGGCCCATCTCCTCTCTGACTGTCCCCAGCCAGACTCCTCTCAACTAAGATGCTCCTTCTCTTCTCTCCTTCTCTGCTATGCGTCTCTGCCACACTTTTGCTCCTCTGTTCATTTGCTCGTGGAGCCTGGGGTTTGGGGTTTATATGGGTATAGGATAAGGATGCGTGGCAGGCCAAAAGGCAACATTTAGGGATGTGGGTTTCCAGGCTTGAGGGTGGGGCCTTTTGCTGGGAAATCACTTTCTTCTACCCAGTATTTCCCTGCCTCCTGTGTGTATCATTAATCTCTGGAACCTGGGAATGTGTTGCCTTGAAAAGGAGATTGCAGATGAAATTAGCACTGCTAATCAGCTGACCTTGAGATGGAAAAATTATCTGGGGGCTCCAATGTCATTACCAGGGTCTTAAAAGTGGGCCAGGCATGGTGGTTCATGCCTGTAATCTCAGCACTTTAGGAAGCCACAGTGGGAGGATCATTTGAGCCCGGAAGTTGGAGACCAGCGTGGGCAACATAGCAAGAGCTCATCTTTACTGAAAATAAACATTAAAAAAATTAGCCAGACATGGTGGGGTGTGCCTGCAGTCTCAGCTGCTTGGGAGGCTGAGGTGGGAGGATCACTTGAACCCAGGAGGTGAAGGCTGCAGTGAGCTATAGTTGCACCACTGTATTCCAACCTGGGCAACAGAGAAAGACCCCATCTCAAAAGAAAATTACATACATACACACGTATGTTCATACATAAAGTGTAAGAGCACAAAGTCTTTAATAGTGAAAGTTCACACACATTAGGATAGATCCTATAAAACACATACACACACATGCACACATACACACATGAAAAAAAAAAACAAAACCCAGGAAATAACAAGTATTGGCATGGATGTGGAGAATTTGGCACAGATGTGGAGAATTAGGAACACTTGTGCATTGTTGATGGGAATATGAATTAGCACAGCCATTGTGGAAAACAGTATGGAGGCTACAAAAAAATCCCCCCAAAACAGAATTACCATATAATCCAGCAATTCCACTTCAAGCTACATATCCAAAAGAATTAAAAGCAGGGACTCAAAGAGATATTTGCACACCCATGTTCATAGCAGAGGTATTCACAATGGCCAAAAACTGGAAGCCACGCAAATGTCCATTGGTAGATGACTGGATAAGCAAAGGGCGGTCAGACAAACCATGAAAGTCTTACAAAAGAAGGGAATTCTGACACAGGCTACAGCAGAGATGAACCTTGAGGATGTTATGCTGAGTGAAAAAAGATGATAAAAGAAAAACTTCAGCTGCATTACATCTAAGAGTTTAATTGAGCAATGAACAAGTCACAAATTAGGCAACCTTCCAAGCCACGTGATGGAAGAAGATTTACGGACAGAAAAAGGAAAGTGATGTACGGAAAACGGAAGTGAGG
The DNA here is from genome assembly GCF_047675955.1 of Chlorocebus sabaeus. Lineage (NCBI taxonomy): Eukaryota > Metazoa > Chordata > Mammalia > Primates > Cercopithecidae > Chlorocebus > Chlorocebus sabaeus. The sequence continues at coordinate 147,544,444 of NC_132933.1, forward strand.
TACATAAACAGCTGGACTGGTTACAACTCGGCTTTTGCCTTATTTGAACACAGTTCAAACAGTTGGATAACTTTGATCGGCCAAAACTTGGTGATTGGCTAAGGGTAGGCTATGGTCTGTTTACACCTCCACTTGTTATAGTTCATGATGTACAGAAGAAGCTTTAGCCCAACCTTAAAATATGTAAGGAGGCGGCTGCAGGCTAAATGTGATCTAACATAAGCCTGTCCCCCAAAGACAAATATTGTAGGATTCCACTTACATGAGGAACCTAGCATAGTCAAATTCATAAAGACAGAAACTAGAATTGTTCCTGGACCAAACCGAGGGTCGGGCTACTTATTCTCATGGCCCGATGATGAGATACAGACGAACTGGGAAAGAAGAGAGTTTATTTCTGTAACCACGTACGGGGAGAAGGCCTGGAAAATATAGCTAGACCAACTCCAAATTACGGTCTTCCAGAGCCTATATACATCTAATCTCTCTATATATCTAATCTATATATCTATGTGCAAGTGTGCATTCATCTAAAGACATAAGTAATTAACTTCTTCTAATCTATAACTAAGGTCTGAGTCTTAAAGACCTTCTTCTGGAGCCTCAGTAAGTTGACTTAATCTAAATGGGTCCAGATGCTGGGATGATTACCGTTATCTTGTCTCCTGCTAAATCATGGAGGTTTGGGGAGTTCTTTTAGACCCCCAATCAAACTTGTTTGTGGAGGTCTGGGGAGTTTCTTCAGACCTCCAATAAAACTTGTTTAATCCTAAACGGGTCCTATTAAGAATTCCTTTGTTAAAAATCTTGTCATGCTTCAAGCCCCAGGAGAGGCCTGGGCAAAACTCTTGGTGGGCTTTTGTTACATTCCAGCCTTTGTATGAGGGCACTGGCTCTATCAGCTTTTAATATTTAACTTCACCACTCAGTCAGTGCTAGAACAGTTATTACGAAGGCCTGCCTGTTCAGCCATTAGTGAGGCCTGGCCTGCGACAGAATGAAGGTTGCAGATGCTGGGGAAGGGCAATGTGGATGAGTGTATTAATGGATATAGAGTTTCAGCTGGGGAAGATGAAAAACTTTTGGAGGTGAATGGAGGCGATGGTTCCTCAACCACGTGCACGTACTGCATGCCGCTGAACTGAACACTTAGCCAACTCCGTGATTTTAGCCCACTGAGTCCAATATCAACACATCCACCCTCCAGAAACGTAAGATAATATATCCAGGCTTTTTTTTTTTTTTTTAATAAGATCTTGCTCTGTCACCCAGGCTGGAGCACAGTGGCACGATCATAGCTCGCTGCAGCCTAGAACTCCTGGGCTCAAGCAATCCTCCCATCTCAGCCTACTGAGTCACTGGGATCACAGGCTAAATGTGGGCTATTTTAAGTCACTACGTTTGCGGTCATTTGTCACAGCAGTAAATATAACACTATTTTCAAGGCTAGAAAATAGTAAGAAGAAAGGGGTAGAGTTAGCATGGGCTATGATAAATAATACGGATTTTTGTTTTTTTTTCTTGAGACGGAGTCTCACTCTGTTGCCCAGGCTGGAGTGTCATGGTGCGATCTCGGCTCATTGCAACCTCTGCCTCCTGGGTTCAAGAGATTCTCCTGCTTTAGTCTTCTGAATAGCTGGGATGACAGGTGTGCACCACCACGCCCTGCTAACTTCTGTATTTTTGGTAGAGATGAGGTTTCACCATGTTGGCCAGGCTGGTCTCGAACTCCTGACCTCAGGTGATCCACCTGCCTTGGCCTCCCAAAGTGCTGGGATTACAGGCGTGAGCCACTGTGCCAAGCCTATTGTGGATATTTTGCTAGGGGCACTAAGCAACAAAGACATTTATTTTCTTTATTTTTTTGAGACAGAGTCTCACTCTGTTGCCCAGGCTGGAGTGCAGTGGCACCATAACTCTTGGACTCAAGGGATCCTTCTGCTTCAGCCTCCTGAATAGCAGGCACCACAGGTGCACACCACCACACCCAGTTAATATTTTTTGAAAACATTTTATAGATATGGGATCTTGCTATGTTGTCCAGGCTTGTCAGCAGAGCTAGAACAGGTGTTCATGTTCGTTTCCTTGAGATGAATATAAGTGAGAGTCTGCAGATGACATAGAATGTGACAGGACTTTTGGGAATCCACAAGAATAATTCTGTATACCTAACTAACAAGTACCTGGTGACGGGGAGGAAGTGAATTGATGAGCCTGAGAGACAGTCATAAGAAAAATTGACAGAGCATTGCCAAAGATAGGTAGATGCCTTGAGGTACTGATGTCTTGGGACACAACATTGTTTTATTGTCACCTGAGTGAAGACTCATGAAGATGACACATTACCTAGGGAAAAATGAAAATTCAGTTCGGATATGTGCATGGATTTTGAGTTGGCTTTGGTTTATCCAGAGACAGATGGATATTCACTGGACAGATGGATACAAGGATCCAAATTATAAGAAGACCATTTTATGAGATAGCCAGGTTTGGCTGCCATCAGCATAGAAAGATTCATCAGAGCCAGGGGAGAGAGAGAGAATTTGACCTGGGAAAATGGAGATCTGATACAGAAGATAAAACAGTGGAAGGCTGAATCCCAGCACCTACTGATATTAAAAAGAGAGACACAGGAAGAAGAGACAGGGAAGCTTCTACATTGGAAAAAGAAGAGGTAGGAGCAAGAGCAAGAGAATAATGAAGAATAATAGGAACAGGAGAATCATGTTATGGCTACCAAGGAATGACAAAGTTTCGAACAACAGGAAATGATCAGTAATGATGCATGCTCTAGGAAGCTCCAGAAATGAAATGGTTGAAAATTGCTCTACAGATTTTAAAATTGAACAGTGCTCAGTGACTCCATCAGTAGAGATATGGTATTGTGCATTGCAAGGAATCTGGATAACAGCCAATAAAGCAACACACATCAGAGAAGAAGGACAAAGGGGCATCCGTATGCTATTCAGTGAGCTTGGCCTTGAAACCAGAGGCCATTTATACCATGAACAATGATTGTAGATCATCCAGATTGAAGATATTTTCCCAGAACAACTAGAAACTGTATGGTTAAAATGCCCTATTTTATGACAGATAATCAGAGCAGTGCAACATTATAAGGCATTACTCAAAATAATGATTATACATGTGCTGTGTTTTTTTTTTGAGAGAGAGTCTCGCTCTGTCATCTGGGCTGGAGTGAAGTGGTGTAATCTTGGCTCACCGCAGCCTCAAACTCTCAGGCTCAAGCCATCCTCCTGCCTCAGCCTCCTGAGTAGCTGGGACTACAGGCCTGTGTCACCACGCCCAGCTAATTTTTGTATTTTTTGTGGAGACGGAATTCCATCATATTGCACAGGGTGGTCTCGAACTCCTGGTCTCAAGCAATCTGCCCACCTTGGCCTCCCAAAGTATCAGGATTACAGGCATGAGCCACTGCCCTCGGCTAGGTGCCAAATATTTATGGACCATCCACATTTGACTATAGTTCAATTTTAGAATATATAGATACTGTGCTTCATTGGTTCACCTTCAAAACATAATGATTATGATTAATCCTAGAACGCTAAGCACTTAGTTGCAAGTATCCAAATAACACCTCACTGAATTTATTAATGAAGCAATTTTTACATAGATCTGATGTCTAAATTTATTAGTGAAAAAAAAACAGAATTCAAACATCTCCTATCTAATTACTTGACCACTTCTTCTGGCATAAACCTAATCTCCTACCTGATTACTGAAATTCTGTTTGGAAAATTTATTTGTTATCTTCTTAAAAAAAAAAAAAAGAGGCAGCATCATATCGAATGTGTCTTGAATGCTCTAATGTGTTTGTTTAAGAACTTTGTTGCCTCTTAATGTTCTTTCTCTCTTTTCTCAGTAAACGTGTGTGTGTGTCTTTGCCCATCTGCAAAGTATACCTATGTACACATAATTTTTAAACACATACAGCTTTTACTTGCGTAGAAACGTACTGCTTCTTGCAAAATTTAATTTCCATTGTTTTTTATCTGTATACCTCTGCATTAATCCTACTTTTGAGATGTCACATTTACCTCAGAAAAGGAACAGTTTAGTTTCTTAAAAAATCTGCAAAAAGGTACATGAAATATAAATCCACACATCTTGTAAGAGTTTCGTTCAATAATTTAAAACAGGTCCATTTTGACATCTCTTTTAAAACCCAGCATGGTGAAATTCACCTACAATGGTACTAAATTATTGATAGGCACTTTTTTTTGATGCTTAAGAGGCTGAGAACAGGCCAACAACTTCCCCTGACAGCACTTGGGCCTCCAGTCTCGGATTCCTTCAGTACAAGCCGCCCTACAAGACCCTGAACAGATGCTGCCCCATCTCCATAAATGGCTGCCTAATGGAAAAAAAGTGGCCCCAGGGAGCTTCACTTTTCTGCAAATGCATACTTGTCTTTTTTCACCAACATATATGTCTTTATTCAGTTTCACCAGGAGTCAATAGAACAGGAGCCAGCGTGAGCAGAATATAAATAAACATTCATTCCAGAAAGAACTCTCGATTCATAAAAGACACAACATATATACCCTTTTCTTTAAATAAGAGCTGGATTGAATCTCCAGAAATCAGTTGGCCTTTTTTTAGAGAGAGAAGCAGTAGGAGGAAGTCAATGACTTGAGTCTTGACCTGCTATCCTGACACACACCACCATTCACTCAACACTCAAAATGTTGCAGAATGACCAGTGAGTGCTGGTCAAGGATTCAGACCAAGACTACATGGCGCACTAGACAGAGGCTTTCTCTAGTTGCGTATTTTGAGAACCTCATTTCTAGGAACAGGTGATTCAAAATGAGTAGATTTCTAATATTAAAAAAACACTGATAATGGGAGCCATACAGACAAATAAGGTGTGAGGATGAAGGCCAGGCGCAGTGGCTCAAGCCTATAATCCCAGCACTTTGGGAGGCCGAGGTGGGAGGATCATGAGTTCAGGAGTTCAAGACCATCCTGGAAAACATGGTGAAACCCCACCTCTACTAAAAATACAAAAATAATTAGCCAGGTGTGTTGGCACACACCTGTAGTCCCAGCTACTTAGGAGGCTGAGGCAGGAGAATCGCTTGAACCCGGGAGGCAGAGGTTGCAGTGAGCTGAGATCAAGCCACTGCACTCCAGACCTTGGACGACAGTGTGAGACTCCGTCTAAGAAAAAAATTTAAAAAAAAGATGTGAGGATGAAAGAGACTGTACTAGGTGATAACAGAAGGTACCTGTGATGATTTGGATGGCTATGACAACACCATAGACTTGGGGGCTCAAACAACAGACATTTATGTATCACAGTTTTGGAGACTGGAAACCCAAGATCAAGGCATGGCAGATTCAGTGTCTGATAAGGACCTGCTTCCTGGTTCATAGACAGCACCTTCTCACTATGTTGTCACATGGTGAAAGGGGTGAGGGAACTCCACGCAGTCCCTTTTATAAGGGCACTAATCCCATTAATGAGGCTCCACCCTCCTGACCTCATCACCTCCCAAAGGCCCCACCTCCTAACACCATCACCTTGGGGATTACGATTTCAAGATAGGAATTTGAGTTTGGGGCACAAACATTCAGATTGCAGCAGTACCATTAAAGAAGAGAGATTTAGGTTGGACAAGGAGTGATAGGCAGGAGCTTCCACTCCATCACATGGAGGTGGAAACCAATCCCACAGCACAAACATTTTTAGCTAAATAACTTTGGTGAGCTCAAGGAACCAGAAGAAGGGCAGAGTAAACAGGGCATGCTGAACTGGTGGAGAAAATTCAGAGTTTAAGTAGCATATGTAGACAGGCTTATCATTTATTGCTTTGATCGCAAATACAAAAGACTTGAATGTTATATTCTATGTGATGGAAAGTCAATAGTTCCTATTAAGCTCTGGGGCAGAATGATCTGCTTTATATTTTTACAAAATCATACTGACTACTATGTAGAGAATGGGTTATAGGAGACAGAGCCTGGAGGCTGAGAGTCTCTGAAGCAGGTTTTGCCATGGTCTAAGTGAGAGAAAGTGGATGGGACAATGGTATTAATCAGAGTAGAGGTATCAGGACACGTGTACTGATCAGAAGTAATCAATAAAAGCATCAAAGACAACTACTGAGTTTTAATTTCTCTGTTATATTAAAATATACGTAACAAAAAATTTACTTTCTTTCTTTAAAAAAAAAAAAAATTGAGACAGGATCTCTCTCTGTTGCCCAGGCTGGAGTGCAATGACACAACCGTAGCTCACTGCAGCCTCAAACTTCTGGGCTCAAGCGATCTTCCCCCTTCAGCCTCTTGACTAGCTGTGACTATAAGGGCATGCCACCATGCCCAGCTAATTTCTATATTTTTAAATCTTTTCGGTATAGACATGGTCTTGCTATGTTGCCCAGGCTGGTCTTAAACTCCTGGATTCAAGCAATTCTCCTGGCTTAGTCCCCCAAAGTGTAGAGATTACAGATGGTAACCACTGCACTGGACCTACAATTTCTTTTTCTAACCATTTTGAGTGTACAATTTGTGGTATTAAGTACATTCCCTTTCTTGTATAACCATTACCACCACCCATCTCCGTTTTTTTTCATCTTGCAAAAATAAAACTGTTTCTATTAAACAGCATCTCCCTTTGACCCCCTCCACACCCCCCGGCATCCCCCATTCTACCTTCTGTCTATGATTTTGGCGATTCTTAGTACCTCATATGAGTGGAACGTACAGTATTTGTCCTTTTGTGATGGGCTTGTTTTGCTTAGTGTCATGTCCTCAAGGTACAACCATGCTGTAGTGTGTGTCAGACTTTCATCCATTTTAATGACTCCCATTCTGTTGTATGGGGAGACCACATTTTGCTCATCCCTGCATCCATTGATGGACACTAGGGTTGCTTCCACATGTTGGCTGTTGTGAATTGTTCTGCTATGAGTATGGGTGTGCAAATATCTACTCCTAAGTCCTTGATTTGAAAACTTAAGCAGATAATGGTGCCCTTTCATGAAACTGGGAATTCCCTGTGTAGAAAATTATACCATTTATATTTATCCTTGTTAATTTTAAGATAGTTTTGTAAGCAATTTTCCCTACTCCTTAAGTTTCCTTGTGGACTGGACAACGCTTTCCTTATCCATGGGAGAAGTGAGGTCTCTGACTTGAAGAGTTTCAGGGAAGAGACTTAACATCTTCTTCTTCTCTGATCTCCCTCCTACTTTGTGGGTTTATTAACCTCAGAAGCAATAATCTGGTTTCTCTCTCTTGTCACAAGATGATGTTGTTTTCCATGGAAGGATCCCCACAAACCAAAAGTCACACACCATTGGTAGATTAAACAAGGATAAAGCTGAATCCTGGGCTAGCTTTCTGGGAATGCTGAACTCAACTGAGAAAGAGGGATGTGATACTTCATTTGGCCCCTCCAAGAATCTATGCAAAATAATTATTAAACAATCAAATGGAATTATTTAAGAAACCGGTAACTTTACAGGCTTGGACCTGAATAGAGAGTTCAGGGCTGCAAGCATGGTTTTGGGAGTTATAATCACACTGACAATATTAAAAGCCAAAGCCATGCAACTAGATGAAATTAGGTAATCAGCGGGGCAGAGAGAGAAGAAATCAGTTCCTGATTCTGGGTGTTCTAACAATTCAGGAATAAACTGAGGAAAGAGAGCCAGTGACATAGAAAAAAAGGGGGTTTACATCTGTCCTGGTCATGGGAAAACCAGATCATCATTTTGGCAGCAGACACAAGAGAAGGAAGAAAGTGCCGTAAGATGGCAAGATTGGCCATGTCACGTAAGAACAGAAAAGTGTGTATGGTGATTTCCATTGCCAACCTTCTCACTAACATACCACTGGAAATTCAGAGGGAGGAAACAACTAAAAATGCTAAATCCAATATTTATTTAGAAAAAAATATTTATTAGAATTCTTGTCTTGTTCTCTCTCTTTCTCTCTCTCTCTTTTTTTTTTTTTTTTTGATAGGGTCTCACTGTGTCACCCAGGACAGAGAGCAGTGGCACAATCACAACTATTGCAGCCTTGACCTCTTGGGCTCAAGTGAGCCTCCCACCTCAGCCTCTCAATGAGCTGGGACTACGGGTGTGCACCACCATGCCCAGATAATTTTCAATATTTTTTGTAGAGATGGGAGTCTCCCTATGTTGTCGAGGCTGGTCTCGATCTCCTGGGCTCAAGCAATCCTCCTCCTTCAGCCTCCCAGAATGCTGGAATTACAGGCATGAGCCACCACACCAAGCCCTAGAAATCTTTTGACATGAATCATGGATTACTGAGGTCACAGGAGAGCATTAAGTCTTTATGTGCAAAAGGCAAAGGAGAAACAGGAATGTAACAAATAAGAAGCATCTTAAAGCTGTTTCCTATTAAACACGCATTTTGCTGAGCTTTAATAATTGTGACTGCATATGAACAGGGAAGAGAAGACAACATTGACAGCCCACTCAAAAGGAGGTTAACAGGAGAACCACCATCCCATGTACAGTCCAGACTGCAAAGAGCTATCCCTACACTGTACACATGAACTAGAAATACCCTACACTCCCAGCACCTTGGAAAGGACATGGACAGGCATGATTCCCCTTGGGATTGTGACGTTGAGTAATGAGAAAATAATAATAAATACAAAGAAATTCGAACCACAAGTGAATGCACCAGAGGATTCTCAGCCCAAATGCACTCTATCTGCCTTGTTCAAGTATGTGCTAATGTTAAGATGACAATATAAAGTCTGCAGCTAAAAGAGTAAGTGCACAGATTCCTGGAATGCAAAATAGCTTTCATAATCTACCTTTGTCAGCTGGGTGTGGTGGCTCACGCCTGTAATCCCAGCACTTTGGGAGGCCGAGGTGGGTAGATCACCTGAGGTTAGGAGTTCGACACCAGTCTGACCAACATGGGGAAACTCCGTCTCTACTAAAAATACAAAATTAGCCAGGTGTGGTGGTGCATGCTTATAATCCCAGCTACTCGGGAGGCTGAGGCAGGAGAATCTCTTGAACTTGGAGCACTGAAGTTGCAGTGAGCCAAGATCATACCATTGCACTCCAGCCTGGGCAACAAAATTGAAACTCCATCTCAAAAACAAACAAACAAACAAATCTACCTTTGTCACAGGTTTCAAAGAATTTATCTAATTTTACTTTCTTTTAAAAATGTGTATTTATTTATGTACTCATTTATTTATTTTATTTGTTTTACATTTAAGGGGTACAACCGCAGTTTTGTTACATGGATAAACATATCCCTTGAGGTGGATATGTTTGGTGAACATATAGAGGTGAAGTTGGGCTTTTAGTATAAGTATTACCAGAATAATATACATCATACCCGTTAGGTAACTTCTCATCCCTGGCCTTCCTCACCCTCCCACTCTTCCTAGTCTCTGATGTCTATTATTCCACTCTTTATGTCCGTGTGTACCCATTTTCTGGCTCCCACTTACAAGTGAGAACATGTGGTATTTGACTTTCTGACTTACTTCTTTTAAGATAATGGTCTCCGGTTCCAACCATGTTGCTGCAAAATACATGATTTTTTATGGCTGTATAGTATTCCATGGTGTATATATGTCACATTTTCTTTAATCGTCTGTTGATGCACACTTAGGTTGATTCCACATCTGTGCTATTGTATAGTGCTACAATAAACATATGAGTGCAGGTGTCTTTTTTTTTCATATAATGATTTCTTTCCCTTTGGTAGATACCCAGTAGTGGGATTGCTGGGTTAAATGGTAGTTCTATTTTTAGGTTTTTGAGACATGTCTCTCCTGTTTTCATAGAGGTCGTACTAGTTTCCATTCCCACCAATGGTGTAAAACTGTTCCTTTTTCTCCACAACCTTACTAACATCTGTTATTTTTTGTCTTTCTAGTAATAGCCATCCTGACTAGGGAAAAGTTGTATCTCTTGGGGTTTTAATTTTTGTTTCTCTAATGATTAGTGATGTTGAGCATTTTTTTCAAAGAATTTCAACAGATAAATGAGAGTTGACTATGGAGTCTGTGGCCCAATTCATGCAACTCAGAGGAGATGTAATTGAAATCTGAAAGAAGAAAAACAGTCAAATCAGCAAAACTTCCAAATATAAAAATGATCAGAGGTAAAATGTAAAATAAGTATGCTTGTTCCATATATAAATGCATCTAAATAAATGAAAGAAGGAGTGAAAGCAAGAAAGGGCTCCTAAGAGGAGGAGTCAGAAAGTGAGTGATGGTGTGAAACATTTAAATAAAGGACCCAGCTATGGTGAGATTAACGGCTGAACAACTGAAAAGTGAGTTTAAAAAATATAAAATAATAAAATGGAGATGACTGAAATGTAGCTATTCAAGGCTTTATGGGGAGAGGTGAGAAAAATGGGAGGGTGTGAAACTATCTTTCAAGTGACTGCCTAATGGTTTTATCAAATCAATTGAAGATACTGATTCTCAGTTAAAAAACCTGCAATCCAAACAGCATACGTACAAACACTCAGACTTAAAAAAAAGTATAGGCTACAAATTCAGAGTAACAAGGCAAAGAAAAGATTTTACAAGTAGGAAAACATTTTTTAAAAATAAAAAGTAATAACAATTCATCTCAGGTCTGATTTCTCCACAATAACCTCAACGTACAGCTCGAAATCCAGCAAAATATCCTTCAGGAGCAAGGTCAAAGTGAAGACAGTTTACAAAGTCAAAAAGATCCTGTTAGAATTTATTTTAGTGATGGGTGGCAAAGTCTTTAAGAAGTTCTTAGCATTATTTGAATTTTGTGGCAATGTCTCAAGAAGAAAAAGCACAATTCAGATTCAAAGTCTGAGAAACAAGGGAGGTGAAGAATATTGAAGGTGGTCAATATGTAGCTAAATCTAAACACACATTGACTTGATTCAATGAAAATTACCATGTACTGTGGAAACTGAAGTAAAATAACATACAACTAACTAAAAACACATGACAACATCAGCTCACATAAATTGGAAACGGAATATCTAGGCTTCAAATTTTCTAAGCCCCTTGTGATGTTCAGCAGAATAAAAAAATATTGTTTAAATTCATCCTTCAAACATGTTTTGGGGAAAAATATTGGCAGATAACCTGTAATCGACAACATATTGAGTAGAAAAATAGAAAAAGAATTTTTTAAATTAAAGAGATCTTCTTTAAAAAACAAGACAGACCATGTGGAAGAAACATAAAATATAAAATAAATATTTAGAAACAAGTCAAAATACAGAACATCTTTTGCTTGGCATGAATGCTTTGTTCCTGGGGAAAAAAAAACAAAAACAAAAACAAACAACAACGAAAAAATTTTGTTTGAAACTAACAAGGACCCTGCATAGGCAATGAATGAAATGGTCAAGGAATTAAGAAGGTGTGGTTTTGAGTGGGCCGGCCATATTAGGCTCAGCGACACGTACACCTGATAAGTAAGTACATCTTCAAGGCCCAGACTCAGCAACCTCAACTCTTATTAGTAAAAACCACTGGTCTCAACTTGAGCAAAGGTAAGTAGTTCAAGAGCTAATTGTGTCCACTGAAGTCATAGGGAACTGAACATGAAGGGAACCTGGCTTGTGTGTTATTTCATATTTGTGCTTGTGATTTTCTTTGCATTTGTAAGTTTTTTTTAAAAGCAATGGATTGGAAGACACATTGAAGAGCAATGAAGCATATAAAACGGATTTATGCTATAGGACAGGGAAGTTCACCTTCACTTTAAAGGGCTGGAGGACAGATGATGTCCTCAGGTTCAAGGTAGGTTACGGGATAGAGATGGAAGATCTGTTTGAAGAAGTAATAGAATATGAAAAAAAATGCTATTTGGGGGGAACAGATCCAGGAGCATAAGAGAGGGTCTTGAGAAAGGAAAGGAGTGGGTGAGAGGAGACTGGGTGAATAAATACAAAGCAAAAGAAACACAAGAATGAAAATATGAGAAAATCATGGGAGTTTAAGACCAACTTGGATGGAAATGAAGATCCTTTATTCACTCTAGTTGTCCCCATTCAAGACACTGGTGAATAATAATTATAATGCAACCAATGCAGTTTTTTGTTTTCTGATTTCAATGTGAAAACTGTTATTGAACATGTTTCAAATAGCTTGATGACCCAGTGAGGTGAAACAACCAATTGGTTAATTTGAGATAAGAAAAACTGGTCAATTCAGTTTAAAATTAGACTTTCTTCTACTACCTTGAGTTGTGATGTCCTGAAATACCTCAATGTACAGCTTTTTTAAATATAATAAATGAACACATACCATCTAATAAATGGACACATAACATAAGTTTTGCATCAAGATACTGCAGACATGCCAAATTTCCAAAAATTGTATCAGATCTTTTGAGAATCATTCTGTCCTTAGGTACGATAGAATTCCTTTCTTATGGGCACTGATTGATCCGGAAAGCTTAATAAAGATTATTCCACATTTGGATCTCTGACACTTGGTAGAAGTACCTTAGCAAGCTCATCACAGGAATCTGAGCAAGACTTCTTTTACTTTCTTTCAGAAAATACATGCATGGCATTATCACGATGCAGAAAAAAATCCCATACCTTCTTCTGGGAGTTGATACATCCTTGCCTTATGTAATTCTACTGAATGTCAGTTGTATTTTGGGAGTAGAGGCATAAAGTGACAGGAAAGGGCAAGATCATCCTTGCTGTGCTTAGAGGATTTTGGATAATTGACCACTTTGCTATTGGATAAGAAAATTAGGTTCAGTGGCATGTACACATGATATGCAAGTAAATCTACAAGGCCCAGACTTAGATACCACAACTGTCGTTAGTAAAATAAAGAGAAACCATCTAAACCTCCCCCAAAGGACAGACCCATCATTTAGGAACTTAATGAAGTAAGTAATGACCATGAAACACCACAATCGTAATACTGATGTATGCAGCATTTTTCTGTCCAAAGACTTCCTCCACAAGACTGTTTTAGCGATATCCTCCCAAGATGATTCAAAGAAATTTACCTTTTAGATTGATATGCTGTTAGTATTAAGACTGATATATAATTCTTTCCACATTTCCCATTTCAACACCTTGATGATATCAGTTTATCTCTTTGAGAATCATTTATGTTGACAATGACACCCTTAAATATTTTTATTGGTGAAATTTGATATTGTCATGTCTAATTATTTTATATGAGTTTATTACACAGCTCCTATGAGGCACACACAGATGAGATTTTATACCTATTCTTTTATTTTATATGCTCTAGTATTTGCCTTGTGTAATCAATCACCTAGTGTCAAATATCTAACCATAATTATTTTAGCTGTGCTTTATTAAATGATTTTAAACATTCAAGGATGGATATAAAAGCTCCTGCTTTTATGTGGCATGCATGTGGTGTATATGTTTGTAGTAGTAGCAGTAATAGTAAAAAATCTTAGTAGACTGAGATAAAATGCGATTTAATTAAAGTTGATAGACTATTACAGTCAAAAAACAATAGTTTTGCGGTGTTTCTATGCCTCATTATTTTCTCTCCATATTTTTATCAGTATGAATTATTTGATAAAGCATTCCTTGAGTATTTAGAATGTTTGAAGCATTGTGGATCACAATTAAAGAAAGACAATTAAAATGTAACAATATGACATGAAAGACAATGTACGAACCATGAACCCTGTAGGGAGAAAAAGCAAGGATGTAACCATCAAAACAGACTATTCTAAATAAGATTTCAATGATACTCTTTTCTCAGAGTTCAATTATAAACGGAATCATTTAAAACACCATCAGTACCAATCCGAGGAAACACAAGAGTTCATCTCATACAGAGACTAGATGATCGATGATACGTCTTAGACTCCAGAATTCAGGCAACACACTACAATTGCAAAGTCATCACTGTTTCGTTCCTGAAATCCTAATGCAATAATTACCTGTGGGATTCCTTTGCTGTTTTTCCAAAATTTGCTAACAGAACCAATCTGATACATTGTTGATTTCTGTTACTTAAGAGAGCATTATTGTCATAGAAGATTCCATAATTTTATCCGTGATTTAACAAGTGAAACTATGCCACCTTGATGGTATCTGGTTTAAACCTTCATAGACTTCACAGCTTGATGCAGTATACATTGCACATACCAGAATCTCAGAGAAATTTATTTAACTTTTTCATCAGAATTAAGGTCTATGTTGTAAATCATATACTGAAACATTAACAGCAACTTTTCTTCTTTAACCTGTAATGCTAACATTTAACTTGTGTTTATTTTTAAGGAAAAGGAAAGAGAAAAAAAGGACAAGTGAAGATTTGGGTTAGAAGAGATAAAAAAAGAAAACGGAGTTCAGTTTCAAAGAAAAATAACCACATCCAAATAGAGAAAGGGCCCACAGTTTGTTAGCAGGGCTGGGTGGTGGGACTGTGTGTTCATGCTGCTGTGGTGAATGTGTGAAGGCAGTGCTAACATCCACACAGGCACCATGGATGTGTCATTCCTAGGGACAAATGTATGCATCATCACACAATGCCTACGTCAACACCTGTACTTAATGTATGCTATGGAGCAGATTATGAAACATGGTTAAAATTCAGTTCCATAATTTGGAAGAGCATTCTTTAGACCTGGGGACAGTGGGCCTCTGCAGTCATAGCCCACATGAAGGGAGCAAAACCTTTTTCTAATAGTTCTCTTACCTCTAAAAGTGGGTGTGTGGCGCCATTTTTGCAAACTAAAACATGAAAACATGTCAAAATTCCATTCTGAGACTCTTTAGAATATCCATAAACTCATAGCACATGAAATGTTTAAAAAACAACAAATAGACTCAATTTTTTTTTTTTTTTTTTTTTTTTTTTGAGACTGAGTTTTGCTTTGGCTGCCCAGGCTGGAGTGCAATGGTGCTACCTCGGCTTGCTACAACTTTCGCCTCCGGGGTTCAAGTGATTCTCCTACCTCAGCCTCCCGAGTAGCTGGGATTATAGGCATACGCCACCACACCAGTGTAATTTTTGTATTTTTTAGTAGAGATGGGGTTTCTCCATGTTGGTCGGGTTGGTGTCAAACTCCCGACGTCAGGTGCTCCACCCGCCTCGGCCTCCCAAAGTGCTGGGATTCCAGGCGTGAGTCACTGCGCCAGGCCACACTCAAAGTTTTAAAATCAAATTAAGCACATGCATGACTCTCTGTATGTTTTGAAAATTGTTGGGTAAATTTTTTCTTAAATGCAGTTACTTCTAAAAGTTTCTAACACAGCTAATAATTTGAAGCTAATAATTAGAAACATTAGAGATGTTTGTAGAAATTTGCTTCATTTATACAATATCACCTTCCCTATGTTTAAATTTTCTTAAAACATGGATATTTTAACTTCTGCAAAAATGGTGGCCTTTGAAGTAAGTATTGATAGTTCTGAGAGAATTTATGTGTTTCTTTCTATTTACTTTCCAACTCTTCTCTCTATCTAAATCCAAATGACATCCGTGATAACTATATGTGTGTGTGTGTGTGTGTGTGTGTGTGTGTAGAGAGAGAAAGAGAGACAGTGTTTCTCCTCCTAAAATCTATAATATATTGTATAAAAATGTAATACTTTTTTTTTGAGACGGAATATGGCTCTGTCGCCCAGGCTGGAGGGCAGTGGCAAGATCTCGGCTCACTGCAACCTCCGCCTCCAGGGTTCAAGCAATTCTCCTGCCTCAGCTTCCCGAGTAGCTGGGATTACAGGTGCATGCTATCACACCTGGCTAATTTCTTATATTTTTGGTACAGATGGGGGTTTCATCATGTTGGCCAGGCTGGTCCCAAACTCCTGACCTCAAGTGATTTGCCCGCCTCAGCCTCCTAAAGTGCTGGGATTACAGGTGTGAGCCACCACACCCAGCCTAAACTTTTTAAGTTGTTTTAACTTGTTGCCCAGGGTCTCACTAGGATGTTAGGGAACTTGTTTATTTCTTTGATAAATATAGATCCTGATTATTCCTTCTAATAACTTGCAGAAATCACTGTGCCACCAGGTCTCTATATTGTTGGAATAATCTGAAGGCCCATATTTAAGGATATGTACACACAGTTCAGGATGTGTGGTAATACTTGAATCTGAGCTAGGCCATTAATCTTTTATTAATACATTGAATCTGCTTCCACCTGGAGTCGAATTTGCCTACCATTGCAGTAGTTAACTAGTCAACTTTTAATTCTACATCTTGTCATATTTCCAAATACAACATATCACTACCATTCTGAAAGGCAATAGAACTGGCAGAACTCAATGACTTGTTTTTACTTGTAATAAGGACTCTTAAATTTGCACAGTGAATAATGACTCATAAGTTTGCACAGTGAATTTATTTTAAAATGCAAAGAAAATATTTAACAGACATCCATAAACATTACCAAGTTGCCTTTACCTTTAGATCGACATATAACCAAAATACTGAAATTGTACAAACCAAGTAACCCACTGGATGCATTAGCATAGAGAGCACACCCATATACTAACCATTTATGTTAATAAATAGAATATTGACAGTACCTCAGAAACGTCTGTCACGTCCTGTCTCTGTCCCTACTCATTCTATTCTCCCCAAAGCCAAGCACGTTCAATTAACTCTTCCTGTTTTGATACCTTATAAAATTGGAACCACGCAGTTTGCTTTGCATGATATTTGGTTTACATTACTTATTTTCCTCAACATTTGTTTAGAAGGTTTATCTATGCTATTTGTAATTATGCTTGATTCATTTCTCTGCTGTATAATATTCCACTATACTCATATCCTAAAATTTATTCATTCTATCAATATTATACTACATATTTGAGTTGTTGCCAATTTAGAGCTATTGTAATTAATTATATCTGGACAAAAATGCATGATTCTTCTCTCTGGTAACTTTATATTTTTGTTATTAATTTAAATAATAAATGTAAATTAGATTATTTAATTGGTTGTTCCTAGTATAGAAGAAAGGTATTGATGCTGGCTAATTACTGACTAGTCACATTAATTTTAGTGTTTTATAGATTCTCATGCCTGCTTAGTATAATGTGTATCAATTTTATGTATATATTTTTTGAGACAGAGTCTTGCTCTGTCACCCGGGCTGGAGTACAGTGGCACCATCTCAGCTCACTGCAACCTCTGCCTCCCAGGCTCAAGAAATCCTCCTACCTCAGTCTCCTGAGTAGCTGGACCACAGGCAGGTGCCACCATACCCAGCTAATTTTTGTATGTTTTGTAGAGATGGGGTTTCACCATGTTGCCTAGGCTCATCTTAAACTCCTGGACGCAAGTGATCTGTCCTCCCTGGCCTTCCAAAGTGCTGACAATAGAGCCTGAGCCACCACGCCTGGCCCTGATACTTTTAAAAAACATTTAGGTATCTCTGGTATTTTCTTGCCATTTTGCAGGGGATAGTTCCTCAAATATAGTTTTGAATAGATGCAGGGATTGTGGAATTCTTCTTTCTCTGAAAGCCTTTGATTCTCACAGAAACTTTTTTTTTTTTTTTTTGAGACAGGGTCCCACTCTGTCGCCTAGGCAGGAGTGCAGTGGCACAACCTCGGCTCACTGCAACCTCTGCCTCCCGGGTTCAAATGATTCTCCTGCCTCAGCCTCCTGAGTAGCTGGGATTACAGGCGTGCGCCACCATACCCGGCTAATTTTTGTATTTTTAGTAGAGACAGGGTTTCACCATGTTGGCCAAGCTGGTCTCGAACTCTTGACCTCAAGTGATCTGCCCCTCCTTGGCCTCCCAAAGTGCTAGGGTGACAGGGGTGAGCCACCCTGCCTGGCCCTGAGTCTCACAGAATCTTTAAAAGTTACCACTTATAAAATAAAGAAACTCCTCTTTCAGTTCAGTTTGATAGAATAGTCTTGCAAAATAATCCAGGTCTGGTATTCTTTCTGGGGACATGAATTTTAAAACAAAAGGAGGGGAGATTTTTAAGCATTTTTCCAAAGTGGAGACACTAGTGTAATGAACTGCCAAGTACCTACCTTCAATAATTACCAACTTAGGACCGGCCTGTTTCAGCTACATGTACTGCCAAAACCCCAGATGTCGTGCATTTCAGTGAATTATTGAGAATCATTAATGAATAAAGTTTGAGGATTCAAATGTCTTCTTACCTGTGTTGGGGTGTTTTACTGTTTCAAAGACATTGTCTATGTGATAAAAATTATCCATTATATTCTGTCATGATTTTCTTAAATCTCTATCTAAGCTAGTGTTTCATTTTTCATGCATGCTAATGTTTGTTTATGCTTCTTTCTTAGTAGGCAAGTCTTGCCAATGTTTTCTTATAATATTACTCTGTTTCATTAGCTAGTGTTTCACATTTTATTTGCTATATTGATTTTCTCCACCAGTCCATTGCACACAACCCAGTTACTTAATTCTCCCTTTGTTTTCTTTTTATTATCTTTGTTTTTTAATTTCTAATTTTAAGTTATTTTCATCTTTTACACTTACCATTCTGCTTTTGTCATATATCACAGGGATTACTGTGTCAACGTCTTTCCAGTCTGAAGAAATCTGTTTTTTTCTTTTGGACTCCTGAATTATTTAGAAGCGGGTGAGCATTATTACTATCCAAGTATACGATGTGCTTTTTACTGACTTTTGTTATCAATTTCTAATTTTACTACAGTGTTGCCAGACAATAATAATAACAGTATTATTTTTATTGTATGTGTTAGGATTTACTGTTAGTGTAATATATTTTTAATTGTTCCTGTATGATATGTTATATCGAAGTCCTTCAGTGCAACTATTCATTCTAGTTTGTATACACATATTTTCTAAATTACTTTCTTCTTATCAAACCATTTCTGAGAAAGATATATTTAAATCTAACACTGATTCTGAATGGGTCAGTTACTTTCGTCACGTGTGTGTATGTGTGTGTATATTTGTTATTTTCTTAGGTGCAGACAGGGTCAGAATTTTGGTGATTTTTAATTTGCCTTTAATTATAAATTTCTGAAGGCTTTCTTGCTTCCCATGTCTGCTACCGTAATTGGCCTTGCAACACACAGTGGAGAAACGACAACCCTGAGGCCTGAGAGTTCCTCCAAGGAGGTCACCGTTTCATTATTTAAAATAATAAGATTTCTCTGTCTACAAGGTTTGCTGCACAGTATTATAAATGACACACAGAGCAATGTGTTCTTACTAAATAACTCATTCAGTCTGGCTACAGAATCTTATGTATACAGCGTCCTCAGACACTCTCCTGGGTAATTAAGAGGTCAACAAAGCTATCAACGCAAATAGGTTATCAATGCTTTCAAAGATGAAGTGTAAGCCTCGGGAGGTGGGTAGTGTATGGTTTGGATGTGTGTTCCTGCCCAAATCGCATGTCAAATTGTAATCCCCTATGTTGGAGGTGGGACCTGGTGGGAGGTGATTGGATCATGGGGGTGGTTGCTCATAAATGGTTTAGCACTTCCCCCTTGTGCTCCTGCTGTGAATGAGTTTTCGCGATGTCTGTTTGTTTAAAAGTGTGTAGCACCTCCTGCCTCTCTCCTTCCTCCTGCTCTGGCCATGTAAGACATGCCTGTTTCTCCTCCTCCTTCCGCCATGATTGCAAGTTTCCTGGGGCCGCCCCAGAAGCCATCATGCTTCCTATACAGCCTGTAGAATCGTGAGCCAATTAAACCTCTTTTCTTTGTAAATTACCCAGTCTCAGGCATTTCTTTATAGCAGTGCAAGAACGGACTCATGCAGCAGGCAAATAAAAATGATCACCAGAAGGTGAGGGTTGAAAAGTTACCTTTGGGTACAATGTTCACTATTCAGCTGATGAATACTCTAGAAGCCTAAATCCCACTACCATGCAATATAGGCATGTAGCAAGCCTGCACGTGTACTCCCTGGAGCTACAAAAATAAAACAAGAAGCTGGCACAGAGGCCCACACCCATAATCCTAGCACTTTGGGAGGCTGAGATGGGGAGATCACTTGAGCCCAGGAATTGGAGACCAGCCTGGGCAATATAGCAAGACCCTGTATGTACAAATAATAATTAAAAAATAGCCAGGTGTGGCGCTTGCATCTGTGGTTCTATCTACCTGGGAGGCTGAGATGAGAGGTTCACTAAAGCCTGGGAGTTTGAGGCTGCAGTGAGCTATGATTCCACCACTGCACTCCAGCCTGGGTGACACAGTGAGACCTTGTCTCAAAAATAAATAAGAAATGTCCGAGTGCAGTGGCTCACGCCTGTAACCCCAGCACTTTGGGAGACCGAACTCCTGACCTCAAGTAATCCACTCGGCTTGGCTTCCCAAAGTGCTGGAATTACAGGCGTGAGTCACCAGGCCAGGCCCAAAAGCAACAATCACATAGTTTGTAAAACTAACTCTGGGATTAAAGGAGAAGTACGTAGACAATGAACTATGTTTTGTTAGAGATCTGTAGGAGCATTGGAATGGACTGAGCAAGGACAACAAAGTTCGCAATTTCCTGGAACCCTTGCTGGTGAGCACATGTCTGGGGTCGTGTCTTGATCCCAACCACCTTCTCTTCCCCCTGTCCTTAACACAGAAAGAGCCTGAAATTTGTACTGACGTGTGAAGGCACTTTAGGATGCTAGTCCACCATCTTCTTGGTTTGCTAGCTCTCTGAATAAACCTGTTTTTCCTCCCATGAAGTCTCATCTCTCAAGTGTTTGCTTTCAAGTGGTGAGCAGCTGAACCTGGGTGTGTTTATAGCTTCACACAACTTATATAAAAAGTTTGTAAATGCTGAGTTTAGCATGTTAAAGTGTCTCTGCTTAAATGAACATGGGTTAGACATAAATTATTACGGAAGCTAAGCAATGGTAAAACCTTAAGCTTCTCCGGCTTAACAGGGTCAGCTCTGTTGGAGATTCCCACAGTGGTGGGGAATACATTGGCAGCCCCTTACTGCCATGAGTGCATTCTCTTGGAGAGTCTTTTCTTCTTCCAGCCTCTCTGCATTCTGTCTTCTATACTTATATTTTTATTGCCATAAACAACTGCAGCATTATTTCTAGAATTATTTTATTTCTTCAACACCTATGTTAGTGGTTAATTCATAACATGTGGGGTGCATATGAATCTATAGCTGTATAATTCTTGCAGGTATAATTGATATAAGATGAAGTCATACTGGATTAGTGCAGACCTTAAATCTGATGGCTGGTGTCTTTATAAGAGAAGGAGAAGAAGAATTGGATAAAGAGACACATGGAAGAAGAAGATGTGAAGATGGAAGCTAGGGTTGGAATGATGTGGCCACAAGTCAAGGGACACCTGGAGCCACGAGGAGCCCATCACATTTCCATTGTTTTAGCAATTTTTTTTTTTTTTTTTTTTTGGAGACAGAGTCTTACTCTGTCACCCAGGTTGGAGTGCAGTGGTGCAATCTTGGCTCACTGCAATCTCTGTCTCCTGAGTTCAAGCAATTCTCCTGCCTCAGCCTCCTGAGTAGCTGGGATTACAGGTGTGAGCCACTGCACCCGGCCAGAAATTCTTCTTGTTTTAAGCCACCCAGTTTGTGGTCATTTTAATGGCAGGCACGGGAAACTCATACAACGTATATACATGGAGATATAGGTATATTCCCATACACACGTGTATGTACAGTCATATGCTGCATAATGACAGACTGCATATGTGATGACAGTTCCACAAGATGATAACGGACCTAAAACATTCCCATTATAAAGTGCTGTCCTAGCCTTCCTAGGGTTGTAGAGCAAATGCATTACTCATGTGATTGTGGCCATGCTGGTGTAAACAAACCTACTATGTTTTCAGTTAAATAAAAGTGTGCATTAACACCCTAGGCCTTCATATCCACTCATCACCCACTCATGGACTCACCCAGAGCAACTTCCAGTCCTGCAAGCTCCATTCACGGTAACTACCCTATACAGGGCTACCATTTTATATCTTTGATGCTGCATTCTTACTGTACCTTTTCAGCGTTTAGATGTACAAGTACTTGCCACTGTGTTGCAGTTGTCTAGGGTGTTTAGTAGGGTATTGTGCTGTACAGGTTGGTGGCCTAGGAGCAATAGGCTCTGCCGTATAGCCTAAGTGTGTAGTAGGCTGTACCATCTAAGACTGCATAAGCACACTAACTCCAGGACGTTTGCACAAGAACTAAATCACCCAAGGACACATTTCTCAGAAGCATTCCTGTCATTAAGTAACACATGACTGTTTATACATACACATAGGCATAGACATATAGAAAAAACAAATGTAACTGAAATGGAATCTGGCAACAGTCAAAAACCAAGGCAGCTTTTCTCTGGGTCTCTCTCACGGGAGTCAGCATCCCTTTGCACATGGAATCCAATGTGCTTCTCTGTGTATATGATCCATCTTCTATCATGGGCCATCATTAGGCCCAGCTTAGAGGACATCAATAAAAACATGGCCTTTATTAGGTGGCAGTCACCTCAAATTTTACATTATTCCAGTGGCCGTGTGTGACATCCTATAAACAGTAGCAACAACCCTTGCGTTCTCTGTATCTCTGTATGTTGCTTGTCTTTCTAGAGCATTATCACAGGAATACAAGGTTTGTAACCTATTTGCTCCTCCTTTTGCCTATAAGCTCTTTTCCCCATAACTAATGAAGGAGTGGTAGATTCAGAGTAGGTCTATATATGCAGGCATCTGTGTGTGTGTGTATCAATATCTATGTGTGTATGTGTGTATATATGTATGTGTGTGTATATATCTATGTTTGTATGTATATATATGTATATATGTGTTTGCATATATCTGTGTGTGTATGTGTGTATATATGTATATATGTGTTTGTATGTATCTATGATAGATTGTTCTTGATACTCCCTCCTATGAGAGAATCTAATATATATATAAATAATAGTGTATGTAATATTATATATAATATACAAATATAGGTATTATATATTTGTTCATATTTATTATATATGAAACTTTCATATATAAATATATTTGTTTGTTATATATTTTTAATGTAATATATAAATCAAAATGTACATATGATATATGATATATAATATAAATATTGCATATTTTATTTAATGTAAGTTACATTTTATTGATATTTAATATTTATATTATATATTACATGTAATACATGTAAATATTTATGTATTTATGTATTATATATTTGTGTATTTTATATTTAACATATATAAAATGTACCTAGTATAAAAATATACATATATGTTTAATTTAATATTTAAATAGAATATACATAAAAAATGTAATATTTATATTATATATTATATATTTCTATTTTTATATTAGAAACATACATACTATGTTTATATATTATATTTATATATTATACTTATATATTATATCTATAGAATATATTTATATATTTATATTTATATATTTATATATATTATAATGTATTTATATATTATATATTATATATTTATATATTTATATATACAAATATATTTATATATTATATAATATATTTTTATACATTATATAAAATATAAATATATTTATATATTATATATAATATATTATATATAGTATATATTATATATACTATATATAATATATAAATATATTTATATTATATAGTATATATATTATATACTATTTAGTCTTTGTGCAAACATCCTAGAGTGTACTTACACAATGTTAAATGGTACACCAGTGTATATATACTCATATATATATGAGATTCTCCAAAGTGTTTCCAATAAAATTACCATCTAACTGGCCATTGTGCTGTCCTAGGATTCACGACTAGAAGAAACACTAGTTTCTTCTCTCAAGAGTTTAAATATTATTAAAGATTCATGGACACACAATATAATAATAACAGTGGTAATACTGAAAGTAATTACAGTAAAAGCATATCATTATTTGACAAGAGCTTTATGAACGGTAATGCTTAACAAGATAGCAGTGCAAAAGTGTACATAAAGAAGATTGGGTTTTGAGAACTGTATACCTAATTTGAAGCCATGTGAATAAACGAGTTCTGCTCAGAATGAGAATTCGAAGGAAGAGGAGTATTCTGTTCAAACTGTGTCTTACCTGGAGGAATAACAAGTATCAAAGATGGGAGAAACTGATTGCATAGAAATACAGTAAAAACAAATTGTGGATGAGAGTCTACATCCACAAAAGCTATTGATGAAATGGATTTCAAGGAAGACCTAGTGAAATGGTCGAACATTTTCAGGAAAATCACAGGAAATTGCTGGAAAGTTTACAGAATTGGATAAAGCACAGGCAGCACAGTCTCACTGTGAAAATGATTGCAGCTAAGGTATATTGGATGTGTAGACTATACCGCACTTGGTGCCAGCTATTTATGCTCATTACATCATTGATCAGCACATCAGTTGCAGAAGGCAGATAATAATATTCAGCTGGTTTCCCAGAGTCTGAAGTCATCTGGACACATTCTGAGAGTGACAGATGGCAGACTTGCTGGGGGGACAACTCTCTTCTTCCCTCTTGCATGGAAACCTTTCAAATTCTAGCATGTTAAAAAGGAAGCCATTTCCTCAAAGCACCATTTCTTCTTTGCCTATTCCCCTGACCAAATTGCTTCCTTTGATTTTACATCCAACTGCAGTCCTTCCAAAGGATCAGAATTAGCAGAAATGCTATTAATCAACAGCAAAAGTTACTCAAATTCTGAGTTAACAAGTGCCATTTGGCAATTCAGCTGCAGAAACCCAAGTAAGAAACTAGAGAAACCTGACATAATAGGAGATTTGACAAACTTCTCTAGGGAATCGATACAATAACTAGACACAAAATCAGTAGAAGATTGTAAATACCTAAAATTGGAAAACATTATTAGTCAACTAGACTTGTAATCTACAAAACCTTATATCCACAATGTAAAATACACATTCTTTAGAACATGTGGAATATCCACTATGAAAGGAAAATATGTTGAAACCCCCAAATCACTAAGGTAAAGGGAAAAGTCCAGCTGGGAAGTGCTTAGGGCCAACCTGCCTCCCATTCAAAGTCACCCTTGTGCTCACTGAGATAAATGCATATCTTATTGCCTCTTTTGGAGAAGCTAATCAGAAACTCAAAAGAAAGCAACAATTTGTCTCTTATCTACCTCTGACCTGGGTGCCCTCTCTGCCCTCTCCCCACTTCCAGTTGTCTCACCTTTCCTGGCTGAACCAGTGTTCCTCTTACATATGTTGACTGATGTCTCACGTCTCCCTAAAGTGTATAAAACCAAACTGTGCTCTGACCACCTTGGGCACATGTTGTGAGGACCTCCTGAGGTTCTGTCACGGGGGCACATCCCTAACCTTGGCCAAAAAAACTTTCTAAATTAACTGAGACCTGTCTCAGGTTTTTGTGGTTCAGACCACCAAACAGACTACATCCTGGGCCATAAAGCAAATTTCTATAACTTTCAAAGGAAGATTATCACACAGATTTTTTTTCTCTGAACACAGAGACTCACCACTACAAAAATTCTAAAATGTTTGAAATTAAGAAAGAAAATTCTAAGTAGTTACTACCAAGGAAAACTAAACATGGAAATTAGAAAATATTTTAACTAAAAAACAAGAAAACGTTAATGAGACACCTGGCAAGTTTTTTGGAGGCCGTGAAAAACAGTGCTAAGTAAATTTAATTGTTTTAAGTAAATTTGACCCTTGAAAAACATGAGGGTTAGGGGCACTGATCCCCACCCACACTCAGCAATCTGCATTTAACTTTTGACTGCCCGAAAACTCTCCTCCTAATAGCCTACTGTTGGCCAGAAGCCTTACTGATAGCATCAACAGTTGATTAACACATATTTTGTATATGATATGATGTATTCTTATAATAAAATAAGCTAGAGAAAAGAAAATGGTACTAAGAAAATCATGAGAAGGAGAAAATATATTTACAATTCTTAAGTGGAAGTGTATCATCGTAAAGGTCTTCATCCTCACTGTCTTCACGTTGAGTAGGCTGAGGAGGATGAGGACGAGAAGAGTTTGGTCTTGTTGAGTGAGAGATGGCAGAAGTGGAAGAAAATTCGTGCATGAGTGGACTTGTGAGGTTCAAATCCGTGCTTTCCAAGGGCCAACTGTACTATTTATTAGTCATGTGAGACTGGGCTCTGGAAGAGAAATTTGTAACAGAGGGATGAAAAATGAGTCTCTGTGATATATAGATGACATTCAATGGCATGCCACTGTATGAAACGAGTGAATGTCAGTAAAAGACTGAGTCAGAATTTGACAATATCAAGATGTCAGGGAAAAGCAAAGGAAATGGCAGACTGAGAATTAGCAACCAGTATAGTAGGGAAAAAAACCCCACACACACAAGGCAGCGTGTTGTCCTAAAGACCAGTACACAAAAGTGATGAGCTGTTTCAAGACAGAGACTGAGAATTGAAAATAGGATTCATCACTGTAAAGTTATCAGTAACCTTTACAGAAATAATTTCCCAGAAACAGTGGTACCAAAACCTTAAATGGAGTACTATTAAAAGACAATGGGCAGGTGGGAAAAATAGAGGTATGGTGAGGGGACAGAGCTATTATGGAGGAATTTTGCTGACATGGGAGCAAAAAAAAGTGGGGCGGGGAGGGGGTCATGGTGGCATTACCTGATTGAAAAAATGAGATTGCCTCAGCTGCTTTGACAAAATATATTAGATTGTTAATATATAAACAATAGAAATGTATTTCTTACAGTTCTGGGGTCTGAGAAATCCAAGATGCAGTCATGGCAGTTTCAGTGACTGGTGACAACCTGCTTCCTGCACCTTTGTGCTGTGTCCTCACATGGTGGAAGGGGCGAGAGAGCTCAGTGGAGTCCCTTTTACAAGGGCGCTCATTCCATTCATGAGGCTTCGCCCTCATGACCTCATCACCTCCTGAAGTCCCCACCTCCATCTACCATTGAGACATGCTTTGGCTATGTCTCCACCCAAATCTCACAGTGAATTGTAATCATCCGCATGTGCCAAGGACAGGGCCAGGTGGAGATAATTGAATCCTGGGGGCAGTTTCTCCAATACTACTCTCATAGTAGTGAATAAGTGTCATGAGACCTGATGGTTTTATAAATGGAAGTTTCCCTGCACAAGCCCTCTTGCCTGCCACCATGTAAGACATGATTTTGCTCCTCATTAGCCTCTTCCATGATTGTGAGGCTTCCCCAGCCATGTGGAACTGTGAGTCCATTAAACCCTTTTCCTTTATCAATTACCCAGTCTCGGGTATGTCTTTATTAGCAGCGTGAGAACAGACTAAAACACATTGCAATGAGCGTTAGGATTTCAACATACACATTTCAGGGGACACACAAATTCTTACCATAGCAAGAATCAAGATAATTGTTTTGAAAGACAGAAACTATGACAACTTTTGTGTGCTTGTGTGGATGGAAAGATTTCATTAGGGCACCAGTCAACTAGCTGTATTTTTGAAAGGAAAAGAGAAGAGAGAATCCATTGCGAAGATGAAGGGATTGTGTTTACAGGAAATACATGTACCATTCATCTGCATTAAGAACCGGTAGGTTGAGATGTTGGTAGCTCCGTGAATGTGCAGGTGGAAGCCCGTGGAAGCTTGTGTGTCATTCCTTCCCTGCTCTTTTTGAAAGAGAACTTCATCTCCTGATTAGCAGAGTAAGTGTTGGGATTCCAGGAAAGGAAACTGCAAAACATCTCTCAGAAGGAGTTGAAGGATTCATAGACTGGAAAGTACAGCAGGAGCACCTGGAAGCCCCACTTGGAGCTCTTGAATCACAAATGTAAAGTCTGAACAGTTGGTACGGTTATTTGTGTACACGGATGAAAGTCAATGGGGTGTAGGTAGAGTTTTATTTAACGCGAATTGTGGCTGCAACCTAGTACAAAACAAAGCAAGACAGAAGCAAGAGATTTGGGGAATTGGCACGGGAGTAATTATGATGTTAGGCCATGGGATTTCAGTGGGGAAATAGGGGGAAAAAAAGAAGGCGTGTTTCGGTGAACATTTGGTAGGCTCTGTGGATAGGGTATGCTGGTGGGGTCAATGATGTTCTAAAAAGCTACGGAAGACTGGCAGTGGTGAGCTGCAAAGATTGTAGTTATTAGATAGGGGATGTTGTATTATTAAGATTATAAAGGAGTGGTGCTTATTAGAAATTATAATATGTAAGGAATTAGGTAAAGTAGAGAAAAAAAATCATTGGAGGTAAGATTTTCAAGAACTGAATTGTGGAGGTGTTGAAAATTTATATGTATGTGTGCTAATATCAAAAATGAAGGCTGGGCAAAGTGGTTCACACCTGTAATATCAACATTTTGGAAGGCTGAGGTGGGAGGATCACTTGAGGCTGGGAGTTTGATATCAGACTAAGGAACATAGCAAGACCCAGTCTGTACAAAATATAAAATAAAATAAAATAATTAGCTTGGCATGGTGGTGCATGCCTGTAGTCCCAGCTACTCAAGAGGCTGAGGCCTGAGGATCACTTGAGCCCAGGAGTTCCAGGTTGCAGTGGGCCATGATTGCACCATTGCACTCCAGCCTGGGCCACAGGGCTAGACCCTGCTCAAAAGAAAACAAAAAAAGAATTAGGTCGGGAGTATAATTGGAGATGATGAGAATTAAACAGGAGGTACAATGTTGAGAAATGAAAGGGACTAATTTGACTGCTGGTAAAAGAGGGTGATATAATTTCATGTCATAAGATTATAGAATAATGAAATCGATACAATCAGATGGTATGACATCTAAAGCTGGGTGGCTTAAGAAGCTATGTGGCGAGTGGTCTGAGGGTGAAAATCGGAACGAGGCAAACGTGGAAACTAATTCCAGCTCCAGTACAAGGCTTTGAGGCAATTATTCTGCCCCCTGCACCCAACTCAGAACCTTAAATAGCTGCAGGGGAGGTGATGTCCCGGAGGGAGAGTTTTAGAACCGGTAGTAACAGGAAGAGCTCTATAATTCCGAGGGGCAGTGGGAGGATCTCAGAAGTTGTGTACAGGAAGGAGATGGACCCACAGACTGCAACCAGAGAATATTGGAGTCCAGGAGGTGAGGTGGGCTGACCTGTAAGCTAGTGCTATTGTATGACTGATATAGACAGAGAAATGGGACACCAGGCCGCAGGGGGAGTGAGGATGTGAGCGCTGCAGGTTAGGCTGTCTGCATTCCTGAAGCTTCCTTGTTACCTCTGGCAATGGAGCCTGAAAGAGCAGGAGAACTATCATCTTGTCTCAGAGCCTCACTTTTGGGTGGTTATGTGGCTCTGGATTCTCTGAAATCTCTAAAATCACTCCTATTTACACAACTGTATAATTATTAAGAACTGTATGATGGCTATTAAGAATGGCCTCGAAACACTAAAAACCAAACCCAACCAAAAACAACTAGCAATCCTCAGTATGTGTTTATTAAATCAATGCTATAGAATCATCTTAGCTTGTTAACACTTACAAAGTCCCCCGGAGGGTTTCTTCAGTAACTTGCTCAGCCTGTGTCTTCAACAGCTTCCCATGTCCCTCATTGGTTATCGATCCTTCCTCTGTAGATGGTCTATGGAACTGACTATTTTTACCATGGCACACATCAAAATTGTTTTTTTGCTTTTTTTGGAATTCAAGAGCTTTTAATAAAAGACATCAGTATTGTTTTCATGTTTCAGAAATAAGCCAATTTGCTTTTGTTTTGTTTTGTTTTGTTTTGTTTTGAGACGGAGTCTCGCTCTGTCGCCCAGGCTGGAGTGCAGTGGCCGGATCTCAGCTCACTGCAAGCTCCGCCTCCCGGGTTCCCGCCGTTCTCCTGCCTCAGCCTCCCGAGTAGCTGGGACTACAGGCGCCCGCCACCTCGCCAGGCTAGTTTTTTGTATTTTTTAGTAGAGACGGGGTTTCACCGGGTTAGCCAGGATGGTCTCGATCTCCTGACCTCGTGATCCGCCCGTCTCGGCCTCCCAAAGTGCTTACAGGCTTGAGCCGCCGCGCCCGGCCTGCCAATTTGCTTTTTAACTTGCAGTAAGTCACAGCAAAGAAAAGAATCAAAGGTAAGTGTCTTACATATGCAAAATGTATTCAGTGCTATTGAAAGTTTAGCAGTAATATCCATATGCATGCTGAAGAAAAAGTTGAATACCATATAGCAAGGAATTTCATATTACATAAGTTGGTTTCCTGATCTTTCAACAGGACTGAACACCAAGGTGCATAAAAATTCACAGACATTGGAGATGCTCTTAAGCAGAAAACAGAGTCAACTTTGTGAGACAAAACTGGTTTGAAGAATTATCCCTTAGAACTGTTGCAAAGAGTGCAATGGCCACCTACTGTTACCAAGAGCTGCTGATTTTGCTGGAAAGAGCTTCCCAAAATTGCCTCAGGCAGCTGCTGGTGAAAGGCAATCTGAAGCTCATGGGACTGGACTTGACTTCAAGTTCATAAACTACCAAGTATAATAAGTTGGTTGTCCCCAATATTTCTACAGTTTACTGCGATCCCAGTGTAAATCATTTTGTTGGGCTTTTAAAGAGGTTTGCGAATTTGAAGTCAGGAGTAAGAAGAGAGAAGAAAAAGATTCTGTTAAAAATATGATTTCCATTTGTATTACCAAAGAAGAAGAAAAATTAAAAGAGAATATGTAATGGCATTTTGAAATGTCAAATATATAGTAATAGAGAATAAAACAGTAGTTCCCAGGGACAGGGTGGCGAGTAGGAAAGGGCAAGATGTACATAAAAGGATATGAAAATAGCAAATATGTAGATGAATAAACCTAAAGATCTAATGTATAACTTAAGGGCTATAGTTAATAATACTGTATTGTCTATAGGATTTTTACTAAAGGAGTAGATTATAACTTCTCTTGCCAGAGGGGGAAAATGAGTAACCATGTGTTATGATGAATATGTAAATTTATTCCACTATAGTAAATGTTTGACTATATATGTAACTTATAATACCATGTTGTATAACTTAAATATATACAATAAATTTATTTTTAAAAAGAGAGTATGTAATATGCAATATACATATGTATGTGTGTGTATATATATATACACATACACAAATATAAAATTTAAATGCACTTATAATTTACAATTTGCCTATATTACAATTTACACTTGAATTTACAGAATTCTTCACCTGCTCAGATGAGAAGAGAAGAAATTGTAAAGACAGAAAGTGAATATGATGGAATAAAAGCAAAGTTACACCAACAACCTGTTTTCAGATTTCCCTGACCATGGTATTCTCATTGCCTGAGAATGTTTTGGCTTTAATGCCATAATTTGTGATGTTTAACCATACTTTATGCATTGAACATAGAGCGGAAATATGAAAATAAAGATTGTCTGCAGACTATTTCTTTTCATTTATGCAGCCTACACTTAGACAATGCAATTTCATTTTGCTAAATTAGGTCTTTAGTAAAATCTCACACACGTATTCTAGGTTTTCAGTTTTCGAAGGATGGTTATTGTACACCCTAATTTTGAAAATTAAATACAGTCTCCAGATGGATTCATTTCACTTTCTGTTAAAAGTCTATTATAACTTCTGCTAAAATGTATGGTTAAATATTGTTATTGCCAACAACTAGCATAACTATGCATTAAAGATTCAGGATACACGAGAACAGGGCTTATGTAAATAATATGCTAAAACAGATGTCTCTGTAAGTAGTGATGATATTAAGAAACAATTCTGAATGAAGACTCTACAACCAGTCAGAAATAATTAGTGATAACCTGGTTAAAACTAGAATAACAGTGTACTGGATATATATAAGCAGGTTTGATTAACCTAATGCATCTCCTTCATGTTTGTTGATAAGTCAGTAAGTTATTAGACCGTCTTCAGCTGTTCAACAATATTACGCAGTTTTGTTACTATCCCTGCTGTCACCATAAATTACTTTGTGTTTTCAAGATAACGTAACCCGTTTTGCCCTGCTAGTCTTTCTGATGTAGTTTTGCTTGGTGAAAATGCCCAATATTGAGGAATAAATATATGGTAGAGTTTCTAGTTGGATCAATGCTAATCCATAAACTTTTTTTTTTTTTTTTAATGGAGTTTTTCTCTTATTGCCCAGGCTGGAGTGCAATGGCACGACTTCGGCTCACTGCAACCTCCACCTCCTGGGTTCACGTGATTCTCCTGCCTCAGCCTCCCGAATAGCTGGGATTACAGGTGCCTGCCACCATGTCCGGCTAGTTTTTTGTATTTTAGTAGAAACGGGGTTTCACCATGTTGACCAGGCTGGTCTCAAACTCCTGACCTAAAGTGATCCACCTGTCTTGGTCTACCAAAGTGCTGGGATGACAGGAGTGTGCCACCACGCCCGACTTCCACAAACATTTTTAATGACACACAACACACATATAATATGAATATTTCTAACCGAATATTAAATAGCTTGATTTTTTTCTTTGAATTTTGCAGAGACAATTGATACATGAATTGAAAGGTGACTCCTGCCTTAAGAGGAAGTCAGATAATTTTCTTACAAGAAGTCTAAAATCCTCAGATTGGTTTATTACAACATACAGCAATAAAAGCACAGAACACTTCATTATGTACTGGCAGCTCGGCTTTATTGTATTTTCCCAGACACTGTTATAACACTTTTATATGTTGGGTTTATTAAACATTTTTATGGCAGTTAATCTGTAATAAAATTTTTGATTTAATTTAAGGGGTATATGTGGTATAATACTTAAGTGTAATGAACTACAGAGGAATAGATAATACACCTTCTCCCCCCAAACCATGGACAGCTCCATGCATACTTGATCATGCCTGCTGCTCTTGGGTCAACAAGAAATCTAGAAATAGATTAGTCCTTGATTCTGATCCTTGATGATGACAAAAATTCTGCATTTTATATATATAAAGGGAGAAATAGAAAATCCATCTATCGCTTCTGGTCAAGATCTGTGCGAGAAGGAGGAATGTGTTTGCTGAGAGTTCGACGTCACACTCACACACACACACAGCTGGCTGAATCTCACCTGGCACCACTTTGGTACATTCTCTTCTTTGACTTCTATATTTAAGGACCCCTGTGGTTACATTGGTACCATCTGGAGAATCCAGGAAAATTTCCCTGTGTCAAGGTCAACAAATAAACAAATACCAAGTTCAAAACAGAAAAAAGAAAACAAATCTATTGAAAAATTTCGCTAAGTCACAAAACATTCTTAATGGTAAAACAATAGATAACATGCTTTGACTGCTTACTGAATTCTATGTGTCATGATAAGCAGTCTCCAAGCATTCTCATCTATTTCTCATGTCCACCCTATCAACTAGGTATTTATTGTTATCTCATTTCACAGAAGAGGAAACTGGGGATGAGAACTTAAAAAAACACCAATATTCATTGTGAAAGGTACACTGATTTCCTGGGCCAGAGTGAAACTAGTAGCAAAATCAGAGTCAAAAAGGAGAAGACTCATACTGAACTACTTCCCATTTTGTATAAAAATAAGATTCAATTTTTCTTAATATATCAGTTTTGGAAGAGTTATTTTGATGATTAAACGTGGTAGTAATAATAACAACCTTACAATAATCCTTGGCCTTTGGAAGTTACTATTCATATCCCTTTTATTAGTTTTAGTTACTGTTCATCTTCTCTTGTTAATATCAAGATTTGTTCATGAGAAGAGGACTAACCAATCCAATAGAAAGTTTGTACTTTGAAAAAATCCTAGGTCTGAAGCATGGGCATTTAAAAATAGCAACAAAATAAATCTTGTTGTCCATTGCAACGGATTGCTTCTGGTATTGTATGTGAAGAGAAGGAATTAGTTATTTCAGTCTAAATATATGACATATAGATAAATGTGTATCTAGGTGATAATATATGGTATTGTTTTCTATCAACTTCATGGAAGCTAATCCAGTCTAAGATTATTTTTATGGGCTACTTTTTTAAATTGCATGTATCTCATAAGACACAAAAAGAGAGGAAGTCACTTAGTAAACTACATAATTTTAAAGCAATATTATTGTGAGAAATATTGAAATCTTTTAATATTGTTTAAAAACAAACAATAGAGAAAACATAATTGTATAACATGCTAGGAGACTACTCTTCTTAACTCCTTTACCTCAATAACAATTTTCTGCCTGTCTTCTATACTATTGCTACTAAGAAACCCAATAAAAGTTTTTCTTTTCCTTCCTCTTCCTCTTCTTTCTCTTCTTCCTCTTCTTCCTCCTCCTCCTCCTCCCCTCCTCCTCCTTCTCCTTCTCCTTCTTCCTCTTCCTCTTCCTCTCCTTCTCCTTCTCCTTCTCCTTCTCCTTCTCCTTCTCCTTCTTCTTCTTCTTCTTCATCTTCATCTTCTTCTTGCTTTTTTGACACAGGGTCTCACTCATCACCCAGGTTGTAGTGCAGTGGCATGATCTCAGCTCACTGTACCCTCTGCCTCCTGGATTCAAGCCATCCTCCCACTTCAGCCTTCCAAATAGCTGGGGCTACAGACATGGACCACCACACCCTGCTAATTTTTTTTTTTTTTTTGGAGATGGTGTCTCGCTCTGTCACCCAGGCTGGAGTGCTGTGGCATGATCTCAGCTCACTGCAAGCTCTGCCTCCCAGGTTCAAGTGATTCTTCTGCCTCAACCTCCCAAGTAGCTGGGACTGCAGGTGCATGCCACCACACCTGGTTAATTTTTGTATTTTTAGTAGAGACAGGGTTTCACCACGTTGGCCAGGCTGGTCTCAAACTCCTGACCTGAGGCGATCCATCAGCTTTGGCCTCCCAAAGTGCTTGGATTACAAGTTCAAACTACCGTGTCTGACGTCCAATTTTTTTCTTTCTTTCTTTCTTTCTTTTTTTTTTTTTCTTGAGATGGAGTTTCATTCTTATTGCCCAGGCTGGAGTGCAATTACGTGGACTTGGCTCACTGCAACCTCCACCTCCTGAGTTAAAGTGATCCTCCTGCGGCAGGCTCCCAAGTAGCTGGGATTACAGGTGCCCACCACCACACCCAGCTAATTTTTGTAGTTTTAGTAGAGACAATATTTCACCATATTGGCCAGGCTGGTCTTGAACTCTGGACCTCAGGTGATCCGCCCGTCTCAGCCTCCCAAAGTGCTGGGATTACAGGCATGAGTCACCACTCAGCCCCCAAATATTTTCTTCTAAATTTTCACATAAACTTGTGTGGAAAATCTTTAACTGAGGAATAATCAGACTATTACATTGTAAACAAAATAAGTAGATAACTCTCATTAATATTGCAAGCATTTTGTGAGCTAATCACCACTTCATGAAACAAAATAAATAAAAACTAAAATATTTTTTCTCTCTTTTCAAGGAGATTTCCTGCAGACATCCACTCTACTTATTCACCAGTTCACCGTGATATATTCCTTACCCTATGCCTAGGTTCTCTCTTTTGATTTTAAAAATTAACGTATACATTATTTTAACCACATAACATATTAAAAATAATGTAAAAATACCTCTCTGATCAGCAATTACATAATGAGTTAATACTTTGTTATACATTTTTCAAAGCATTCTTTTCTTAAAGAAATAAAATATGAAATTAACTACTCTTCCTTAATATATGCTTGCCTCTGTTCTCAAAGGTAGCCACTTACTAGTAATAGGTATACTTTTTTCTTTTTCTTTTTTTTTTTTTTTTTGAGACAGGCTCTTACTCAGTTGCCCAGGCTGAAATGCAGTGGCTCAAACACAGTTCACTGCAGCCTTAACCTCCTGGGCCCAATGATCCTCTCACCTCAGCCTCCTGAGTAGCCAGGACCACAGGTGTGTACTACCATGCCTGGCTAATTTTTAAAATTTGTGTAGAGCTGGGGTCTTTCTATGCTTCCCAGGCTGGTCTTGAACTTCTGCGCTCAAGTGATCCTCTCGCCTTGGTCTCCCAAAGTGCTGGGATTACAGGCATGAGCCACTGCGCCCTGCTGGTATACATTCTTTATGGGCACATTTTTCCTATGCTGACTAAATACATGTTCTCCTGTAATGATAAAATTCTGACGAGTGCCATTTTTCAATTTACTTTTTTCACTCGCCTAGGTTGATACTTGTGGATCTGGTTCATTTTTTAAAAATGTGTGTCTTAGTCTGCTTTCTGTCGCTTATAAAAGAATACTGAAACTAGATAATTTATATCTTAAGTAAAATGTTTCTTAAAATTTTGGAGGTGAGAAGTACAAGGTCAAGAGCCTTCATTGTCTGAGAGCTTTCTTGCTGTGGGTACTCTTTTCAGAGTCCCATGAGGTGGTGAAGGACAGCATGTGGTTAGGAGGCTAAGTGTGATAACATCTTTTCTTCCTCTCCTTATAAAGGCATAAGTCCCACTCTCATTATGACTTTTTAACTCATTATACTCCCATTATAAGCTAGTAACCCATTAACTCATTAATTGATGAATGGATTAATCCATTCACAAGGATAAGCCCTCATGGCCCAATCATCTCAAGGCCCTAACTCTTAATCCTGCCACACTGGGGATCAGGTTTCTACAAGAGTTTGGAGGAGACAAATATTCAAACCCTAGCAATGTTATAAGATGTA
The DNA here is from genome assembly GCF_047675955.1 of Chlorocebus sabaeus. Lineage (NCBI taxonomy): Eukaryota > Metazoa > Chordata > Mammalia > Primates > Cercopithecidae > Chlorocebus > Chlorocebus sabaeus. Next base: position 147,580,940 of record NC_132933.1, read on the forward strand.
GTTCAATTTTTTTAACAGTTGCAAATTGCTGCACCTACTGATAGCAAAGATTTGCCCATACTGTCATAAAAACAAACTGTTACTCATTTGGCAATATTTACTCTTAAGAAACAATATGAAGATGACCATCCCTGATATGGTTTGGCTCTGTGTCCCCACCCAAATCTCATGTTGAGTTGTAATCTGAGTATTGGAGGTGGGGCCATGTGGGAGGTCATTGGATCATTGTTGTGGTTTCTAGTGGTTTGGCACCATCCTCCTAATGCTGTCCAGTGATAGGGTTCTCACTCAATCTGGTTGAATGTGTGGCACCTCCTTCTTTTCCCTCTCTTCCTCCTGCTCCCATCATGTGAGATGTGCTGGCTTCCCCTTCACCTTTTGCCATGATTATAAGTTTTCTGAGGCATTCCCAGCCTCCTGTAGAGCCTGTGGAAATGTGAGTCAATTAAATCTATTTTCATTATAAATTACCTAGTCTCTGGTAGTTCTTTATACTTCTTTATAGCAGTGTGAGAATGGACTAATACAAAAAATTGGTATCAAGAGAGCTCCTTGTGCTGTCATATACATTTATCTAGTATAAAAGTAAAACTGCTGGGTAGAAAGCTGTGCCTGTCTGCAACTTTCCATGATATTTCAGTTTTGCTGAGTTGAGTCCTGGTACTAATTTTCACATAGCCATCATTGCATTTGTGTGTGTGTGTGTGTGTGTGTGTGCGCGCGTGTGGTGTGCACTCTTCATGACTTTCTGACCCTATAAGATGTTACAGACTCGTCTTATATATTCCCTGCCTCATTCCTACATTCAGCCATTTTTCCCAGGATCCTTGGCTAATTTTAATGGAAAATAGTATGAGAAACCAAATTCTGGCCACCAGATGTGCTTGTTCCTACTAGAGTATTGTTTCTTCAACGACTTCTCAGCTGACAGAGCAAGAAAACATATGTGTGCAAACTAACCCATCTGTATATACATACCGCTAAATATTTCTATATGTAATTATTTGTGTCTATATAAAGCTATACATAATTTTATCCTGAGGACTTCAACTCTCTCTGATCCATTGCTGCACGAGTTTTACTAATTTCTTTCAATACTAGCTCCCACTCCAACAGTGAGAAACCTGCCTCCCACCACCTGCCATCTATTGTCTTAATTGTTTAATTCCAGTACATATGTGTAGTGGTTTTAGAACTGTTAACCACTATGCTTGTCGGAAACAGCTTTATCAACTAGAGAACAGTGCTTTATCTGCAGTCCCTTTGCCTTTAGTCTTAAAGATTCACAGACATGCAAAGTAATATTAGGCTAGAACTGCTGGTCTCTCCTTCAGTGAGATTGCTTCACATACTTGTAACATTATCAAATTCTTCTATTTCAGTGTGAATTTCATCCTGGGATCCCCTAAATTCCTATTATTTGTTATTTCTGTTTTCTTTTAAGTTGCATACATTTAGTTTCATCTTCATGCTGTAAGGTTTTATAATTTTTGACAACCATATACTGTCACGTATCCACTATTACAGTATCATGCACAATACAGTCAGGCCTTTCTATCCCTTGGTTTTGCATCAATGGATTCAACCAACTGCATTATGAAAGTGCTGAAAAAAAAAAAACAATGGATGGTTGCATTGGCACTGAATATGTACAAACTTTTTTCTTGTTACTCCCTAAATAAAACAGTATAACAACTATTTACATAGCATTTACATTGTATTAAGTAGTATAGATATAATTTAAAGTATACAGGAGGATGTGTGTTAGTTATACTCAAATAATACAGCATTTTATATAATGGACTTATTCATCTGTGGATTCGGTATCCCTGTAGTTTTGCCTAGTCAAGAATATCATATCAACAAAATCACGCAGTATAAAATCTTTTAAGATTGACTTTCTTCACTTAGCAATAAGCATTTAAGAGTTCTCCATGAATTTATGACTGATTCATTCTATTTTTGAATACTGTCTTAGTTCATTTGTGCTGCTATAACAAAATATCTTAGACTGGGTAATTTGTAAAGAGCAGCAATTCATTTCTTACCTTCTGGAGGCTGGGGAGTCTAAGATCAAGTTGTTAGCATTAGGTGTTTGGTGAGAGCCTTTTTGTCACAGCCTCACATGGCAGAGGAATAGAAGAGAGAGAGAGAGAGTGAACTTAACTTCTGCAAGCTTGTTTTCTGAGGTCCTAATCCATTCCTGAAGGTGGAGCTTTCATGATTTAGTCACATTCCCCCAATCCCCACCTCTTACTACCACCTCAATGGGGATTAAATTTCAACATACATTTTGGAGGGAACATCATCATTCAAGCCATAACAAATAGCATCTGAATGGATGAATAAACCACTATTTCTTCTGATTAGATAAATGACTTCACTGAGTCTTTTTTTCACCTCACTTACCTGACAGTTAAAAATCCACCAAATTTACAGGAATAAAACTTGTGCCATGACTCCAATCTCAGCAAGCGATGTTTCTCTGCCCCACCCCAGTCCTGCTGCTAGAGTCCTTCACCATGATTACCAGTGTGAAGAAGAAATCTAATTCTAGGCAGGATATTTTTCTCTGCATTCTAGGATTGTATTAAACATGAGGATCGCTCCTCCCTCTGGCCTGTTATAAGGTTGTTAATTCTCACATAAGAAGGTTGTGAATTGCTGGTCTACTTAGGAACACAGAAATCCTCAGGCATTACTGGGTTCTATTGATTGAACACTTTCTAACAAAATCCCATCTGCCTGAGTCTGCACTGAGACACCATGTTTTAACTGACTAGTTGGCATGGTGTGTGAATCTCTGTCTAGAGGATTAGTTTCCTACAACTGCTGTAACCCATTAACACAAATCTAATGGCTTAAAACAACACACATTTATTATCTGACACTTCTGGTGTTCAGAAGCCTGGCATGGGTCTCATTGGGCTGAAAGCATTGTGTTGGCATGGATGAATCATTTTGTTTGGAGGATTTGGGGGGATAATCCATTTCCTTGCCTTTTCCACTCTCTGGAGGCTGTCCACATTCTTGGCTCACAATCTCTTCCTTTTTTTCCACCCTCTGGAGGCTGTCCACATTCTTGGCTCATAATCCCTTCTTTTTATTTATTTATTTTTGTCTCAGAGTCTCACTTTGTCACCCAGGCTGGAATGCAGTGGTATTAGTGGTATTAATACAATCATAGATCACTGCAGCCTTGACCTCTTGGGCTCAAGTGACCCTCCTACCTCAGCCTCTCAAGTAGCTGGGACTATGGGCTAGTGCCTCCACACCTGGCTAACTTTTTTGTTATGGAGGCAGGATCTTGCTGTATTGCCCAGGCTGGTCTCAAAATTCCAGCCTCCTCTCACTTAAGTCTCCCAAAGCTCTGAGATCTCTGGTGTGAGACACTGCAGCCAGCCTCTTTTTCATCTTTAAGGCTAACAGGACCTGATCACGTCTTTCTCACACAAAGTCTTATCTGTAGTTCTAACTCCTCTGCCTCCGTCTTCTACATTTCAGGACTCTTGTGATTACATTGCTTGAGTTCACTTGGCTAATCCAGAATAACATTTCCATCTCAAAAGCTAAGTCTAATCACATCTGCAGACTCCATTTTGTCACGTAAGATCCCATAGTCACGGATTAGGGTGACTAAAATGTGGACATATCTGAGAAGTGGGGGTTAGAGGAACTATTCTGCCTCCCATACAGTTTTGATTTTACCATTTATAAGATCTGGACATTTACTAAGAGAATATATACTTTAGGTATTTTTAATATACAAAAAAGGAATGATGTAAGGTGACGATGTGTTAATTTACTTGACTATAGTTTTCATTTCGCTGTACATATGTGTACTGAAGCACCACATGGTACACATTCAATTTATACAATAAAATAAAAGACCTCCAAGGCAGAAGGATTGTTTGAGCCCAGGAATGAAATATCTGCCTGGGAAACACAGCAAGACCCAATTTCTACAACAAATGTTTTAGCGATTAGCCAGGTATGGTGGCACACCTGCAGTCCCAGATACTCAAGAGGCTGGGGAAGGAAGATCTCTTGAGCCTGGGATGTCGAGGCTGCAGTGAGCTATGATCACACCACTGCACTCCAAGACTAGGTGACATGAGCAAGACTCTGTCTCAAAAAGAAGAAGGAGAAGAAGAGGAAGAAGAAGAAGGAGGAGGAGGAGGAGGAAGAGGAAAAGAAAAAACCTGAGCAAGTCTGATGAAGATTTTTAAGTCTTATGTTCTTCCATGTAAGGGAATATAATAAAATGAGTTCGTGCCTGCAGGTGAGATAATTAAATGCATCCATATGTGTAAAGACTTGTGGTATGGTGCACAGGGTTAACAAAAGCTGGTTTTCCCCTGTCCTAATCCCTCCTCATAGTCAATTTGCTAAGTCCCTAAAACCCACTCTTAATGAGTTGCCAAAGGCATCTTAATCAGGGTTTTTCGTCCTTGACTATAAATGCCCTAATGACATGTAATAAAAATGTAGAGTCTGTGGCCTTTTGGGGAGTACACAATGAAGAATGTAGATAATTTAGCCTTTGCACCTCATCAGAGGTCAGCACCTGGTTAACTGTGTTCTTTTCTTCAGAATTCTTCACATCTTGGCCTCTCTTGAACAACAACATTTATCATGTTCAGAATGCACTACTTCAAGGATTGCAGTTGTGCTTATTTTTTTAAAGAAAAGCTTACTGCTCTGTGAAAGAGTTACTAGTAATATACTGATACTTCCTAAAGAGATTTAAAATGTAAAGTTTATTTCCATAATTTTATTGCAAGCTCTGTGAAAAATCATAGGCTGATATGTACCCAATGACATAGAATAAGCTCTTATTTAAAGCCTTTCTTATTTAACTTTTTATTGTAATAGTAGCATGTAATCATGATAATTTTCAAAGGGGTAATCAAGTAATAAATTAAAAAAAGAAAATTCCCCCTTTCTAAGCTTCCAGTTTTTCTTTCCAAAGTAGACCTTTTTCAGCAGTTATTAGCATTTCTTAAATAATGTTTTCAGATATATTTCAGAATGGTGACATCATCCCATCACTGGCACCACTCAATTCTGGAATAGCCTGACTCCAGAATCCTCCCAATTCACTGTCTCTGTGTCAGCAATACAGAAGTGGAATCCATGATGAATATGAGAATATGTGGGTCAAGGTTGTGACCTCCTGGTAGTACTTCCTATCTTCTCCTCTAAGGTTTTGCCTAGGAAACCACCCCCAATAGTCAGCCACCCTCTCTTGAAACTAGACCTCCATACTCCTTTTAATCCCATTTGCTCTTAAGTAGCTAATTTACTCTCCTCAATGTGCCATTCAGTAAGCATTCTTCACATTGGTGGAATTCTCTATCTTCAGGACGGCAAAACCCTATTGGAGAGAGTCTCTTCAGGGAAAAGCTGTTTTGGCTACGTAGCACATACTAATATTCCCTATGTAGGAAAGCAAAAGGATCCTAGAAATCTTCTTAGAACAAGACAGGGAATGTATCAATGAAACATACACGTGGAAATAAATAGCTCAGCAAGTTATTCTGCCCCAAGTGGAGATTGACTTTGTCTTCTGAGAGACAGGGACCTATTATCACATGAAATGAATGAGTGAATCATAATGGATTTCTCTCTGAGAAGTTTTACTTTATGTATTTTTGGTGTTCTGCTATATAACATCAACAGAGACATATTACGCTGATGGTATTGTGCTTTACAATTTTCATTTAGTGATGTTTGTCTTACTATTAAGAAATTATTACTATTAAGCAAGGCTTGTTCAAATCTTGGTTACATGTATTTTCATAAAGGTGTTGTCCTTTCTTTAATTAAAAACTCTTCTAATTAGATTTGCATGTATCTATTGACTGTATGAGTTTACATTTCATTTATTGATATGGTGTAAGATTTCATGAAATTTTAATCCAGCCTTAGATTGTGATAACTTTTTCTAATATCTCTTGTTATCGCATGTCTTTCAATGGGGTGCATCTACATTATTTTAGTACTTTACCTCCCTTATTTGACATACCCTTTTGGTGTATGAATAGTGTGGAAGTGGTGCATGCAAATATACCTCTTTTTGTAACTAAACTGTTGATAATAAGGTTTTGGTTCCTCAAGTGCAGTATTTCTCAAAATGAGGCAAAGGACCATTGCATTAAGCCAGCTGAGTGATTGAAAAATATGATTTCCCCTTCAGATAACCATTTAACTAGACTATCTTAGAAGACAGCACTTTGGAACATGTATTTCGTAAGCACCTTATGTGATTTTAATACATTGTAATGCCTAAATAACACCTTTCCAGACATTCCTTATTCTTAAACACTATTTGTCCATTTTCACCATTAGAATCTCTTGTACACCCACTGGGAAAACAAACAAACAAAAACTATGAAACTAGCAAGTTTTACATCTTCCCTTTTTCTCTATTGATATCAAAATATTTAAAGGTGCATTATAGGTACTTTCAGTTTTGTAACGGAAGTTTAACAATTGTGGACAGATAGCTATTTATTTCAGTGGATTCAAAGTTCACTGAAAATCTTTTATAGATTTGTTTTCATCCATCACGAGATATTTATTTCACTTTCTTTCTTGGCTGGCTGGAGTGTTTTTCCACAAATTATATTAGTTATTCGCTTATCCATTTTGTGTTTTGATTAGATGATTTTTAAAGAGGTAGTAACCTCTACACTGTAGGAGTTCTTACTTTTCATAATGACTACTTTCTTCTGATTTAAGTAGGAAATAATCAAGGTATCCAAATTTGAGAATCTAAATGTATTTACTATGTAGAAATTGTGCTAATCTATTCTCTCAGTGAGTGTAGCTATGGAGAAGTCTGAAGAAAATGTTATCATTTTCTGCCAGTAAATTACTTGCACTCTGTTCCTAATTCACATATATATGATATATGCATAATATATCATACAAATCATATAAATATATCTGTCACTAATATATGCTTACTGTTTACTGTGGATTGAAATTAATCTTTATTTTTCCTTGGGAAATAACATATCATTTTGTATCTGTCCTTTGGAAAATCCTTTCACTTTTTTTCATGATGTAATTACCCAATGGGTTCTTCTTGCCTGCTGCACAGATGGAGCCAATTCACTGAGACAGTTGTATTTCAGTAGAGAAAGAGTGGAATCACAGGGCTGGGCACAGGGAAGGCATGAGTTTATTACTCAATTCAGACTCACTGAACATTCAGAGGCTGGGTTTTTTAAAAAATAATAATAATTGGATAGGCAGGTGACTAGGGAATGAAGAATGCTGATTGGTTGGGTTGGGGATGAAATCACAGGGGATTGGAGCTGTCTTCAGTCTCTGTGTGGGAGCCACAAGACTAGTTGAGCCAATTTCCTGATCTGGGTGACACCAGCTGGTTCACCAGAATGCAGGGTCCAAAAAATACCTCACTCACCAATCTTAGGTTTTACAATAGTAATTTTATCTATAGTAGCAACTGGGGAGGTCGGGAATCTTGTGGCCTCTGGCTACTTGGTTCCTGAGCCATAATTTCCAACCTTGTGGTTAATTTGTTAGTTTTACAAAGGCAGTATTACTGTTATCAGTAATTCTTATATTTACAGCACTTCTGACTAGCCAAATTGAAATATGCAAAGGAAATACATTGTAAAATAAAATAAGATTTCAGAACCTTCAAAGTATATGATGCCAAGGGGAAAGTTAAATCCTGGATACTGAGTCACATAGCATGTCTGCAATTTTGCTTTTTAAAGTGTTATTACCTTTATTTATTTATTTATTTTTTGAGACGGAGTCTCGCTCTGTCGCCCAGGCTGGAGTGCAGTGGCCGAATCTCAGCTCCCTGTAAGCTCCGCCTCCCGGGTTTACGCCATTCTCCTGCCTCAGCCTCCCGAGTAGCTGGGACTACAGGCACCCACCACCTCGCCCGGCTAGTTTTTTGTATTTTTTTTAGTGGAGATGGGATTTCACCATGTTAGCCAGGATGGTCTTGATCTCCTGACCTCGTGATCCACCCGTCTCGGCCTCCCAAAGTGCTGGGATTACAGGCTTGAGCCACCGTGCCCGGCCACCTTTATTTTTAAATTAAACTATAAACTAAATTCAATAGGTTCATAGGCATATACTCATCTTTAAACACATCACATTGTATATAATAAATATGTACAGCTTTTTTATGCCAACCATACCTCAATAAACTGGTTTTGGAAAAGGAATTCATTACATAAATATTGAAAGAAATCAAAATATTTTACCCGGAAATGTTGTCAACCAAGAGCAATAAAAAATGTCAGATTCTAGCTCCAAGAGAGTTTATTCAAGACAAAGTCTGAGGACAGGTCACACAGAAAACAAAGATTCTGAAGAAGAGAAGTCAGGGTTCTGAAGTGCAGACATTTTTAATTCCTTATGTGGACAAAGTTGAGGGAAGTTTAACAGAATTTCATTATCCTTCTCTGTAAGGCTTGATGCATAGTTTCAACAATCTGGTTACTTAAAGTGGTGTTTTTCTTTTGGGAAAGGTGTATGCAACATTCCACACTGAAGATGTAACTGTCATCTTGGGTCTTGGGACCATCTGTTCTGAGTTAGGTACATGATAAAGGATGCAGTTAGTCTATCTATAACATAGATCAATGATAGGAAAGGGGAAGTCTAGTGTCTGGTCTCTTCTAGTCATTTACAGAACAAAAACAATGAGGAAGACAGTTAATCTACAATCTAAAAGGCAAAATTGCAGATATGCTATATGACTCAGCATTCAGGACTTAACTTTCCCCTTGGCATCATAAACTTAGAGGGTTCTGAAATCTTATTTTCTTTTACAAAGCATTTCCTTTGCATCCTTCAAGATGGCTAATCAGAAGTGTTGCAAATACAATAATTGCTAAAAAGTTGTCTTTTGTGAGGGAGATTTGCATCTGTAGAAAAAATCTGCCTCGATACAGCCAGGCTTTCTCTGAGGTCTTCCCTTGTCTCATCTATGAAAGATGAACTAAGAATCTAACACCTTTTAAGACCTGAAAGGTATATTCACCATCTAATCTCTCTGAGGGCTGCTACCTGGAAGGTTTCATCTGGCTACCTTTGCTAGCCAGGTGCCTCCACTCCCTCTCCCACAACCTGTCTTCACACGATAACCTGATTTACCGCTATAATCTGTTTTTGCACATGCTCTGAGCCATTATTCTTTACGTAACTCCAGGATGGTAAAAAACCATCAACCATCTGGTCATTTCTTTAAGAAATTTTGTAAGACTCCACCCACATTAATAAATTCATATTGTAACCTCCTTTGCAAAATTATGACAGTAAGAGAAACCTGACATGGCTGACTCCATCTTGCTTCTAGGCTCACAGGTTGGCTGTCTTCATTCATTCTTGGGCATGGGTCAAGCTAATGTTGAGAGAAATTTAGTTTATAGTTAATTTCATTATTTTTATGTTTTTGAGACAGGATCTCCCACTGTCACCCAGGCTGGAGTGCAGTGGTAAATTTTGGCTCACTGCAACCTCCACCTCCCAGGCTCAAGTGATCCTCTTACCTCAGCCTCCCCAGTAGCTGGGACTACAGGCACAAGAAATCATGCCTGGCTAATTTTTTGTATTTTTTTTTTTTTTGTAGAGATAGGGTTTTGCCATGTTGCCCAGGTTGGTCTTTAACTCCTGAGCTCAAGCAAGCCTCCTGCCTTGGCTTTCCACAGTGCTGGGATTACAGGTGTAAGCCACTACTCCCAGCCTATAGTTTAAATTATAATAGCATTTTCCAAAACTGCCTTTGTAAACTAATAAAAGACTATCAGGTTAGGAGGATGAGAGGGGTCTGAATTCTAGTGTGATGTAAGCATAGTAAAATAATTACCAGCCAATATTTGGGAGGTCACAAGATTTTCAACTTCCCCAATTACTCCTGCAGATAACATCACTATTATAGAACCCAAGATTGGCCTTTTGAGATGTCTTTTCAGGTTTTTTTGTGTTTCTGACTACCAAAGGCTGTACCAGGACTCACCAATCAGTTTTTTGGCTCCCACTCAGGAACTGACTCAGTGAAAGAGGACAGCTTCAGCTCCTATGATTTCATCTCCAACCCAACCAGTCAGCACTCCCCACTCCTGGGCCTCCTACTCACCAAACTATCTTTGAAAAACCCTAATCTCCAAATGTTTGAGGAGACAGATTTGAGTAATAATAAAACTCTGGTCTCCTGTTTAGCCAGCTCTGAGTGAGTTAAACTCTTCTTCTATTGCATTTTCCTCGTCTTGATCAGTCAGTTCTCTCTAGGCAATGGGTAAAATGGGCCCATGGGGCAGTTACAGTATGGAACCTTATTAATCTGTCTATTGTCAGTTGATTTTTAATGAATGTTCAGAGAGCAAAGGGGAGGTTTTTCCTTGGCTCCTACAACATAAAGAGAAATGGTTATAAATGTAGATGTAGACATTGACATGGAAAAAGAAGTAAAATGTTGACAGGTAATAATGTATCATAGACTAAATGTTTGTGTCCCCCCATAGGCTGAAACCCTAACTCCCAGTGAGATGTATTTGAAAATGGAGCATTAGGAAATAATCTATTAGTTTTAGATGATGTCCTGAAGGGGGGCTCCCAAGATGAGATTGGTGCCTTTTTAAGAAGATGAACAGCCCAGAGCTCTTTTTTTCTCTCTGTCATTGAAACCACATTTGCAAAATTATGACTGAGACAGTGAAAGAGATCTGACCCAACCAACTCCATCTTTCTTCTGACTTCCAAGCTGTTCTTGTTTATTCCCGAGCATAGGCTGAACTAACTTTGGGAGGAACTTAGTCTGTGGTTTAAAACAAAGAACAGTCCCTTCTCAAAACAAACTTTCTTCTTGCCTGGGGACTAGACTGCCTTTGTAAAACTAATAAATTAGCCATAAGATTAGAAATTATGGTTTAGGAGTCATGCAGCTGGAGGCTACAAGATTCTAAGCCTCCCTAAACTGCTCCTAAGATCAGTGCTTGAGATATTTTGCAGACCCTGCACTTGATGCATCCGCTAGCACCATGCAGATGGATAAACTGGCTCATCTGATCTTGTGGCCACTACCCAGGAACTGACTCAGCCCAAGAGGACAGCTTAAATTCCCTATGACTTCATCTCCAACCCAACCAATTAGCACTCTTGACTCACTGGCCTTTCCCTCCACCCACCAAATTATCCTTAAAAACTCTGATCCCTGAATGCTTGGGGAGACTGACTGGAGTAACGATAAAACTCCAGTCTCCTGCACAGCCAGCTCTGCATAAACTACTCTTTCTCTATTGCAATTCCCCTGTCTTGAGAAATCAGCTCTGTTTAGGCAGTGAGCAAGATGAATCCACTGGGTGGTTACATCCTATGAAGATATAGTGAGAAATTGACCATCTACAAACCAGGAAGACAGCCCTCTCCAGAAACCAGGTTGGAATCTTGATGATCTTGGACTTCAAGATTCAAAAACTCTGAGAAATAAGTTGTATAAGCCCTCCAGTTCATGGCATCTGTAACAGCAGCCTGAAGAGTCCTTCAAGAATCCTTTGCATAGACATAGATCTATGTACACATGTAGAAATATATGAAAGCCTTTAACAACCGAGGATACATCTTTTAGATGTCTATGAAAGAGTCACAGATACAAACATAGTGTCAACCTTAAATAACTAAAAAGATCAGAATCTAATTCAAATAAAGTTTATTCAAGAGCAAAGTGTGAAGATGGATGAATCACACCCAGCACACCAACTCCAAAATTATGGAGTAGGCAAGTTAAGGTTTCATTTATAAAGGCAGAGATAGAGGGGTTTTTAGCAAGATTACCACATTATTCATACAAGTTTGGCACATATTTACAGCCATTGGACTGGTTATAGGCAGTTTCTTTTCGGGAAGAATACACTTAACATTTTTTTAACAGAGGGTGTAATAGTCATGGATTTTCTTTATCTAGTCTAAGTGAAGCAGGGCAACCCAGGGGAGGTTAATCAATCACAAGCATCATTAATTAAAAAGGCAGAAAGTTTTTGTCTCTTATATCGCTTAATTTTCTCTAGTCTTTGTACAGAATGAGGAAAATTAAAAAGTGAGTTAATCTATAATCTGAGAACAGAAGTTGTCACCATATGTGACTCAGATCACATCACATCTCTCTCAAGGCTCGAAGTGTTTTTGGGGGACTCCACAGCTTTTAACTTATACTTATTTTCACAATAAACATAGTCATAGACATAGAAATAGATGCAAACTGTTAATAGCAAAGGAGATATCCTTCAGGAATCTAGTAAATGCATACACACATACACTAGTATGTTAAATATGTGTGTGTGTCTGTGTGCATGCATATGTGTGTGTGTATGTGCACACATGTGAAATTAAGCTGGTTTCCTTGATTTCAGAAGAGGCTCCAAAGCTAAGAAACATCGTGTCCAAAAATAAAGTACTGAAGCTGGCCTTGTCTGGCATGCCACCCAAAGTTCTTTGTCTCATGGCTGGGGAAATCAAGGATTCAGACACGCCAAGGGAGAGGTTAGAGCAGATATTTAATAAGCAAAAGAAAGAGAGAAACCTCTCTGACACAGAGAGGGGTCCTGAAAAGGGGTTACCATTTCACAGTTTCTGGTAGCTCTACCTCATCCTCCCAGTGTGCATGAGAGCCCCTTAGCTTGAGAAACTCCATATTGCTTTGTTGCCCTTACTGTGCATGTGTCAGGGGACAGAATTTTCCATTGCAGGCATGTCTGATAAAGTCTCCTGTGTAGCCCTTCTTATCTGTGCAGCTGTGGGCATATCTCAGGCAAGCCCCCCATGTGCAAGATCCCTTATCTGTGCCTGCACACTATTCTTTTGTTTGAAAGAACTTAACCAAGAACCCACCCTAACTGCCTGCCTGACCAGTCTCTTCCTTCCTCCACTCTCAGTACTAGATGATCTAGGCAGAAATCTTGACCCCAAGGTTCATCTCCAATCCCCATGATATATAAGGATAAGGTTAGTATCCAGTGAAATAATGAGAGCTGGTGAGAGCTCCTTCATGGGACATTTTCAAGTACTGTGCATTTCCCTGCTGATAGGAGAGTATCATGGAGATTCCACTGTGAAATTGATTGATGGGACATCAACTGTCCTACTGTATTTGGGCTGCAATAACAAAAATGTCATAGACTGGGTGGCTTCTAAACACAGGCATTTATTGCTTACATGTCTGGAGACCGGAAAAAAGTGGCAGATTTAGTGTCTGGTGAGGACTCACAGCCTGATTGATAGATGGCAACTTCTCACTGTGTTCTCACATGGTGGAAGGAGTAAGGGAGACCTTTGGGGTCCCTTTTATAAGAGCACAAATTCCATTTATGAGGGTGCCACCCTCATCACCTCCCATTTCCTAATGCCATCACCTTGACATTAAGATTCAAGATGTTATTTTAGGGGAACACAAACATTCAAAGTGTAGCATCAAGAGACCTTCTCAGTGAATCTGGGGTTCAGAGAATAGAGAGACTGCAGGATGATTTGTACCTGAAGAAGTTGAATGGTACCAGGTTGTCTGCAAGCCTTGGTGAAGGCTGAATAAAGAGGTGAGACTGCAAGAATACATGTTTGGTCGTCTGGTGCTGTTGGGCAGCACAAAACGATTGACAGTTTCCTTGGGCCAAGTATCTTCTGAAAGATGGCAGCCCTGAGCCCCCGGGTAGGACCCTGATGAAAGTTCTCTGCTCTAGGAATGTGACTCTGCACGAAAAGTAGAGCCAAAAGTATGGCCAGAACCTGGAAGCAAGACTGCAAGGTGTCGTGATACGTCCTGTAGGAGCAATAACTACCCAAGGAAAAAAAATTATATAAGTGAGCAGGGCACCTTTCTCCATATACCCTTGCAAACTTGAAAAAGGTTAGGAGATTAATGGAAAGTGAGAATTAACAAACAAACAAACAAACAAAAACAGGGCTTGACTCTGTTGCCCAGGCTAGAATGCAGTGACCCGATCTCAGTTCACTGCAGCCGTGACCTCCTAGGTTCAAGTGATCCTCTCACCTTAGCTTCCTGAGTAGCTGGGATTACAGGTGTGTGCTACCATGCCTGGCTAATTTTTTTCATTTTATGTTTAGATGGGCTCTCACTGTGTTGCCCAAGCTGGTCTTGAACTCCTGAACTCAAGCAATCTACCTACATTGGACTCACAAAGAGTTGGGATTACAAGCATGAGCCACTGCAACTGGCCTGGAATTTTTAAATATCATAACAGATTGAAATTATATTTTGGATTGCATTGGCCATTTAAATATGAATGAATCAGATAATTCACCAATATCTGGAATAGCCCAGAAAATACATCAAGTATACCTGAAATACCACCTACAGGAAAGACATTAAAATGTGATAGCATGACAAACTAATATTTTCCCATGATTTCACCCAGTGACTCAAAGAAATAGAGAAGCCTGCTGAGAGATACCTTTAGAAGAAATATATAAAAAAACAGTCTATTCAAAGAAGGTTGAGTATCAACAAGGAACTCTTATTGAGATAAAGGAGGAAGAGTAGATGTTCCTCTTGACAATGAGAAATAGAAGAGCACTTGTGAACTCCAGGGAAAATCACAGTCATGCAATGTTTTCAAGTAATGTGCTGGAGTTTAAGAAAGAAGAATATGACTGTTTTGATATGTGGACTCTTCTTGAAGCCGTTCATGTTTAATATCATGGGACTAAATCACACAGGTTTCTGTAGATTCATTCATACTCCCTGGAGTCCACTGGTAAATATCCACATAAGGATTATTCTCAATTCTATTGATTGGTTTTTAATTTTCAGAATCAACATTATTGGAAGCCAATAAGAAGTCATTATTTTTACAGATTAAAAATATCAGTTTCAAACTTTAATCAGGTAATGAGTGGAAAAGCCAATGTAAATTAAGGAAGGCAAGAGGAGATATCAAGGAAAATATATAATGCCTGCTTTGCTAATCACTTACAGTAAGATGTTATATCCTACAGTCCAAATGTAATGTTTCAAGAAATAGAGATATAAAATATTATTTTTAGACTGAATATTTCAAAAAATGCAGAATTATAAAAGTTATGAAGATTATGAGGATGCATTATTTGTCATTGTTAGTTTGGAGTAAATAAATGTATCTTAATGTTCATAAAGAAGTCGGAAGTATCATCTTGGCTCAAAGGAGAGTTAAAGAAGAAATAATGAGAAATGATTAACTTGGTGAGAGAACTTGGCATGAGGACAGGTGAACAATTTTCCATTCCATTAGCAGTCTTTCATATAACTGAGGTTTGTTTCCATGGACATCCACAAATATGAGTTTTAAATGGTATTTGAAATCATTCTCTTGTGAGAAGTTTCCTCCCTCCAGTGAATAAACACAGGCTTAGAGGACATAAGTCACCTGCAAGTAACTTGCCTGTGTTTGAGATCACAGGACCGGTCAAAAAAGGGGCAATGATATAAACCAGGTACGTCTGACTTCAACACCCATTTTTTTCTTTCCATCAAAAATTGTTTCCTCAATAAAAATACATTCAGAGATAAAAAAAAAAAAAAGCCATAGGTTTTTGTTATATTTCCTTGAATAAATTCTGACATCAGTCAAGCCTTTATTCTCCTTACTTGAATATTGGCATGGGGGCTGGGCGCGGTGGCTCACACTTGAAATACCAGCACTTTCGGAGGCTGAAGCAGGCTGATCACTTGAGGTCAGGAGTTCGAGACCAGCCTGGCTAGCATGCCAAAACCTCGTCTCTACTAAAAATACAAAAAATCAGCGGGTGCGGCGGCAGGCGCCTGTAGTCCCAGCTACTTGGGAGGCTGAGGAAGGAGAATCGCTTGAACTTGGGAGGCGGAAGTTGCAGTGAGCTGAGATCAAGGCGCTGCACTCCAGCATGGCTGACAGAGCGAGACTCCATCTCAAAAACAAAAAGAGGTGGGGAAGCGGGGAATGTTAGTGTGTGAAAAGCAAATTTGGATTCACGTAGATAGACTTTTTTCCCAGATAGGATGATTGCAATAGGATGACTATAGCAGCAGTCGGGTGAAATCTCCTTCTGTGATATCTGCTTGCGTCTCAAAGGTTAGGCGGAAAAGGAGCTTTTCTTTTATGGGAATGTAAGACGAAAAGGTAACTGATTCAACCAGTAAGTGAGAGGGTGTTTTACCCCAGGCCAGCCTCTTCTCAAGAGGGCCTGTTAAAGCAGGCAATATGCTTGTTAACAAAAGTTCCTTTAGCAAGTCTTTTGTTCTGACTAATGCATAGTTCAGTTAATCATTTAAAACACAATGAATCAATATTTGAAGGACTTGGTGTGACTTTGTCATACAAAAACAAGATGTAGGAGGGGGTGGGGGGTGTTGAGAGGCTGTGACCTCAGACTTTCTCACCTAAGTCTTAGGAAAGATGTTCCTTGCTGGACCCAAAAAAGGAAGGATTTCTTAACCATTGCTGTTTCCCAGGGCAACCGGGCTCCAGAGAGATTCATCCATTCATTATTGCCAATTTCTATATTTAGAGATACGTCCTAAAGGTTTTGACACAGATTTATACATGTCAGGCATCTGAGTGATGATGACTTTTACGTTTTGTCAAATGGGGATTTTAAATGTTGTCAGACGTCGGGTTATAAAATTTTGTCCTGTTTAGGACTTTAGAAAGTAAAGGAATAAAAGAATGGCTACTCCATAGGCAGAGCAGCCAGGATTAAGCAAAAAAATTATTAAGGTAACACAAAAAAGCTTTAGCAATGCAAAACATTGACTTCTTTAAAACTCTACTAAAATAAGAGCCAGCCATAACAAAACTTTTATTGGAGACCGTTTTGTTATCCTAAATTCCCGCCTCCATTGAGATGGAGCAGGGGGTTTGCAGGGTGCCCCTTCAAGCATAGAAATACAAAGAAATCTTGAGTTCCATCAAGGGAAATTCCAGGCACCTGGCTATCCCTGAAAAGTAAATGAGCAACTTGATATGCACGAAGGTAACCGTAGCTTAAACAATAGCCGAGAAATTTAGAGTCATGAGATGTTTGGTTCCCACATGGGATAAAAGTTAACATTTTAACATAGGTACCTGAGTTGTTCTTCAGAAACCCACAACCGCACCAAACGGATTTGCTAGCATGTAGACCTCAGATAAGGGGAAACTAAAGACTGAACTCTGACCAACAATTTTTGTTTTAAATTTCTTCCTGAGGGGACTGGAGGAAGTCACACCCACAGGTCAGAACTAACATTCTTTTCTGCTGAACCCAATTTGAGATAAAACATTGACTCCTTACCCAATCACAAATCAGAAAATCTTTGAATCCACCTGTAACCTGTGGGCCTCCCACTTCACCTTTTTAGATATTCACTTTTTAAGATATTTTCACCTTTTAAGATATTTTCAGCTTTTAAGATATTTTCACCTTTTAAGATATTCACCTTTTTAGGTCAAACTGTTCCCGGACCAAACCAAGGGTCGGGCTGCTTATTCTTGTGGCCCAATAACAAGATTCAGATGAACCGGGAACGAAGCCAGTTTATTTCTGTAACTGAGTACAGGGAGACGGCCTGGGAATTGTTGCCAGACCAACTCAAAATTACAAAGTTTTCCAGAGCTTATATGCCTTCTAAGCTATACGTCTATGTGTAAGTGTGCATTCATCTAAAGACGTAAGTCATTAACTTCTTCTAATCCATGACTAAGGTCTGAGTCCTGAGGACCTTCCTCTGGAGCCTCAGTAAATTGACTTCATCTCAATGGGCCCAAGTGCTGGGGTGATTACCCTCATCTTGTCTCCCGCTAAATCATGGAGATTTGGGGAGTTCCTTCAGACCCCCATAAACTTGTCTGTGGAGGTCTGGGGAGTTTCTTTAGACCCGCAAATAAATAAATAAATAAATAAATAAATAAATAACTTGTTTAATCCTAAACGGGTCCTGTTAAGAATTCCTTTGTTATCTTGTCATGCTTCAAGACCCAGCAAATGCCTGGGCAAAACTCTTGGTGGGCTTTTGTTCCATTCCAGCCTTTGTATAAGGGCGCTCTTTCAGCTTTTAATAGTAACTTCACCACTCGGTCAGTGCTGAAACAGTTGTTATGGAGGCCTGTGTTAGTGAGACCTGGCCTGCCACTAAACCAATGTATAATATCCGTGTATTGATTTACGATGTTGCCTGTGACTTCTGCTTTACTGAAATGTACCCCTACGTTGAAAATCCATTACTTGCAAGCCATCAGGGAGGTTGGGTGTGAAGTGTGACTTGCCCCATTCTCCTTGCTTGGTGCCCTGCAAATAAATGCCCTCCTTTCTCCAGCTGCAAAACTGCAGTGCGAATGTTTGGCATTACTGTGCCAGTTAAGGAGACCCCAGATGGGTTCAGTAACACCACCAGCACTTTGTTGGAATCATAAAGACTGAGTAATCT
This sequence comes from Chlorocebus sabaeus, assembly GCF_047675955.1. Taxonomy (NCBI): domain Eukaryota; kingdom Metazoa; phylum Chordata; class Mammalia; order Primates; family Cercopithecidae; genus Chlorocebus; species Chlorocebus sabaeus. The sequence goes on from NC_132933.1 coordinate 147,599,361, forward strand.
TCAAAGTCAAGACTGCAGAGCCTCAGGGCTTGTCTGCTGCTGTTGGTAATATAAGCCTACTCACAGTCCCTTGCTTCCCATGCTTAAATCACGGAACCAGAGACATTTGGGACACCAGGACAGAAATCTCTGAAATGCCAAATACTTGTAATTACCCACTTCTCACATGCTCTTTCCAAAACGAAAAGTCAAAATTTGAAAAGTGGTTGACATTCCCAATATGGATAGATTCCAATTTTATCAGACGTGTCTCAAAAGATTAATCAGTGATTACCTCATCTAATACGTCCATGAGGCCACAGTATTTTATTTATTTTTATTTTTAGGCATTTTTCTTCCTAATTCTTCTACTGAATAAAGAATTCTCCAAAAATAAAATAGAAGAGGGAAAAAGAAACCTCATTAAAATACAGGAAAGTAATTGTTTCGGTGATTCTCAATACGCATTAAATAAAAGAAAACTTGGCAGTTGAGGTTTGAAGAAGGCAGGTGTTGAAAATATGCAACTTAGGCTGGGCATGGCTGCTCACGCCTGTAATCCCAGCACTTTGGGAGGCCAAGGTGAGTGGATCACCTGAGGTCAGGAGTTTGAGACCAGCCTGGCTAACATGGTGAAACCCCATCTTTACTAAAAATACAAAAAGAAATTAACCAGGCATGGTGGCAGGCACCTGTAATCCCAGCTACTCAAGAGGCTGAAGCAGGAGAATTGCTTGAACCCGGGAGGTGGAGGTTGCAGTGAGCTGATATCATGCCCTTGCACTCCAGCCTGGGGCACAAGAGCGAGACTCCATCTCAAGAACAAAACAAAACAAAAACAAACAAAAAAAAGAAAATATGTGACTTCATTAAGCCAGAGATCAAATTAATTCTTACAAAGGCAGTCCATTGAGGTGGCCAGGAAATACACGAAAGCAGATGTTCGGTATTGAAAAAAAGAAATTTATGACTCTGGCACAATTCTGTAAGTACAATAGTTTTAAAATAACACATTATAAAATGTACAGTATATATTTTCAGGTTTTGTCCATCCACGTATCAAGATGCTGGCATAATTATATTGATCCCAAATATCAAACTACTTTAGAAAAATGAATTATTTAGGTGATGTCCTTTGATTTGCTTGTGCTGATGAAAATAAACTTCATCTGAGATTTTTCCATCATGTCTCAGAATTACAATAATTTTGTCTTTAAAGATAAGCAATCTTTACACTGAAATAATGGATGAATACCCATGACATATGGTAGTTTGCCTCATACTTCTTTTAGAAAATGAGTAAAATTACCAAAAATTGTCCTATTACATAAAACTTGGACTTATGTTGAAAAAGACAATATTTTCTCCTTCAGAAACTCAGTAGCAGAGGGATATCATAAAATCTTCAATAAAGTCATAAAGATTCGCTTCTATAAGCATCGTCTCCCTTTGAAAATGACAAAGTAAAAATACAACAAAAAACAATATTAATGTCGATGAATAGAGATATTAAATGGAACTGGGCAAATAAAATTACATAACCTAAATTGACAACGTCCACAGGCCCTGGGGAATGGCTGTTCAAAATACACTGCCTACTTGCTTTTCCCCTTTCTTTTCTGTTGATTAAGTTGCAGTAAACACTCAGCCTTCTCTGTGTCACAGACCCGCACCATCTAGTCCCACTTTAGGAGATGTGGGTGGAATACTGCGGAGGGGGGCCCCTTGGGAAAATGCCTTGGGTTTTTACTCTTTCTTCTTCCCTTTCTCCTTGAAATTCATAATCTCTGGATAGTCGGTACTACTCAGATGTTTGTGTGTGTTTCTGTGGATAGATACAATAGATAGATGAGATTAATAGACAGAAGATGGATAGATGTATAACAGAAAATATACCTTAGTGATATAAAATATAGATAACTGATGATAAATGATAGATGGATGTATGATAGAAGATAGATGAGAGATAGATGATGGATGGATGGATAGATAACAGAAATGCTATTTAATTAATAGATATGAAATTAGATAATTGAGGAAGGCAATAGATATAGCTAGATGATGAATGGACGGATAAATAAATGACAGAAAATATATTTAAATGATAGCTATGAATACAGACTGTTGAAAATAGATAATTGATAAATAGATAAACAGGATAGCTAGGTCATTGAAAAAGATAGTAGAAAAGATATATGAATAATATACATAAAATTTAGTATAATGATAAATATATAATGATAGATAAATGATGGATGGATTGAAGGTTAGATAATAGAAAACATTTAAGCGATACCTATGAAATATAGATTATTGATGATAGATCATATTTGAGAGATGAGATAGATGATGGATGATGGATGGATAGGAGATAAAAAGGTAGACAAATAATAGACTTAAGAGACAGACTAGTACAATAGGTGATAAATATTCACATCTGTATCTCTTTCTATGCAAACAAACATACACATACACACTATATGTGTGTACACCTATCTATACACAAATAATTTTTCTCTCTCTCTCTTTTTTTTAAATTTTTTTGAGATGGCATCCCACTCACTGTATTGCCCATGCTGGAGTGCAGTGGCGTGATCTTGGCTCACTGCAACCTGCACCTCCTGGGTTCAAGTGATTCTCCTGCATCAGCCTCCTAAGTAGCTGGGATTACTGGTGCGCAACACCATGCCCGGCTAATTTTTTTGTATTTTTAGCAGAGACATGGTTTCACTATGTTGGCCAGGCTGGTCTCCAACTCCTGGCTTCAAATGATTCACCTATCTTGGCCTCCCAAAGTGCTGGAATTACAGGAATGAGCCACTGTGCCTGGCCAATTTTTTTCCTATTGTTACTTTTTTGGTAAAATACACTTGGATCAAAAATTGTACACATTTATAATATTTTCAGATCCCATTTCATTACTTGCTGTAAGAGTCTAGCATTGAATGTCTACCTATTTATTTAAATATGTTTTTCCTTGCATCATTGCTATCTTTAAACCTTTTGAGCCTTGCAAGACTGAGTGCAGGAATAAAGTGGCCTGGTCTCAGTGTTTGTGCAGGTGTTGGGTGGACCTGCCCGACACACTATGAAGAGGCATTGCATCTCACCCAGTTTCCAAGAAGGCGGGGACTACCCCAGTCACTACAAAGAGGAAGGGAAAAAATAGGACTGTCCTGACAGATTCCTAGGGAAGTCAGCATATCATCACTCATGTTCAATGAAAGATAAAAATCTTTGTCTTCTTACATGAAACATACAATCTCAGAATTTATGTATGTTTTTCCCATTTGCATTTATTATTCATTTTGATTTATAATGTGTCACTTTTGTTTCATATTTGCGTTTCTTGGTTTTAAGTTTTACTGTAAGAGTAATTAAATAATTACACCTTTTCATTAAATAATCTATTTGCCCATTCTCTTTTTTTATCTTTTATCTCTTTATGCATTTATGAAATTCCCATCTATTCTATTCTATTCTTTTTTTTTTTTTTTTTTTTGATACAGAGTCTTGCTCTGTTGCCTAGGCTGGAGTGCAGTGGCATGATCCAGGCTCACTGCAACCTCTGCCTCCTGGGTTCAAGTGATTCTCCTGTCTCAGCCTCCCGAGTAGCTGGGATTACAGGCATGAGCCACCACGCCCAGCTAATTTTTGTATTTTTAGTGGAGACGGGGTTTCTCCATGTTGGCCAGGCTGGTTTGAAACTCCTGACCTCAAGTGATCCTCCGGCCTTGGCCTCCCAAAGTGCTGGGATTACAGGCAGGAGCCACCATGCCTGGCCCATTCTGTTCTTTTATGTTCATCTTTAACACTTCATTTTTCATAAGATGTATTTTTTATCATTGCTTTCGAAATTCTTATCTTCCCCTAGATTTAATCACTTTTAGGCAAATCTTTTGTCAGGGTACACCATCAGGAGGTTTAATCAGTGCGGATGACTGAGGTGGTAGATTTTCAGAGAAGCTGGCTATACTAGGTGTTTTCTTCACCTTCTAAAAAAACGTTGAACAGAATCTTAGCCATTGAACAGAATTCTAACCATTGAACGTTCATTGCTGATTTTTATTTATGAACTTGAATCACATTCTGTCACTGTCTCCACTGATTTTCAATATGACTAATATTTAATACTCTCATATGTGTTCTATGATAAGTATGATGCCACTATGATATTCTTGGTCTGGTGATCATCTTTTTATTTCTATATGAACCTTCTTAGAGTACATAATTTTTTGTGTGTGGTGTTCAGAAATGTGAACTTGATATGTCAAAGAGTGAGAATCATTTTTCTTCCATCTTTAATTTTATTGGCGTAAATGAGTCTTTAGTAATTCCTTTTAATTCTGAAACAGTCTCGTGGAAATAACTTTGCATCCATACTTGCCTTGGTAAAATCATACATTCTATGAAGGAGAAGACAGTTCATTGCTAATATTTTAATGCATTGATATGAGATCTGCATGTGTAAGTCATATATTCTAAATGTCTCCCCTCATGATGGCTTGTCTCCACTTATTAATGTCAAATGAACCATCTAGACAAGGTGGTTTTGAGGGAATAGGATGATTCTGTTCCTACTGAAGAGAGCTGCCTGCATTTCAGTCTGCAGTAAGTTGTACTGTCACTGTGGTGGTAACTAAGTGATTCGATTTTACACTTTTACAGTGGGTCAAATAGATGTTCACTACTCTTAAAAATACATCAATCCCTATTCATTGTTTAACAGTCACGTTAGTTAAATTTTCAACTACTTGACATGCTTTCAAATATAAAATCATAATGCATGCAAGTTTGCAAAGAATATGTAAAATTTTAAAATTTAATCCTAAAACCAAGCTGGTAATTGCATTTATTTGATGATTAAAGAAATTGAGACCCAGCGATTTCACGTTTACGAAGTGTAAACATTTCAGAAGTGATGTGTAATTAAGAACCGAACAATGCATTACATGGTTTTTCGTTAGGTTAACTATGTCATAAGGTTAATGTTTCAGGGATTTTGTTGCTGTGTTAACTCTTTTTTTTTTTTTTTTTTTTTTTTTGAGACGGAGTCTAGCTCTGTCGCCCAGGCTGGAGTGCAGTGGCGCAATCTCGGCTCACTGCAAGCTCCGCCTCCCGGGTTCACGCCATTCTCCTGCCTCAGCCTCCCAAGTAGCTGGGACTACAGGCGCCTGCCACCGCGCCCGGCTAATTTTTTCTATTTTTTGTAGAGACGGGGTTTCACCATGGTCTCAATCTCCTGACCTTGTGATCCGCCCGCCTCGGCCTCCCAAAGTGCTGGGATTACAGGCGTGAGCCACCGCGCCCGGCCGTGTTAACTCTTTATACCATGAAAGATTGCTTGGAATTCTCTGCTTTCTCTTCAGATCACATAAATCTTTTGTCTTTTAAAATTGCTTGAGATTGAAAACAAGAACAGGTTTTTTACCATTTAAACTTCTGACATAAGGAAACAAATTGCTCTTGTGATTACTAAAGTTAATCAGAATCAACAAAATATACGAGCAAAAAAGCTATTTACATATATGTGTAGACATAAATGTAATATTTATATTTATATATGCATGCCATGCTTCTTACAACTGTGAATCAAAGCTTAATTTACAATTTCTGATTCCGAGGGAGGCTAGGGATCAAAAAACTACACATTAGGTACAATGTACATTCCTTGGGTGCACTAAAATCTGACTTCACCACCATATCACCATATAATTCATTCATGTAACCAAAAACCACTTGTACCCCCAAAAGCTATTAAAATGAAAAAAAAGGAAATAAAAATAAAATGTAAAAATAAATTTTGCATTCACTCTACCCACAATCAAAAATTAATTTCAGTACTTACATTCATCTGCACATTGCCATCTTTACAGGGATGATGAATTATGTAGACTCAGTTAATTCTGTCCGTTAGTGTTAGACTTTTTAAATATCGTTTTCTCTGCATCCCAATGGCCCTCTCATCAGTTTGATTTTTAATTGAGTTTTAAGTAAGCTAGCATGTTTTATTTGAGGCCAGTGGTGGATCATAAGAATAACATTACTTGCCAGAATCTTTGGCATAGGCACATGGGCCATATCTGTGAACAGAAAAGCATAGTGGGTTTCAAAGAGTAGAATATTTTCCTGTGCTTATAAAGGCCTGTTTTGTTCTCCAAATAAAGCTATTTTATAGAGCAATGTATTAACTTTTTTTTTTGTCTTCTGGTCGACATGCGTAAGTGTGTCAGTATTGACGATTAGGAACCTGTATTGTGTGCAGTTGAAGTGGCATGAGGTATTGAGTGGCATGGGGATTGAGTGCAGTGGCTCAATCGTAGCTCACTGCAGCCTCCGTTTCCCAGGCTCAAGCGATCCTCCTGCAGCAGCCTCCCAAGTAGCTGAAACCACAGGTGTGCACCACCATACCTGACTAATTATTATTATTATTATTATTATTATTATGTGTCACTATATTGTCCAGGCTGGTCTTGTACGCCTGGCCTCAAGCAATCCTCTTGCCTCAGCCTCCCAAGGTACTGAGATTACAGGCATGAGACACCACATTCTGCCAAAAAACGCTTTTAATTCAACTCAATTCAATAAGATTTTATAGAATCTATACTCTGTGCCTAAAATGTCCCCATCACTAAAAGATAAACCACTTCTGTGTAATATAAAAAGATAGAAAGTTGGATAGATAAGGTACATAGATAGATATGGGTAGGTATGTTAATGGGGAAGATAGATGATATGTAGGAATAGATGATAGATATAAATAGATGATAGGTAGATAAATTGATAATAGATAATAGATCATGATGATGGATAATAGATACAGATACATGGTAGATAAATATAGATATAGACAATAGATAAATAGATATTGCCTGTGTAGTACTTAAAACAACACATACTAAATTTTCAAGATATAATTACTAAATTAATGACAAACAAAAGTAACAGTACATAATTGTTTCAATAGAAACTCTCATAAGTAAAATTTAGCAGAATATTGATCAACTGCCTACCCACATACTCTGTCTCTAGGCATGTAATATAAATGGTTCTTCAAAGTATAATTGATGTGAACCAAACTGCACTGTTAAATGTTTTACTTAAAAAGAAATTATTTTACCAAATATATTAGGAATCCAATAATGATAATAGTCATAATTGTGTATCCAATTTAATTAAAAAATACATCAAGAATCAGAGAAACTTAAAGTGAGGGGAAACATTGGAAATAATGTATTCTAACACTGATACTTAGATAGCAATTATTTTTAACTTTGGTCCCAGCTATGATGGGTTCGTTGTTAAGAGTTTACAATGCTGAATTGAGATGCATGAATCTGTCAAACTGAAGTTCCCTTGAAAAGAATGTAGTGGACTGATTTACTCCAGGCCTGTCTCACTCATCAGCATAGAAGTGAAATTACAGATACACACATGTAAAAAAGGGATTGCATAAAATACAATATTCATCATGACCACTGGAAGTTCATTTCAGGAGTGTACAATATTTTTCTTAGTGCTGGAATATTTTTTTAAATATAATTCACCCATATTAATATATAAACCATCATCTCAATAGATTCATTTATTAATAGATACCAGCAAATCCATAAAATATTGCAAATTTTCATGCACAGAACTGTCAGAAAACTGGAATCCAAAGGTGCTTTCTTAACAAGGTACAGACCACTAAGAAAACCTATAGCAAATAATGTTTGTCATATTTAAGACCAGGAAACACAATAATGCCAATAATGCCTTTTATCAGAGCCTCTCTTCTGTATTTTGCTGGATAGAAGAGGAAAGAAAGAAGAGTTTTATGAATTGAAAAGGAGGAAAATGTCGTTATTTATCAATCATAAGATAATACACAGAAAAAATCCAGACAAATATACTGAGAATTGGTCAAATAAATATGAGTATTTAATAGTATTGTTGGATACACTAATCAAACTTAAAAATCAATTTCTTTCCTTCAATAGTAATAATCATTTAGAAAATGTAGATTAGCATATAATTTATAATGGCAACAAACAAATTTACTTGACAAAGTATAATTAGACTCAATAAACAATGATGTCAATTCTCTCCTAATTAACCTACTAATTCAATGAAATTTAAATAAAATTGCCAAAAGGATGTTTTGTAGAAATTGATAAGGTAATTTAAAATTTTATATAGAGAGACAATTGCCTGAGATATGCCAAGAAAATGTTTCTGGAAATGCTGAAGGTGGGAGATGAGTTTCATGAGATTTCATGCCTTATCACTAAATCTTAGAAGAGGATAATATTGATGCTAGGATAGGTTTACCTATCACTAAAAACAAAGCTTGAACCCAAACAGATATTTCTGGAAACAATTTATTTATTCATTGATGAATGAAGAAAGGTAAACTTTTTGGTAAAGTATCCTTGTACAAATGATAAACTTTAAATAAATAATTAAATTTTAAAAATTACAGGTTTGCTTAGAGCTTAAAGCCAAATATTAGAACTTTAAAACTTAGGAGCATTAAAAAATCAAAAATTTCAAAGTGTTTGAAAATATCTTTATAACACTGGATGATTAAGTATATCAAAAACTGGGCCAGGCGCAATGGCTCACGCCTATAATCCCAACACTTTGGGAGGCTGAGGCAGGCTGATCACCTGAGGCCAGGAGTTCAAGACTAGCCTGTACAACATGTCAAAACCCCGTCTCTACTAAAAATGCAAAAATTAGCCAGGTGTGGTGGCATGCGCCTGTAATCCCAGCTACTCAAGAGGCTGAGGCAGGAGAATCGCTTGAACCTGGGAGGTGAAGGTTGCAGTGAGCCGAGATCAGGCCACTGAACTGCAGCCTGTGACACAGAGTGAGACTCTGTCTTAAATATATAGATAGATAGATAGATAGATAGATAAAAAACTATAACCAAAAATGTAAAATTTGATTTATTCAACTACATTAAAGTTAAAAATCCTATCCATCCAATGTTAAAGTAGACTGATAGGTGAGACATTCAATTTGGAGAATATATTTTCAATATATTTTACCAGCAAATATATCAATAACACACACAAACACACCTACATATACTACAGTATAAATATTGGGAATATTTTAAACAGGTGGTTTAGAGAAAAGTATTCATTTAGATCTTATAAAAATATGAAATATTTAAAGTTCATTCATAAAAAATAAGCATAAATTTCATTAACGATGAGGCATCATTTCTTACCCATATCGTTGGCCGAAACATTGAGTGACGTTGAGGCGTGGATTGATGTGAACCTTCTCTCGTATCTGCTTGGATTATAAATTCTCACCATGCTTTCAAAATAGTTTACTGTCACTTTACAATGTCTATTCTGAAAATGAACCATAAATGAAGAATCCTACTTGAAGGCATATGTCATATATACTCAGGAACTCCTTAGACCATGAAACAACTATAGGCATGTTTCTAACGCCTTCTTTTGAAGAAGCTAGAAAATATAATATGCATCACGACCAATTGAAGTTCATTTCAGGGATGTATAATAGTTTTCTTAGTGCTTGAATATTTTTCAAATATAATTCGCCCCTCTTAATATACAAACAATCATCTCAATAGATTTACTTATGGATAGATGCCCAAAAAACTCAATAAAATATTACAAATTTTCCTGCACAGAAGTCTCAGAAAACTGAAATTCAAAGGAACTTAGAATCGTGAAAAAACACTCAGAACATACACATGCTTATCAAAAAGAGAATGGATAATCATTTGCATTAAATCAATTACACAGAAATACTATACAGCAGTGAAGATCCCTAGACTTCATGAATATGAATTAACCTGGGTGAATCTCTGAAAAATATCATGTTCAAGGAAAGAACTCAAGGAAGACACTACAAACAGTATGATTCTTTTACATAACATTCAAAATCAAGCAAAACTTAAGAATATATTCTCTAACAGTAGAGTAGTGCTAGAAAACTTAGCATGAAATCAGTACAGTTGTCTCCTTTCGTGAGTAAGGAAAGTATTGGTTGAAAACAGAAATCGAGTAGCATTCATTTACTTTTCCATTTCCTAACTCAGGGCCTCCTTCACAGGTGTATGGCCTCAATCAATTGCACAGGGTCCTGGGGTCAGAAGCGCCCCATGCTAGCTTTAGAGGTCTGCTACTGCTGTCTTGAAATTCTGAAAGATTTGATCTTTGCATTTTTGTTTCGTACCCGGAGTGCAACGGACGAAGAGGCATGCATCCGCGTGGTCAGAGGAGATATGCACCGTATGCACTTCTGCCACTGTTGTTTGCTACCCAATAGCGTACAATGCTCATGAAGCCCCCTGAGCACAGAATTTTGCTGGACTGGCAATAGGGGGAATTTGGTGAGATTCGCAGTGTGCACAAAAGGAGGCTGTAACTTCTATGCCAAAGTGAGTGCTCTTGCAGCCCAGAGAGGCCACCCTTTGTGTCCAAGTTAGAACTTGCTTCAAATGTAGAAAAGTAGAAATGACATTCTAAAAAACAATCCAGGAACAAACAAGAACTCTATCCTATCTCCTATTCTTCTTGACGTGTGAGGCAACCACTTATGCTGAAAATGATGCATAGAAGGGATGGGATGAGAGGGCAGCCCAAGGCTCCTGTTCATTGTATGCCTTCCTTACACATCAGTGAACTGAAGGTACAGTGTTGCTAGAGTATGTCCATATCAAGAAGTTAAATAAAGTCAGCTGAGTTCATTTTGTATAGCACACTTCCCCTGTTCCGGTAACAATGCAGTAGATACTTACGCATGTGCTACAAAATAACAGCTTGTGCAATTTCAGTGATTCTGAATACATGTTAACTGCTCAGATACTGGAGTTCAAAATTGGCATTGCACAATATAAAGATAAAAATGGAAAACCTTGCCAGTGACTAAATATTTTAATTTTTCCTTTCTTAGAATGACATCAAAAAGAAATTTATTTTTTAAAGACATGACAAGTTGAGAAAAAGTAGAAGAAAAGGGGAAAAACAGTTTTATATTTTACTACTGTTAACAGTGCTATGAAATTGGCCAACTTTTTCTGGAAAGAGTCAAATAGTAAATATTTTCAGCTCTAAGAGTTATATAAACTCTGTTGCAGTAACTCAACTCCGCCATTGTAGCAAAAAAGCAGGCAGACACAACACATAAATGAGTGGGTATGGCTGTTTTCCAATAAAACTTTATTTATAAAAACAAGTAGTGAGCCAGATTTGGTCCATGGACCATAGTTAGTCCATGGATGTGCTAAGGTAAGAAGTCCACTTACGATATTTTTAAAAACATTTCTGAATTTCAGGCTAACCAGGCATTTGCATGACGATGGACAGTAATTGTAGGTATCATATTTATGGCAATATTTTCAGTGTTTGGGAGTTACAGATGAAGAGATTGACTCAGGTAATTCCAACATGGATCATTTATTCTGTCTTCATGCTGTTCTTTGGGCAAAGTATGGGAAAAATACTAGCAGTCTAGTGACACAGAATTTGTTTCTAGTAGCTGCGAGGTTATAACTTTCTGAGAATTGTTTCTCTTAAAAAAAGACTTGAGAAAGTCACTCATAGCTATGGCCAGTGACAGGAATGTTTCATGCCCTCCAGCTTCAGAATGTAGACACTTTGTGCTTCTGTCATTTTAGTGCTATAGAAATACTGCAGTGTGACAGGAATACTGGATGCAGAGACTGAGACTCAGGATAGTAAATCTCTATGCCTAGTGTAGTTTTGCTTTTGCTAAGGGAAAGAGTAAAACATATGGGTGTGTAAAACTCACCAGTGAAAGCATTGACTATCTTTTTTTTTTTCTTTAGGAATTCAGACCTGATGAAAGGGTCAATGAAGAAATGATGTTTTGATTTCCCAACAGCATTACACAACATTTCTCTGACAGTACCTGCCAGTTACTTCTTTCCTAAAGATTTGTGGTGCCCAGAGAAAGTCTCTTGTTTAGCCAGAATTTCTCTATAATATCGTTGGTGTTGCCCCATGGGTTTTAGCTAAGCAGTATCCACCTTGTGCAAGAGAGGCTCGTCAGGGCAACTTCCTGAACAATAAGCTGAGATGATCATGGGGGAAGGGGATTAATGAAGGACTGTTACAGAAATACAGAAAAAATCTACAGCAGAGCAACAACTCCAACCCTTGCTGGAAAGTTTCAATCAGACACTGAAATTTCCAAAGTGTCCATAAATCAACTTTTAATATACTGTGGATACATAAAAGAAGCTGTCCAATACTTCTTTTTTGAAGTTTTAGGCATTATTTTTTTCAGTGCAAAGATGTTTTAAGCTTAATAAGTTCAATAAAACAGAAATACACATAAGTACTGCTAACAAAATGACTAGGCCAATTTTGAAATGTAAACTTAAAATGTAAAATCACGGAGTCTGAGCCTTGCTCAGAGTAGGAGTCTGCGCGGACGTCAGCTAAGATTCCAGAATGACTACCATCTTGACTTACACTTTTAGAAATCTTCTCACTGCATCAAAATGGGCCCTCAGATTTTCCATAAGACCTCAGAGCTGTTCCTCCTAGTTGCAAGCTGCCCCCGAGATCCAGACCAAAATGAAGAAGACATTAGCCAAACCCAATATGAGGAATGTTGTGGTAGTGGATGGCGTTCGTACTCCATTTTTGCTGTCAGGCACTTCATATAAAGACCTAATGCCACATGATTTGGCTAGAGCAACACTTACGGGTTTGTTGTATCAGCCCAGTGTCCCCAGGGAAGTAGTTGATTATATCATCTTTGGCACAGTTATTCAGGAAGTGAAAACAAGCAATGTGGCTAGAGAGGCTGCCCTTGGAGCTGCCTTCTCTGACAAGACTCCTGCTCACACTGTCACCATGGCTTGTATCTCTGCCAACCAAGCCATGACCACAGGTGTTGGTTTGATTGCTTCTGGCCACTGTGATGTGTCCATGACAGGTGGTGTCGAGTTGATGTCCCATGTCCCTATTCGTCACTCAAGGAAAATGAGAAAACTAATGCTTGATCTCAATAAGGCCAAATCTGTGGGCCAGTGACTGTCTTTAATCTCTAAATTCCAATTGAATTTCCTAGCACCTGAGCTCCCTGCAGTTGCTGAGTTCTCCATCAGTGAGACCACGGGCCACTCTGCAGACCGACTGGCAGCTGCCTTTGCTGTTTCTCGACTGGAACAGGATGAATATGCGCTGAGCTCTCACAGTCTGGCCAAGAAGGCATAGGATGAAGGATTCCTTTCTGATGTCGTAATCTTCAAAGTACTAGGAAAAAATACAGTTACCAAAGATAATGGCATCTGTCCTTCCTCACTGGAGCAGATGGCCAAACTAAAACCTGCATTTATCAAGCCCTACAGCACAGTGACAGCTGCAAATTCTTCTTTGTTGACTGATGGTGCATCTGCAATGTTGATTGTGGCAGAGGAAAAGGCTCTGGCCATGGGTTATAAGCCAAAGGCGTATTTGAGGGATTTTATGTACATGTCTCATGATCCAAAAGATCAACTATTACTCGGACCAACATATGCGACTCCAAAAGTTCTAGAAAAGGCAGAATTAACCATGAATGATATTGATGCTTTTGAATTTCACAAAGCTTTCTCAGGTAAGATTTTAGCAAATTTTGAAGTCATGGATTCTGATTGGTTTGCACAAAATTACATAGGTAGAAAAACCAAAGTTAGATTGTTTCCTTTGGAGAAGTCTAATAACTGGGGTGGATCTCTGTCCCTGAGACACCCATTTGGAGCCACTGGCTGCAGGTTGGTCATGGCAGCTGCCAACAGATTATGGAAGGAAGGAGACCAGTATGCCTTAACGGCTGCCTGTGCCGCTGGAGGGCAGGGCCATTCTATGACAGTGGAAGCTTATCCAAAATAATAGATCCAGAAGAAATGACCAGAAGTTTCTGTGCAACACTCACACTAGGCAATGGCATTTCAATGCATTCCTAAATGACATTTATAGTTCCTAACTCCTCTTAGGAAAACAATTCTTGTGGCCTTCTGTTACATGCTTTGCACTTAAGCCTTGCCAATGTTCTGAGCTTTTCAATAATCACGATTTACTGCTCTTTCAGGGATTTCTAAGCCACCAGAATCTCACACAGAGATGTGTAGGTGGTTGTTTTTGTTCTCTCTTGTCACTAAAGACTAAATGAGTGTTTGCAATTGGGAAAGAGGTCAGCTGAGATTAGGAAATCATCTTTGTAATATTTGCAAATTACACTTGTTCCTATCTGTGTCCTAAAGTGTTCTCTATAAAATACAAACCAATGTGCCTAAATTAACTTAATTATGGAAAAATAATTTGGAATCTAAACATCAATGAAAACTTACAAAAAATGTTTAGATACATAAATATCATGGTGATCAACCTTAAAGTGGGGAAATATTGAAAAAAATGTAAAAACACACACATATATGCTAAAGTTATGTACATATATAAATTTATATATGTTTATATATAAATTAGGATATATAAAGTTTAAGTATATTATGTGTATTTACATATACTTATATATACTTTTATTTAATATATAAATGAATATCCACCTCCATATTTAAATTACATCTTTAGGCTGGGCATAGCAACTCATGCCTGTAAATCTCAGCACTTTGGGAGGCCGAGGCAGATGGATTGCTAGAACTCAGAAGTTTGAGACCAGCCCATCGCTACCAAAACACAAAAATTATCCAGGCATGGAAGCTTGTGGTCCCAGGTCCTTGAGACAGAGGCTGAGGGGGAGAATTACTTAAGCCCCAGAAGTCTAGGCTGCAGCGAGCCCAGATGATGCCACTGCGCTACAGCCTATACCACAGAACAAGATCCTGTCTCAAATAAATAAATAAAATAAAATATATTACATCTTTATACATGTACCTGGTTTTGTTTAGTACAATTATTATATATATGTACATAATAATATATACAATATACTTATATATCACTGCATTAGTCCATTTTCACACTGCTATAAAGAAATACCTGAGACTGGGTACTTTATAAAGGAAAGAGGTTTAATGACTCAAAGTTCCACATGGCTGGAGAGGCCTCAAGAAACTTACAATCATGGCGGAAGGCGAAGGGGAAGCAAGGCACGTCTTCTCATGGCAGTGGGAGGGAGAGAGATCAAGGAAGTGCCACACTTTTAGACCATCAGATCTCATGAGAACTCACTCACTATCACAGAACAGCAATGGGGAAATCCACCCCTAGGATCCAATCATCTCTCACCAGGCCCCTCCCTGGACACATGGGGATTACAATTCCAGATGAGATTTGGGTGGGGACACAGAGCCAAACCCTATCAATCATATATAATTACATTTATTTATATATAAACTTGTATACATGTACACATACATATTTATATATACACTTATATATACCTACACATACATTTATATATTTACATAAAAACTTGTATACATATAAATTAATATACAGATGGTCTTTGACTTAGGATGGTCCCATTTACAATTTCTGGACTTCACGGTGGTGTGAGAACAATATGCGTGCAGTCAAAAGTGCTGTTTTCCTCTCTTACCAGGCTGGACAGCAGCAGGGAGCCCGCTCCCACTCAGCCCTGTAATCACAAACATTCACAGCCAACACTCTACAGTGTTCTGTGTGGCCAGAGGAGTTTGCTCCACGATAGGCTATGTAAGTGCTCTGAGCATGTTTCAGGGAGGCTGGGCTAAGCTATGATGTTTGGTAGGTTAGGTGTATTCAATTCATTTTCAAATTATGATATTTCCAAATTGCTATGGGTTTATTGGGATATAACCCCATCATAAATTAAGGAGCATTTGTACATAAACTTGTATTGACGTGTGTGTGTGTGTGCGTGTGTGTATGTGGATATATATGGTACACATCTATAACTTGGATCTATGCATATTTTATATGTTTGTGAATATACATTTTTATATCAATACATACATTTATATAAACATTTAACATATACAGTTGACCCTTGAACAACACAGAGGTAAGGAACAACTCGCCATCCCACTCCCACATGTAGTTGAAAGTCCATGTATAACTTTGACTCCCCCAAAACTTAACTATTAATACCCTACAGTTGACTGGAAGCCTTACCGGTAACATAAACAGTCAATGAACACACATTTTATACATTATATGTATCATACATGGTATTCTTACAATAAAGTAAGCTATAGAAAAGAAAACGTCATTAAGAAAATCCTAAGGAAGAGAAAATATACTTATTATTCACAGTGTGGAAGTGGATCATCCTAAAAGCCTTCATCTTCACATTGAGTGGCCTGAAGAAGAGGAAGGTGAGCGGTTGGTCTTGCTTTCTCAACGGTGGCAGAGGTGGAAAAAAAATCCACATATAAGTGACTCATATAGTTCAAACCCATGTTGTTCAAGAGTCAACTGTATATGCATATACACACACATACATACACATTTATATTTAAATTATATCTTTATATATATGTAACTAATTGTGTTTGGTAAAATTAATCTTGTTACACTCAACTTTTTTTTGTTATTTACATTTCTTCTCTATGTTTCAACATTTTAAGCCACAAAAAAATAGACACAACATTCTAACTGAATGATTATAATATGGGCATCCAGGTAGTTCTGTTTAGACAGTTTCTAAATCACCAGGTACACAGACACATTTTATAGAACTGCCATCTAAAAAGGGGATACACTAGATGATTTTTATGCCATTAATTGATACACAACACGGGCATTTGTCCCCAAGGACTTCCTCTGTCGTAGGATGTTTACTCAATTTATGTGAACAAATTCCAATTTGCAGTGGAGTGCCCTAGAAGCCAAACAGAATACCATGAATTTTAAATGTAGTTTGCTTGATGTTCTTAATTTAGAAAATATTTAAAAGATGTGCACTGTTACAGTAATTAGCATGTGTGTGTTTATGTGTGTGTGTATACGTGTGTCTGTGTGTGTATATAAAATAAATGTCATATACACTTACATATCAATGTATATATTCATTTGCATTAGTGCTTTTTATTACATAAAATGATTATTGGTAAAATTGAAGTTTACCAAAGTCAAGTTTGTTGAATGCAACAGACCACCACCATCGTGGCAGCTATAGGGAGGTGATTGTCATCAAACAAACCTCAACTTTACGAATAATCATTGTATTTAATGAAAATAACTAATGTAAATTTCATCTTTTAAACATTCTAGGTTAGGGAGGCATCTCTGATCTCTATTTTGTTCAAGGGTCAACTGTATATGTTAAATGTTTATTACAATGTATAATATTGATTTTTAAAATGTATATAAATGTATATGATATTTTTTATTTATATATACACACATATATACACACATACTAATTACTGTAACAGTGCACATGTGCATACTGATATAAAATGTATATATAATTATATATAAATGTATATAACATTTGTTTTATTTACATATATACACACATATATACACATATATACAAGCTAATTTACTGTAACACTGCACATGCATATATTGATATAAAATGTATCTACAAACGTATGTAAATGCATATGACCTATGTTTTACATATATACACACAAATATACACACACATAAACACACACACATTAACCACTTTAACAGTGCACATCTTTTAAGTATTTTCTTCCAAATTAAGAACATCAAGCACACTCTATTTATAATTCACTCTATTCAATTTTCCTTCTAGGGCACTCCATTTTGTGCCCTAATTGAAACTTATTCGCGAAAACTTATGAGAGAGAAAACCATTGAGGACAAATGCCCAAGTTGTGCATCAATTAATTATATTCTCACGATGTCTTCCAAAGTACATTTTTATATTGTCACTAAAAATACATCTATCACTAAACAACACCTAGTGAATATTTTTAAAACTTACATTAGAAGTACATTAGTGCATAATCTTTTTGTAAATTATTTTATTGTCCTTTTAGTTATGCATAGATTGAGCCAATTTATGTAACTGTAATATAGCTGGTATGCATACACTAGGAGTTATTAATATTTAATTACTCCCTTTTTGCTTGATCATTTCCACTTTTCCTCTTTTACAAATAATATGGCAAGAAACAAAGTTATCAGTGCTTCTTTGTGTACATATGTCAGCAATTCTTTGGGTTTTTTTTTTTTTTAGTGCTCTTTACAAATATTAAAATTATTTGCCTTCAAGGAAACTCTAATTGCCCTAATTCATAAAACGAAAATCTAAAGCCTAGCTACTTAATTGCTCAAATCACACAACTAGCAGGAAAAAAAGCTGAGATCAAACCCAGCCTGTCTGTCCCCAAAACCCTAGTAATTAAACGTGTCCCGCCTTCTCAAAGGTATTGTTGAGTAACATATGTGATTGGAGGCTTTCCGTTTCATTAGACAATACCAAATGGCTTTTCCAAAATTGGATACAAATTCCCTTTTGCTACAATTCCCCAACAATGAACACAGCAGACATTTGAATTCTTGCTAAGCTAACGGCTGTGAAATTCCATTTCTTTGTTTTAATTTTTCATGGCTTTGATTTCTGGTGAAATGGAATTTAATGGCCTATGTTTATTGATCTTTCAGATTTTCCCCATTCAGGGGAATTAGGCTTGTTTTGTTTTGTTTGTTTGTTTTAAGACCAAGGGACTGGAGTTCCCATCACTCACCTTAATTTAGTATTTGGGTTTGTTTGTTTATTTGAGACAGAGTCTCGCTCTGTCACCCAGGCTGGAGTGTAGTGGCACGATCTCGGCTCACTGCAACCTCCACCTCCCAGGTTCAAGCAATTCTCCTGCCTCAGCCTCCTAAGTAGCTGGGATTACAGACTCCCGCCACTACGCCCAGCTAATTTTTGTATTTTTAGTAGAGACGGGGTTTCACCATGTTGGCCAGGCTGGTCTCAAACTCCTAACCTCAAATGATCCACCCACCTTGGCCTCCCAAAGTGCTGGGATTACAGGCATGAGCCACCACGCCTGGCCTAGTGTTTGGTTTTATTTTAATTGAATGATTGAGTCCAAGTGAAATTTGACAATGATACATATTTACTTTTATTTTCTAATTAAATGTGGCTATTTCACCAGGCGCTCAGCTTGATTCCCAGAAGCAATGGGAAAGCTTTGTGGAAATAGGAGAGCAAGGCAGCGACAGTCTCATTGTGCTTTGTTGAATGCTGACACAAGATAGATAGTCCCCACTTTCCAGTTTAATTCCCCTCATACTTGTCAGTAAAAAAGGTTTCTTATGCTTGAAAAGTTCCTTACCAGAATATGTCATTTGTGAAGGTGCAAAACTTGTTATAAAATCGGCGGCTCAGCATTATGCTTGTGTAATCATGTCACCCCAGGAAAAGCTTTAAAGCTGTGAGAAATGCTATTTTACTTACCCTCTACAAAACTTGAATGGCATAAATTGAAACCATCTATATGTACACACACACACACACACACACACGTATAAAACTCCTACTCCTTTTATTTTTAATTTTATTGACTTATTGATTTATTTTGAGACAGAGTATCTCTCTGTTGTCCGGGCTGGAGCGCAGTGGCGCGATCTCTGCTCACTGAAGCCACTGCCTCCCGGGTTCAAGGGATTCTTGTGCTTTAGTCTCCAGAGTAGCTGGGATTACAGGCCTGTACCACATGCCTGGCTAATTTTTGTATTTTTAGTAGATATGGAGTTTTGCCATGTTGGCCAGGCTGGTGTCGAACTCCCGGTCTCAAGTGAACTGCCTGCCTCAACCTCCCAAAGTGCTGGGATTACAAGCGTGAGCCACCTCGCCCAGCTTCTACTCCTTTTAAAACACTGCATTTGCCCATTTGGTACCTTAGATATAAATGCTATCAAGGACTGTTTATTTTCAAGCAGTCCTAGACAGCCCTATGTAACATTTATATTATATATAATATAAATATATTTATATTTATAATATCTAACTTATAATTATATTTGTAACATATATAAATATTATTTTATATATTATATAAATATAGATATATGAATATCATATTTATATTCTCTATTATAGAGACTGTATATTATCTATAATATTTATATATAGTATAAATATATATAATATATGTATATTATCTGTAATATAATCTTTATTATATTTATATTATATTATCTATAATATAATATTTATACTATATATCTATATTATATTATCTTTATAATTATATATTATATATTTATATCTATATTATATATTATTATATATCTATATATAATTTATATATTAATATATAATATACAATTATGTAATATTATATATCTATAATATTTATATTATAGATAATATAATTAAGACCAAGTAACTGGGAATACAGGGGTAAACTACCATGCCTGGTTAATTAAAAATTACTGTTATTATTTATATCAGTAAATAGATAATATAAATATAATAGAGAAATATAAAAATAGATCCCAATTTATTATATTAATATAATATTGATATATTAAATTAATAGTATCTATATTATATAGTATCAATATATAATGTTAATATTATCTATATTAATATAATATTAATATTATCTATATTTATAGATAATATAGATACACACATCAAGAATTAAGAAAAGGATTATTTTAGGAATGTACTAATACTATAAAAATAATAGTCTTGCAAATAATTGCTCATATATTTGGAACTTTATTTAATCTTCTTAGCTTTCATTTGAAAGCTGTGTTTGTCTGTGACCTGTGTGTGTGTGTTTTCCTGTTCTATTTTTGTGTATAGATCACCTCTGTCTCAGTCTGCTTTGCACTGCTATAAAGAAATACCTGAGCCTGGGTAATTCATCAGTTTATAAAGCCTGGTGTTTATGTGACTCACGATTTTTCAGGCAGTGTAAGAAGCCTTTTCTTCTTGTAAACACCTCCGGAAGCTTCCAGTAATGGCCAATGTGAAAGGGGAGATGGAGAGTCACATGCCAGGGAGGAAAAGACAGAGGAAGAGAGGGGCCATGCTCAGATGAACTATACAGTAGGAACTCACTCCTTCCCAGGGGCACCAAGCCATTCATGAGGAATCCACCCCCATGACCCAAACACTTCCCACCAGGCCCCACCTGCAACATGGGGATCAGATTTCAATATGAGTTATGGAGGGTCCAATATCCAAACTCTACCGACCCCTAACTTAGTCTTGTAGCACAGCAATCGTTTTATTACGCTAACGATTCTGGGCTTTAGGGACACTGAAAGGGTTCATTGCGTATGATTGTCTTTGCCCATGATGTTTGGAATTTACAAAGGTAGGGAGGTCACTCTGTGGCTGGGGAATAGAATGAAGTGAAGGTTTCATGACTCCTATGTCTGCCGATGGATGCTGGCTCAGTAACAGCTCTCAGATGGAATGTATGAGGCACCTCCAAGAAGATGCTTGGGCTTCATTTACAGTCCAGCCTCAGAATGTACACAGTGTCACTTCCTCTGGCTTCACAACCTTGCTCAGATTCCAGAGAAGAG
The DNA here is from genome assembly GCF_047675955.1 of Chlorocebus sabaeus. Lineage (NCBI taxonomy): Eukaryota > Metazoa > Chordata > Mammalia > Primates > Cercopithecidae > Chlorocebus > Chlorocebus sabaeus. The sequence continues at coordinate 147,620,801 of NC_132933.1, forward strand.
AGCGGCTTTTTTTTTTTTTTTTGAGACAGGATCTTGCTCTGTCTCCTAGACTGGAGTGCAGTGGTTTGATCATGGCTCACTGCAGCCTCAACCTACTGTACTGAAGCGATCCTCCCATTTCAGCCTTCTGAGTAACTGGGATGACAGGGGTGAACTACCATGCCTGGGTAATTTAAAATTATTATTATTATTATTATTATTATTGTGTAGAAACAAGCTCTCACTATGTTGCCTAGGCTGGTCTCCAACTCCTGGCCTCAACAGTCCTCCTGCCCTGGCCTTCCAAAGTGCTATTATGACAGGTCTGAGCCACCACACCAGCCGGGAGCATCTTTGTGTGAAAAGAACCTGAAGCTTTAAAGTCGCTCTGTGTGAAGGGGATGTGGATTGGGAGAAATGCTCTGAACATCTCTGATAAATACAACTGATCACAGGGAATATGTTTGTGAAGTTTTGAAAAATGACTTTCTTTGAGACACGCATGTGATTCTAACATTGTGATTTCTTTCAGCTAAACCTGCAAATTGTTCTGTTCAGAAAAATAGTACATAATGATAGATAATATGTAGCACTCTAAAATAGTGGTAATTTTTCCTATTATGATGTTAAAATTTCTTTAAGGATAGTCTTATAGATATAGTAGCCCTATCATTTATTTGGTATTATTATGTATTCCTTAGTTGAAATTTACAAGGAAGAAATTTCTCCATTACAATCACATGCTTGTCTTAGCAGACTATTGCAAACCTTTGTTTCAAACTGAGAAATCAATCTTAACAAAATAATACGAAATAAGCATGAAATGTGAAAGCAGGGGGGAAGAAAAGGCCAATGGCTTTTTCATAATGAAAAATAAGAAAAAAGTTAGGCAATGAACACTTTTTTTGGTTTGTTTTTGAGACAGGGTCTCGATCTGTGACCCAGGCTGGAGCACAAGTGGCGTGATCATGGTTCACTGCAGCCTTGACCTCCGGGGATCAGGCAGTCCTAATGCCTCAGCCCCCCAAGTAGCTAGAGCTACAGGCACGTGCCACCAGACCTAGCTAATTTTTTAAAATAAATTATTTGTAGAGATGAGGTGTCACTATGTTGCCTAGGCTGATCTCAAACTCCTGGCCTCAAGCAATCCTCCCACCTTCATCTTCCAAATTGCTGGGATTACAGGTGTGAGCTACCATCCTTGGCCAGCACTAATTTTAATATTATCACCATGTTTCCTTTCTGCAGGAAATGTTTGCCTAACCCAGAAACAGCATCAACATTTCTTTCAAAAAAAAAAGTCAATCTCTACTCTCTTCTATATGGGCAGAAATACACAAATGATCTAGACAAAGAGCTCACTATTAAAAATATCCTATTACTGGAAAGAACAAGCATTGAGCTAATGTGGAAAAGAATCCCATTCGGTTTTGAAGTTAGAGGTATTTAAGGAAACGATCAACCACATTATATACAGGGGAAGCCAGAGTTCTTAGTGTGGAAAAAAGGGAGACAAAAATATGTCTTCTTATAACGGGGAAAAGCCCAAGACAAGGAAACAGTGCACAAGGTACAAAAAGTGTGATTTTGACACCCATCAGATGCTAACATTCTTGGAGTGATTCAGAGAACAGGAAAAGCAAATGATGGATTTGGCTGCATCTGTTTTCTCCTTCCTAGCCTTGTTTTTGTTGTTGTTGTTATTGTTGTTGTTGTTGCTTGTTTTTTGTTTTTGCAAAAATCAAACTCTGTGATGTCAGTCCCTCCTAATTCCACCTGGGAAATGCTGTTCATGGATTTAGTATCCAGTTAAGAGGCAATGTGATGGCTGGGGATGCTGCACAAAGCTGGCACCCAGGTATCAAAATCCATGTCGTACCTGGATTCCTGGGTGGTGTTTTACCGCCTCTTCTCTCTTTAGTGTTCTCATCTATAAATTCAGCCCAACCAAATTTCTCCCTCATCAGCTTGTAGTGATAATTTATTTCTTATTTTTTATTTATTTTATTTTATTTTTAGAGACAATATCTCGCTCTGTTGCCCAGGCTAGAGTGCAGTGGCACAATCAGAGCTCACTGCAGCCTTGACTTCCTGGGCTCAAGCAATCCTCCCATGTCAGCCCCCAAAAGTAACTGAGACTGCAGGTGCACACCACCATGCACAACTGATTTTTTTTATTGTTATTATTTGTCGAGATGGGGTCTTGCTATGTTGCCCAGGCTGGTCTCAAACTCTTGACCTCAAGTGATCCTTCCTCCTTTCTCTCCCAAAGCAGTGGGATTACAAGCATAAGCCACTGCACCTGGCCAGCTCATAGTGATGATTAATCTCCTAATTGATGCTTTAAACTGCCTGACACATAGTAAACCTTCCAGTCATGTTGTTTGTTATTACTCCTATAGTTATTTGTATTGTTATTTGTGCCATTTGTTTTCCTTCTACTTTAGGCCTTGTTCTTCAATTACAAAAAATGCCATTTCATGTTAAAGAATTTCAAAGCATTGGTGAGATGACATTTGATTTCCTCAATAGATATCAAAGAAGTAATATATACTTATATAATCATATTAAATAATATATTTCTTTAAAATAGCTGTTTCAGAATTCTGAAAAAGTTACCTTTTATCTAAAAAAAAGTTTTATAGAAGTGGTGAATTAAGTTGAACTGTAAAAAAGAAAAAAATAGAATGCATTTTTAGTAAACTAATATAAAAATTCCAACTGGCAATATTTAAAATATTTAGGATTATACATATAACTCTAAACACCTAAAACATACAGAATATGTTTAATGCTGATTGTAAAATGTTATGATTTTCCAAGTGGTTGGTATTAAAATGTTTCACCATTAAAGTCATTCATTTATGTGGCCCTCCTTGTGTCCAAGGTTTTAAAATAATTAGCTACAATGCAAAAACGTGAATCAATTTCATTTTTCTTTATTAAATGTATGTAAAACAGAAGACAGGAACTCCTGTTATTAATGAGACTACTACTACTGAATTGTTACAGTTGTAGACAAAAAGCACAGGGAATTGATGGTATTGCTAGTTTCAGGAAAATTTTTTTTAGATCATTTGTGATTGTCAATTCCACAGATAAAATGCTATATCCTTTCTTTCAAATCATCACAAAAAATACACCATCCTGTTTACTGTTGAAGGCAAGTACATTTGAGACAGGTCTGTTCTCAGTCTGCTATTTCCTAACACGATAGTCATTGAAATGCAACAAAAAAATCAATGTTAGCAGAAGCAGTAGCCTTTCATTTCTGCAGTGCTTGATTCTACTGCTATCACTCTTCTTTGTGTCAATACACAGGGAGGGCGTCTTAGTCTGTTCTCACACTGCTGTAAAGAAATACCTGAGACTGGGCAATTTATAAAGGAAAGAAGTTTAATTGACTCACTGTTCTACATGGCTGGGGAGGCCTCAGGAAACTTGAAATCATGGCGGAAGGCAACGGAGAGGCAAATACCTTCTTCACAAGGTGGCAGGAAGGAAAGGGAGCATTTGAAGGAGAAACTGTCAAACACTTATAAAACCATCAGATCTCATGAGAACTCACTCACTATCATGAGAACAGCATGAGAGAAACCACCTCCATGATCCAGTCACCTCCCACCATGTCCTTCACTCACACGTGGGGACCATGGAGATTACAGTTCCAGATGAGATTTGGGCGAGGACACAGAGACAAACCATATCAGAGGAGTTAACTATGAGTAATAGTGACCCAGATAGCTCACTAATTTAAAAAACACAAAACTGATGCTTCTCTGTGCTTATTCCAGGAAAATATGATTGTTTCACCTTAAGAGTTATAAGGCTATTTAATATGTATATACACATATATTTAATCACGTTTTTTCACTTATGTGCATGTATGATGACACACATATGCCCACATGTAAATCCACCTTCCTTTTTATGCTACAAATTCGAGTCAATGTATTTGCCACTTCCTCTGTGTGTGTGTGTGTATTTATACATGTGTGTGTTTCTTGTTATTCTTCTGCTGCTTTTTTAATTGCACCTTGTTCCAACATTGTTCTTTTGAATCTAGTGCATCTCAGTCCCTCTGAAGCCTGCAATTAGAACTGGATGTGGCTGCCTTAGGATGGGGAGATTTATTCAAGATTTCCAATGTGCATAGCCAAGGGGGCAGAGAAAAGACAATGACTCTTTTGCTCCCTGCTATGCTGACCTTTGCAGAATTGAAGCCTATTTTCTTGGAAGTGTTTCCCTTTCTATATGGAAAAGCTCTGTGCTGTTCCCCAATTTCACAATCATTAATAAAGCCCGTGCTTCTGCTAGTTCTGTAAGGTACTTTGGACAAAAGGTCCTAACAAAGCAACTGTACAGTTGCTTCCCAAAAGCCCTTGTCATGGCAGAATAAATCAACCAGGTGTCCTGAGCTAGCAGGAGCACAGAATGGAGCAGAACGTGGAGTTTGATACTGTTAGTGTTAAGATTAGCTCAGAGTATTGAAATATAAATTCAGCCCCCCCCCCCCAAACTACACCTTCTACTTCTAGGAACCCCAAAGCAGTCTGAGTCAACTCCTGCACTAAATCTAGTTCCATCAACTTGAATCCTTCGGCATCATCCAAAATATCTCCTTACTTCAATGTCTTGAACAAGAAGTTATACAACTAAACATAAAAATAACAAGTGGCCAACCCAACAATAATGAGGCTGATAGTCAGGAAATCACGCTAAAGGATGCTTGAAGAACATGCTGGAATTTGTCAGGGAAACATTAACTATTGGAAGAAAAGTTCACTCCCACAGTCTCATACCTCACAATAGAATGTGGGTGGTCTTGTGATTTGCATTTAGGATCCAAACTCTCATGTTCAGGTGACCTTGTGATCTCCTGAGCCTCACAAGACGTGTTTTGCCATCCTTGAAAATTTTCCCATTTGCAAAGGTTGATAAGGACATAAGAAGACACAGAGTCACAGAATAATTTGATATTAGTTCATGTGACTGGGAGAGATGGAAGAGATGGGACATGTGATTGGGGTCAATGCCATCATTTTGCAGGTGAGAAAACTTAGGGCACTGCAAAGTCAATTCTCCAGTGGGAAGGGATGGCTAGTTAAAAACAGACCTGGAATAAGAGCCCCCAGGACTTTTATCTCAAGCCCAGGAACCCTTTCATTATTTTACCAAAATGTATGCATCTTATATATAATACCAGGACTTATAGCTCCCGTCTCTTGGAATTCAATTGCTGATGGAGAACCTCGAAGTATTTTCTTTGATAAGGAAAACCCACTCAGGGATAAAAATGTTTCAAAACGAAGCTTTTGAATATAACTTCTTTGTTTTTGATGCCGGCAATCAAATATTTGAATATCATACCATACCTCACACGAGAAAGATCAATTATTTGATAAAAGAAGGTCTGAAAGGAATTTTTACTTCTGAAGAATTTATTATTTAGACCTGAAAGGAAGTCAATTACTATGGAATTTAAACTAGTTCCATGTAACAATGAAGTATTTACTTACTATTAAAACAATGAACTCCTACAAATATGCTTTGTAATTGAATACTTAAGATTTGTCAATTTTAAAATTATCCAGTTGAATCTGAGTCATGGGGCAGTATTTGTTGACCAATATTTCAGAAAGATGGCTTTCATAGCCGGAATCATGGCCTCCAAAGATGTCCACATCTTAATCCCATGTGGTAGACAGAATAATGGCCTCAAAGATGTCGACGCTCTAATTTCATCTGAGAGTCAGAATAGTGGCTCCCAAAGATGTTTACATCCTAATCCCCATGTGGTAGACAGAATAAGGGTGTCCCTTAAATATCTATGTCCTAATCCTCATGTGGTGGACAGAATAATGGTGCCCCAAAATGTGCATATCCTAATCCCCATGTGATAGACAGAATAATGATCCCAAAGATGTCCACATCCTAATCCCATGGGGTAGACAGAATACTGGCCTCAAAGGTGTCCATGCCCTAATCCCACGTGGTGGATGGAATAATGGTCCTCAAAGATGTCCACATCCTAATGCCCAGGTGGTGACAGAATAATGGTATCCCAAAATGTTCACATCCTAATTCCCATGTGGTAAACAGAATAATGGCCCTAAAGATGTCTGCATCCTAAATTCCCCTAGGGTAGACAGAGAAATGGTCTTCAAAGATGTTCACATACTAATCCTTGTGTAGCAGGCAGAATAATGGACCCCAGGATATCCAAGTCCTAATCCTTGGAACATGTGCATTTGCTAACTTATTTGGCAAAAGGTACTTGCAGATCTGATTAAATTAAGGATCTTGAGATGAGGACATTACCCTGGATGTTATAGAAGTGAGCTCAATTTAATTGCAATGGTCTTTATAAGAGGGAGGTAAAAGGCTCAGAGTGAGAGATGGAGATGTGACAGTGGAAACAGGTCAGAGTGATATTAGGGTCATGAACCAGTAAATTTGAGTATGCTCTAAAAGCTGAAAAAGGCAAGGAAACAGATTCTCCCTTCAAGCTTCAAAAGGAGTGCAGCTCTGCTGACTCATTTAAGCTTTCTGATTTTCTTTTGCTTTTTCTTTTTTCAACTTTTGTTTTAAGTTCAGGGCATATGTGTAGATTTGTTATATAGGTAAACTCATGTCACAGCGGATTGCTGTAGAGATTATTTTGTCGCCCAGGTACTAAGCCTAGTGCCCATTAGTTATTTTTTCCTGATCCTCTCCCTTCTCCCATCCTCCACCTTCCAATAAGCCCCAGTGTGAGCTGTTCCCTCACATGTTCCCATGTGCTTTCATCATTTAACTCCCACTTACAAGTGAGAACATGCAGCATATGGTTTTCTGTTCCCACATTAGTTTGCTAAGGATAATGACCTCCAGCTTCATCCATGTCCCTGCAAAGGACATGATCTCATTCTTTTTCATGGCTGCTTAGTATTCCATGGTGTAGATGTACCACATTTCCTTTGTCCAGTCTGCCATTGATGGGCATTTTCAAATAACAAAATAAATTTGTGTGGTTTTGAGCCATTGAGTTTATGTTTATCTTGTTACAGCAGCCACAGGAAACTAATGCAATCGTTAAAAATAACCATTTTCCTAAACAAGACTAAATAGCTACAGAGTATATGACTATAAAAGAGTAAACTTAAAATTTCTCCTATAGCTTTCAATATTTTTGGATAGAAGAGTATGAATGAGTCTTCATAAGGTACGACTTATGATGCTCTTGCCCCATTTAAGGTTGAGCCACTGAATGGTGTTCCCTTCTTCTTTCATGTTTCATGATGCAGTCACTGCTACAAGGCAACCTGAGACTCTCTGTGTGTATTAGCCATTGGAGTTTTGAATGAGAATGAAAACAGTATATCTGAATCATAAAAAGAGTTGTTTCTGTCATAGTTAGTTCTGTCTAAGTCCAGTTGTAGTTGACTCTCTTGGATTTTTTCCTACTGAATTCATAATGAACTTCATCATGATGAACTTCATGGTTTCTTCCTACAGCACTCATGATGAACTTCAACATTACTCTTGTGAGAAGATCTTTGGGTTTTAATTCGTAACAGAGAAGCTGAATAATAACCACAGTGTATATTTACCTGAAGACAATAGTGTCAGGAATTTTAGGAGCTACAGATGTACTGTCATAATTTTCAATACAGTTCTTTCTCTTTTGTCCCCCAATATAGATGATAATTTAAGGCAGTATTGTGAAAAATCAAAATTAATGCCAAAAACCTATGATGAACAAATTATAAGCATTTCACATAAAGACAAGATCAGTATTATCAACTATTCCTTTGCCTCAGGCTGTAATATGACACTCTTCCTGATGTCATTTGTCATGGTGTTTTAAAAAATGTATTGCTCATTAAGACATAATGCACATACAGTGCAATTCTTAAACACTACAACTTTAATATATTTTATTTATTTTTTGAGCCAGAGTCTTGCTCTGTCACCCAGGCTGGAGTGCAGTGGTGCGATCGTGACTCACTGCAACCTCTGCCTGTCAGGCTCAAGTGAGTCTTGTGCCTCAGCCTCCTGAGTAGCTGGGATTACAGGTGTGTGCCACCATGTCCAGCTAATTTTTGTATTTTTAGTAAAGACAGTGTTTCACCATGTTGGCCAGGGTGGTCTCAAACTCCTGACCTCAAGTTAAATGCCAGCCTCAGCCTCCCAAAGTGCTAGGATTACAGGCGTGAGCCACTGTGTAATTTCAGTATGTTTTACCATGTTTACATGCTGTGCAATCACCATTAACATTTAATTCCAGACATTTTTTATTACCCCAAAAATAAAGTCAACATTCATTAGCAGTCACTCTCCATACTATCCTCCTCTCTCCCAATCCCTGGCAACCTGTAGTCCACTTTTTGTCTATGGGTTTACCTTTCTGTACCTTTAATAAAAATGAAATCATGTGAACTTTTGTGTTTGGCTATTTTCACTTACCATAATGTATTATGGCTCATGTTGTGGTATGAATCAGTATATATTTTAAATGAATAAATAATATCCATATTATGCGTATACACATTTTATTTATCTTCAATTCATAGACATTTGGGCTATTGATATTTTTGACTATTTTTTGATTTTCTGTTTTTTAAAATTTTTGTGGGTACATAGTAAGTGTATGTATTTATGGGGTACATGAGATGTTTTGATACAGGCATGCAATGTGAAATAAGCACAACATGGAGAATGGGGTTCCATCTCCTCAAGTATTTATCCTTTGAGTTACAAACAATCAAATTACGCTCATTTTAAAATGTACAATTAAGTTATTATTGACTATTTTTTGACTTTTCTAAATAGCAATACCACAAACATTTGTGTACAGGTTTTTGTGCAGACATACGTTTTCAATTCTTTTGGCATATACCTATGAGTGGAATTGTTGGTCTATAAGGCAGTTCAATGCTTCCGCTTTTGAGGAACTGTTGGACTGATTTGCAATATGGGTAAACAACTTTATATTCATACCAGCAATATATGAGAGTTCCCATTTTTGTGCATCCTCACCAGTACTTGTGATTATCTGTCTTGTTGATTATAGTCATCCCACTTTCTTTGTATTTGGAACTAAAACACACTTCCCATAGGTAGCATGTCCATTCTGCCAGTCTCTGATTTGGGATTGGAGTGCTTAATCCATGTATTGCCATTTTTTTTTGTCTCTGCATGTCTTCTTATTTTTGTTGTTATTGTTGTTGTTATTGAACGAGTTACATAATGGAGCCACTCCGAAAATTCTCCTTGCTCCCTGTTTTGCTTTTCTGCATGTTATTGTTTCTGCTGCTGTGTATTTGTTTGTTTAATGACTTTCCTGAACTAATTCTGCAGTCTGTATTATTTGTTGCATGCATTTACACCAAAGTGTCTTCACTGTTAGCTTGGTGTTCAGCAATGATTGGACAAAGATTGCCTTAGATGCCTGCAGTCTGCCCGTCTAGCTGAGGGGCTCTGTGTTGCTGCTAGTGCATGCTTTCCACACTTCCTCAGGCATAGTGTTCTTTCTCTACTTACTAAAATTCAGTCATTTCCCTTGACCTCATGCTGCTTGGATACTTACAAGTCTTTGTTTACTCTCCAGAGCTAATTGGAATCTCTGTCTTAGCCTTTACTTCCTCTTGGAGCAATTCTTCAAGGTCAGACGTAGAGGAATCTGAGGTCTTTCTTAGGTCTTTCCCCTGCATGTGCACATGTGTTAGCATGCACACTACTCTCTGTGTGCACGAATCCTTCTTTATTCCCTGGAATAAATCAGAGCTTTAAAATGACCCCAAGGGCATAGAATCCTCCAGGTTTTCTTCTCAATTTTTGGGTTATTTTATTATCATCCTAGCTTTTATTACAACCTTGGGCAGCTGCACTTTTATACAGTTACCTCTGATTGTTTTTGACTACTCCTCCAGGAAAAAGGCTGTTTCACCAGGTGAGCTCTATGTCACATCAAATAATGACAACTTTGTGAGTGGGATCTTCTGGGGAGCTGGCAGATAGGTCAAATAATGACAGTTCTCTGTAGATGGGGATTTTATTTATCCAGTGGCTGTTCTGCTACTAGTTGCTACTGAGTGTGGGATGTTTGTCAATAAGGCTACCATGGAACTTGGGAGAGAACAATTTAAAACCCTGCAAAATCCACTGTTCTTATTGAAATTCATCTATTTTTCTGGAATAATTGCTCCAAGGATAGCCTTTGGTTCAATGCTAGCCTTTGGTTCATTTTCCAGACTCAGGATATTTTCTTATGAGTTTTGCCAAGTATTGTTGGAGTAAGGATTCCTGGAGGTCATTACTGTGCTATTCCCAAGGATGTTATCTTCCAGTTCTTTCTTGGCCTATGTAGGTTTCAAGCTGTTTCTAGTGACCTCCAAATACCTCTTTTACTCCATTTCAGGAAATGGAAAATCAGGGTGACTTTGAGGGTTTATCTCCACCCCAAAGGCTCCAGAATGCCCTTGCATTGTCAACTCATTGCAGTATAAATAAGACATGCACTGCAGCATTAAGTATAAATTCTATATGACACAAAGTAACAGAAATCTCTTTCTCCGTGAGGTGATTAAAATGATTGTTCCTCCTTCATTCCACATATAAAAGCATAATTATATTTAATCATTCTACTTTCTTCTGTGTGTGTGACCTTACCACACAGAAATGAGTCATATAGCAGATTTAAGTGCAAGAGTCTGCAAATTGTCCTTTAAAAGCATCTGATGTACAGGGAACAAATGTGCTGCATTTCTAAATTTGAGTTTGAGAACACCTGAAACCAGCCAAGAGAGCTATCCAAGTCCTATTTTCCCTTCTCTTGCTGTGGACTGCAATTCTGGAAAGGATGGGAGGAGTGAGATATTGCAAAGAAGCCTCCAATCAGCTTAACATGCTTTCTCTCTGCACCTACTTCTCATATGCAACATACCACAATTATTTCTAACTTAGTTAAAGTCAGCAATAAAATATTGCACTCAGTTTCTGAGTATTTTATAAAAGATTCATCATTGGGCAAGAAGATAAACGGGATAATTCTCTGGCCAGCATTGTGTCACTTAATGGTTCATCTACTCTGTGAGTATTTGTTGGACATCTACTCTTTATTAATTACTGGATCAATCAGTGTGGGGATAAATATGTATCGAGTGGTATTTCCTCCATAAGGAACATTTCATTTTGTAAAATCGATCGTCACCTTACACCACATGGAATGCATGGGTTGAAAGAGGCTTGCCTTAATATTCCTCAGTTATTTACAGAATAAGAAACTGACTGGCTGTATGCCATGTCTCACATCTCTAATCCCAGCACTTTGAGAGGCCAGTGTGGGAGGATCACTTGAGGCCAAAAGTTCAAGACCAGTTTGGGAACCACAGCAAGACCTTGTCTGTACAGAAACTTAAAACATACATATTAGGCGTGTGTGGTATTGCACGCCTGTAGTCCCAACTGCTTGGGAGGCTGAGGTAGGAGGATTGCTTGAGTCTGGGTTGAGGCTACATTGAGCCATGATTGCACCATTGTAATCCAGCCTGGGCAACAGAGCAAGACCTTGTCTCAAAATAACAATAATAATAATAAAACAAGTATCATGCCAAACAGAGTACTAGCATTTAAAACGCTTCAAAAAATTTAAAATTTTAAAAGAGGGAAATTACAGTGGAGGTGACATTTGTGCCATGAAGAGTAGTAGTGTTAAAAATTCTATTTTAATACCTCAACCCCTGTGAGGTCTGCTAAATATCCTCACAGGTGAACCTCCAACTTCTCACCTCTTGTATTACAAGAAGCTCCATAAACTGTGCTGGAAAGAAAAAAGTGAACTCAGACATAGAAGTGTCTGATGCTGACATCCTGTTTTGTCCCTTAACAGTCGTTTGGTTTTCAGTTAATTACTAAAATACCTATTTAAATTACTTAAATGCATGTTTAAATATCTATTTGATATGGGTGAGGTAGGTGAGGCTTCCTATGGGATGGGTGCTACATTTAAGGGGGTGCTGTAAGCTCAGTAATCAGGATAAATGACATCTTAATGAAACTTAAAAGAAGGTTTATACAAAGAAATCATTGGTGAGCAAAATATTAAAATTGTAAATAAAGACAGATTGTGTAGGGTTGGGATTAGGGTAAAAGAATACGAGTTATTTTTTTAATGCCTCCCTTTCTTGTACAGATGGGAGTTTGAATGACAGTAAGGTAAGCTGACTCCCTCAGGACACCCTCTGCCCAGCAAGTTATTGGTTCTCAGGCAGTGAAATCCCAAGTTATATTTGGTCCTTTCCAAGCCACAGTTGCATGGTATTATAAGTTGAATGGTGTCCTCCAAAGCAATATGTTGAAATCTGAATTCCCGGTACTTATGAATGTGACCTTATTTGGAAATAAGGTTTTGCAGATGTAATCAAAAGATGACAAGTTCATTTGGGTAGACCTAAATCTCATTTGTCTAGTGTTTTTTATAGAAAGAGGAGATTGGGACACAAACACATACAGAGGAAAGACTGTGTGAAGGCATGCAGACAGGAGACAACCATGGGAAGACGGAGGCAGATATTGGAGGGCTGCATCTGCAAGACAAGCAATGCCAAGAACTGCTGGCAACAACTGGAAAGTAGAAGACACAAGAAAGGATACCCCCCTACAGATTTTAGAGGGAATGTGGCACACACAGAGAGAAGACAGCCATGCGAGATGGAAACGGATATTGGAGTGGTGGAGCTACAAGCAAAGAACACCAAAGATTGCTGGCAACCGTCAAAAAGTAGAAGAGGCAAGAAAGGATCCTTCTCTACAGATTTTACAGAGATCATGGCCCCACCAACCCTTTTATTTTGGGACTTCTGGCCTCCAGAACTATGAGATAATACATTTCTTTTGTTTCCACCCACTCAGTGTACAATGCTTTGTTTTAGCAACCCTAAGAAACTAAAACAGCTAGTTTACTCTTTCTCCTTTAGGCTGTCTGAAACCCACTTTCCAAAAATAGCTGGTTTCACTTGGGCACAATGCTGGGAAAACATACCATGGTCACCTTTGTCTGACATAAAGAACATAGACCACTAAGTATGTACGCATGAAAAGAGAGAAACTTGAAGGATGGCATTTAAGAAGATGAGATCTCCTAGGGTTACTCAAAGAAGGAAGTTACCTTGGCTTCTAAAGAGTCTTAATATACTCCCTATTCCACTAGTAAAATTTGCTTATGGAAAAATCTGCAATGCATAAAATCCTATATTACTCTTTGCAGAAACATCAAAGGTTAAATATTATAGAACACTTGGCTAATGTGCTTGCCTCCTTCTGTTATAGTACAGAAGGAAATGTTTTTATGTTCCTTGAGTATAATTTCCTTAACGTTTTTTAGGTTAACTTTCTAATTAAGTAATTTTTTTATAGGTCAGTGGCCACGTGTTTGGTAAAATTTTATCAAGTTAAATAATGTCAAATAAAATATACTGCTAAGAAGAAATGGTGCTGTGGCAATTTTAATCAGAGTATTACCAGCAAAGTACTAATGAGGCATTTTAGTTTTAAAAGGTTGACCTTTTTAAGGCCTTTTCTATAGCAGGGCATGAAGCTTTTAAAGTGATTCGTTTTTAAGCTAACCTTCAATGTAAAATATACCCTTTTCTTTTTGGCATACCTATTTTTAAGTCTCCATATGTCTTAAAACGTTCTGCAGCATTTCATTTGAAGCCCAGTTATTTCTAATAGATAGAGCACAAACACAATGACTGCATGAGACTCTGCTGATTGCAGGATTTTGGAACCCTAAGCATAGTGCACTTACAAAAGAAGTGTGGTAAAATATACATAATATAGCACTTTCTATCTTAACTATTTTGAAGTGCACAATTAAGCGGCCTTAAGTACATTCACATTGTCATGCAACCATCACCACCATCCATGTCCAGGACTTTCCATTTTCCCCAACGGAAGCTCTTTTACCACTAAACATTCACTCACTCCCCATTGCTTCTCCCCCCGTCCCTGGCAACCACCACTCTACTTTCTAGCTCCCTGAATTTGGCGACTCCAGGGACCTCATACAATTGGAATCATATAGTTTCATCGTCTTGTGTCTGTCTGGCTTATACCACTTAGCATAATGTCCTCACCCATGTCCTCACCCATGTCCTCACCCATGTCCTCATCCATGTCCTCACCCATGTCCTCACCCATGTCCTCACCCATGTCCTCACCCATGTCCTCACCCATGTCCTCATCCATGTCCTCACCCATGTCCTCATCCATGTCCTCACCCATGTCCTCACCCATGTCCTCACCCATGTCCTCACCCATGTCCTCATCCATGTCCTCACCCATGTCCTCATCCATGTCCTCACCCATGTCCTCACCCATGTCCTCACCCATGTCCTCATCCATGTCCTCACCCATGTCCTCACCCATGTCCTCATCCATGTCCTCACCCATGTCCTCATCCATGTCCTCACCCATGTCCTCACCCATGTCCTCACCCATGTCCTCATCCATGTCCTCACCCATGTCCTCATCCATGTCCTCATCCATGTCCTCACCCATGTCCTCACCCATGTCCTCACCCATGTCCTCATCCATGTCCTCATCCATGTCCTCACCCATGTCCTCACCCATGTCCTCACCCATGTCCTCATCCATGTCCTCACCCATGTCCTCACCCATGTCCTCATCCATGTCCTCACCCATGTCCTCATCCATGTCCTCACCCATGTCCTCACCCATGTCCTCACCCATGTCCTCACCCATGTCCTCATCCATGTCCTCACCCATGTCCTCATCCATGTCCTCACCCATGTCCTCACCCATGTCCTCATCCATGTCCTCACCCATGTCCTCACCCATGTCCTCACCCATGTCCTCATCCATGTCCTCACCCATGTCCTCACCCATGTCCTCACCCATGTCCTCACCCATGTCCTCATCCATGTCCTCACCCATGTCCTCATCCATGTCCTCACCCATGTCCTCACCCATGTCCTCACCCATGTCCTCACCCATGTCCTCATCCATGTCCTCACCCATGTCCTCACCCATGTCCTCACCCATGTCCTCATCCATGTCCTCACCCATGTCCTCACCCATGTCCTCACCCATGTCCTCATCCATGTCCTCACCCATGTCCTCATCCATGTCCTCATCCATGTCCTCACCCATGTCCTCACCCATGTCCTCACCCATGTCCTCATCCATGTCCTCACCCATGTCCTCACCCATGTCCTCATCCATGTCCTCACCCATGTGGTAGCATGTGTCAGACTTGCCTTCCTTTTTAAGGCTGAATTATATTCATGGTATATATAGAACCTGTTTGGTCTTTTCTATGAATATATATTGATTGACACTTGCTTTGCTTCCTCCTTTCAGCTATTGTGAATAATATTGCTGTGAACACACGTGTAGAAATATCCATTGGGATCTTTATGGGATCTTTACTTCCTTTCTTTCTTTTTTTTTTTGAAACAAGGTCTCATTCTGTCACCAAGGCTGGAGTGCAGTGGTACTATCATGGCTCTCTGCAGCCTCAGCCTCCCTGCTCTCAGGCGGTCCTCCTGTCTCAGTCCTCCAAGTAGCTGGGACTACAGGTGCATGCCACTGCACCCAGCTAATTTTTGTACATATATATATCTTTCTTTCTTTCTTTCTTTCTTTCTTTCTTTCTTTCTTTCTTTCTTTCTTCTTTCTTTCTTTCTTTCTTTCTTTCTTTCTTTCTTTCTTTCTTTCTTTCTTTTTGGTAGAGATGGGTTTTGTCATGTTGCCCAGGCTGATCTTGAACTCCTGGGCTCAAGCGATCCACCGGCTTTGGCCTCCCAAAGTGTTGGGATTACAGGTGTGAGCCACTGTACCTGGCCAGAATCTCTGCATTCAATTCTTTTGGGCATAGACCTACAATTGTATTACTGGATAATATGGCAGTTCTATTAGGTTGGTGCCAAAGTAATCATGGTTTTAAGAATAATGGCAAAAACCGCAATTACTTTTGCACCAGTCACTACCCTATCACAGCTTATTTTTCACCACACTCCTTTAGGCTTGAACAAATACAATACACTCAAAAATTTAGGTCACCGCCCTGACTCACAGACATGAAAAATGCACAGATACCATCTTCTGGTGCTGAAAATGATGGCTTAGTTTTAGTTAATTGTTTGACAAGATCTCTTCACTCTAAAACCAATGCAATCCCATTAGATACAAATATATTTTGTGCCAAATTTAGGATAATTTAGTGCAGTGGGATTAATGTGATATTTTGCTGAGGAATGGGCAGAAAGAGCTGCAATAATAATTCATTCAATAAATATTTGTTTAGGACAGAAGATGGCCAGCTTCTCTGTAAAGATCCAGGGAGAAATTTTCTGCTTTGTGGGCCGTGCAGTCTCTGTTACAAATACTCAATTCTGCCTTCATCACACGAAAGCAGCCATAGACAATGTGGGAAAAAAAAAATGGGTGTGGCAGTGTTCCAATAAAATTTTATTTATAAACCCAAGTGATGGGCCACATTTAGTCCCCGGACCAGATTTGGCTCATAGAGCATAGATTCCTGACTTTCATGGCTCTGGAAATAATGAAGAAAAAAATAAAAAGACTTTCCTCTTGTATAGCCTACACTCTGGTTGGAGATAGAGAAACATGATAAAGAAATCAATCAGGATATTAAATAATCTGGTGAAACACGTAGTTTATAGTCAAGCATGTTTTGCATTAATCTTTTCGCAATTAAAAATGCTTTGTCTAGGGTCCTAATCACATTTAAGTCCTGGTTTACGTTACTATGTTATTTTTGCATTGATTCATGTGTCAACAAGCGGCAAACGGATCAGACCTGCACATTGTCCACATAAATTATTTTTAAAGCTCTTTGTATTAGCCAAGGTTTTCCAGATAAACAGATTTATTATCAGTAATTTGTTCATGTGATTGTGGAGGCTGAGAAGTCCCAGGATCTGCCTTCATAAGCTAGAGACCCAGGAGAGCTGACGGAGGATTGATTGAGCCCGGGAAGTGGAGGCTGCAGTGAGTCGTGATCACACCACTGCACTCCAGCCTGGGTGACAGAGCAAGACCCTGTCTCAAACAAACAAAAAAAAAACACAAAAAACAAAAAACAGCTTTCGTTCTGCAAAAAGAATGGAGACAGGCAGGAGACCGAGTTCTCTCTGTTCTGCACTGTTTTTTTCAAAGATATTTGTGTAGTGACTGCCCTTAGATGGTAGAGACAATGTCCACATTTGTTTGCTTTCCTGGATAATAAATGCAATTCCTCCCAGCAGAGCCAAGTTTGAGAAAGTTTATTATTAGTAGCTGTCTTCTAAGAATGAGTGTTCCCTAAGATTGTTTCCTAACCTGGGACATAAATTAACTCTGTACGTAGCATGCACCTGGTCCTGTCCCTTCATAACCCCTTGGGAGACATGAGACTTCGGCAAGGTAGAAATCAGCTGACCACTATCACTAATAAAGTCCTTTGTTTCTGAGCTAAAAGTTTCATGTCTGTTGCCAGTATTTATAAAACTATAGTCAGCTGATGAGTTAGCTTGAAAGGAAGGTAAAATCTCAGAGTCATCACAATTTTTGACAATAACTACTCTCTCCTCTCATTGCTTCGAGCATACAAATGGTTGCACTTTAATTGCCAATAATCCTGTTTATTTTTTTGGGGGTTGCTCTTTTATAGTTCCCAGAGAGCTTCACCTCAGCTGTATAAATAAACTATCCTCATAACATTCTAATTTAAGTGTGCTATTTTTTTCTTTTCTGAGCTAATAATTTAAATGCAATATTCCATTTATCTTTAGAATTATGATAGAAGGAATGGAATAGAAGGAACAGATACAAGATAGAGAAGTAAATGGAAGGATCACTAATTAAACACCATTTGGCTATAAGAAAAGAGAAACATCGTGTCATTGACCATATTAAGAATGTCAGAAGAAACATCCAGTTTGAGACCCCTCCACGCATATATTTGGGGCAAATAATTTAGGTCATTTGGACAGAGCCAAAAATAACTAGAAGTAAAAAAAAAGTAACTAAAAAGTTACTAAAAGTTATACACAATGTGGCCATGTGCATCTTTTATTTGTGAATATATAATTGATATTTCATTTTCTCCTCAAAAAGGGAAACATTATTTTGGTAATAAATAGACCGCATTCAAGGATTCACTTAGTCTGTAAGTACTTTACATCTCTATAATGTGGTTATATGGTTTATGTAATTGAGAGATGTCTCAAATATGCCAAACCATGAACAAAAATCTTTTAAAAAATTGTAAGATGTCCATATTTAAATTTAACCCAAAATGTTTAAAGGCAGAAAAATGTTCCAGTTATCCTTTCAGCTTAGAAGAAGAAGAGAAAGACACTAATCATAGTTTGCATTTTCATTTTTATGTAGGAAAAATCCTGGAATTTAACCACATATAGAAATAATCAGAGCAAATCCCATCCTGGTGACTTTAGACTCTTGGGCAGGATATGAAGAATCTTATTTGCATACTTTTACTACAAGTCTGTAAGGGAATACAAACTGAGACAGCCTTTATCTTTGAGGAAAATAAAAAAAATAAAAATTACACATTTCAACTGAAAATATTAACATTCTCTCTCAGTAAATGACAGAAGACAGCAAGAAAGAAATCTTAGCCAATAATATTTATAAAACAAGTATTGGAGTCCATTGCAGTAAATTATAAACAATGATAAAAAGTATCTCCACCAATATCTTTCATAACATGGAAATCATAAATGTTATCTTTAAAAACCAATGACTTCAAAAGGCAATTAAAAAGCAATCAAAACCTACATCATAACTAATTTAGAACCAAAGTAAAACAAAACAATTATTTTCAAAGTCTTATTAAGTGCTGTTAAAGAAATAAATAGCCTGACACAGTGGCTCATGCCAGTAATCTCAGTACTTTGGGAGGTTGACGTGGGTGAATCACTTTAGTCCAGGAGTTTGAGACCAGACTGGATAATATGGCAAAACCCTGTCTTTACAAAAGACAAAAAACATAGCCAGCCGTGATGGTGCAGGTCTGTAGTCCCAGCTGCTTGGGAGGCTGAGGTGGAGGATAGCTTTAGCCATAGTGTCAAGGCTGCAGTCAGCTGAGATTGTGCCACTGCACAGTAGCCTGGGCAACAGAGTGAGACCTTGTTGAAAGAAAAGAAAGAAGGAAAGGAAAGAAAGGAAAGAAGGAAAGAAAAGAAAGAAATAAATAAAGAAAGAGAGAGTGAGAGAGAAAGAAAGAAAGAAAGAAAGAAAGAAAGAAAGAAAGAAAGAAAGAAAGAAAGAAAGAGAAAGAAAGAAAGAACGATTGATTCAGGATTAAGTTCTAGTTCAGTAATAGTATGCTCATTCCATCCTCTTTACAAGGAACAAAGAAAAAAATAGTATTAAAAATAAATATTGAAGAAGAATAAAGCTTGAAAATAAATGTGTTCAAAAGCCAAAGCAAAAAGCCAGAATATAACAGAAGAATAAGTACATACCATTGAGAACGTGGGACACGAAAACATCAAAAAAAAGGAAGAAGGAAGAAAAGAAGAAGGAAAGGAAAAAATGAAAAAATAAAGGAAGGAAGAAAGGGAGAGAAAAAGTGTGCGAAACAGAGAAAGGAAGAGAGAGGAAGGAAGGAAGGAAGGAAGGAAGGAAGGAAGGAAGGAAGGAAGGAAGGAAGGAAGGAATTATGATAAACCTAAACAAAATTTAATACTATAAAAAAGCAAACTTTATTAAGAAAGAGAAAATTATAAATAATAGGAAAAATTGGAACATTATGTTTGCAGATGTGTCTGTATTATTTCATCATATTAAAAAAATATTCAGTCACATATAAATGGTGATAGCAAAAACAAAGCAGAAAAGGAAGGTACATTCAAATTCAGAATAAGTTCTATTTCAGTAAGAACACACTCATTCAGGCTGGGCGTGTTGGCTCACGCCTGTAATCCTAGCACTTTGGGGGGCTGAGGCAGGCAAATCACCTGAGGTCGGGAGTTCAAGATCCGCCTGACCAACGTAGAGAAAACTTGTCTCTACTAAAACTACAAAATTAGCCAGGCATGGTGGTGTATACCTGTAATCCCAGCTACTCGGGAGGCTGAGGCAGGAGAATCACTTGAACCTAGGAGGCAGAGGCTGCAGTGAGCTGAGATCACATCATTGCACTCCAGTCTGGGCAACAAGAGCAAAACTCCGTCTCAACAACAACAACAAAAAAACAATACCCTCATTCCATCCTCTTTCCATTCATGGAAGTGTGTAATGGCTAACTTAATGTGTCAGCGTGAGGGCCGGGGTGCCCAGAAGGTTGGTTAAACCCTATTGAGTGTGTCTGTGTGTCTGTGGGGGTGTTTCTGGCAGAATGAGTAAAGTTGATTGCCCTTCCTAACGTAGGGCCTCACTCAATCTGTTGAAAACTTGAATAGAATAGAAAGAAGTATAAAATAATTTACTGCCTTTGCCTGATATTCTTCAGAATATGGGTTCTCATGCTTTCTGACTTGGACTCTGAATGGAACGAACACCAATCAATCCTCCTATCTCAGCTTCCTGAATAGGCAGGACTAGAGGCAGGCACCCCCATGCCTGCCTACTTTTTCTATTCTTTGTAGGGATGGGATCTCACGATGTTGCCCAGGCTAGTCTTAAACTCCCAACCTCAAGTGATCCTCCTGCCTCAGCCTCCCAAATTGCTGGGATTACAGACATGAGTCACTGCAGCAGGCCAGAACAAGGGTTGTCATGATCGTGCTTGCAAGTCATGCAAACACATGAGTGACTGAAGGAAAATCATCTACTAGTAACCTGAAAGAAATGGGGTAGATAGAAAAGGTCACATTGGGAGCACCAGTCATTTTAGATTAAGAGATACTGCCTGCCTAAGCTGATCCCACAAGTGGGAAGCTCGTGAAGGAAATCTCTAACCTCAATCTTCTACCATCCTTTGAAATCCTAGTTGAATCTACATGGAAGCCATAAGTCAATGGATCCCATTGTTATACAAAAATCATCCTCCTGGGCACAGGGTAGGGTGGGAAGACATAAAGAGTTATGGCAGAATCTATAATATATGTTCTGCAGTCACTCATCCTATTCAACCTCACACTGCCTTCATAGGGATCGTCTGAAGTAATTTTAGTATAACAACAGCATCTGGATAGAGAAGAGTGGAGACAGGCAGGAGATCCAGTTCTCTCTTATTAGTCTAGCAAGAATCCATTATTGTTTCCCACTCCTGATGGATTTGAGACAAAATCATTCTTCTCCTTTGAACTCCAAACACTAACTCTATCTGTTGTTCAGTTGTCACTCAACATAAACCACAGCACCCTGGTGGTCTCATTTTCTGTGTTCAGGCAAAAGTTTCAAATTTGTCAATTTGCATATAAACCTGTGAGTTTTTCTCTTATCTCTCTAATAGCATGATTTAAGGTGGTGGATTTGATGTTAGTCATACCTTGGTCTCTCACTTTAGTAGCTGGATGTGACATTAAGGTAAATTACTGAGTGTGTCTAGATCTGTTTTTCATCACAAGATAACACTAGTATTTATGCCAATTTCCAATTATATATTGCTAGGTTCCAAATGTGTGTCCTCTCTGAAATTTATATGTTGAAAACCTAATCACCAAACTAATGGCATCAGGAGATGGGCTGTTTCAAAAAATGATTAAATTATGAGGACAGAACCCTCATGAAGATTTGTGTCCTTATAAAAGAAGAAACAGCCAGAAGTCACCATCTATGTACCAGAAAATTGGCCCTCACCAGAAATTCAATCAGCGTTACTCTTGGACTTCCCAGCCTCGTGAATTATGAGAAATAAATTCCTATTTTTGATAAGCCATCCAATGTATGACACTTTGTTCTAAAAGGCTGAACAGACTGAAACACGTATGTATAAAACGTTTCAGCAAGGGATAAGATGCTAGTGAGTACTCAATAAGTATTAAGTCCAAAGAACAACACTCAATGAGAAATTCTTATCATTGACATGTCATTAATAGTTCTTAATCAAATGCTAACTTTAGGACTCCATGCCTAAATGACTGAACCCCCAATAAAAACCCTGGACATCAAGTCTCAGGTGAGCCTCTCTAGTCAACAATACTCCATAGGCATTGTCATACATTGTTGATGTCATACATTGTTGCTTGAAAGTCCATTGAGGCCAGATGCAGTGGCTCATGCCTGTAATCCCAGCACTCTGGGAGGCCGAGGCAGGCAGATCACGAGGTCAGGGGATCAAGATCATCCTGGCTGACACGGTGAAGCCTCCTCTCTAATAAAAATACAAAAAAAAGAAAAAGAAAAATTAGCCAGACGTGGTGGCTGGCACCTGTAGTCCCAGCTGCTTGGGAGGCTGAGGCAGGAGAATGGTGTGGACCCAGGAGGCGGAGCTTGTAGTGAGCCGAGATTGCGCCACTGCACTCCAACCTGGGTGACAGAGCAAGACTTCATCTCAAAAAAAAATTTCTTTTACTGAAAGAGGACAACTTGTGCCTGATTTCCTGGACTCAGCACTATGCACCTTTTTCTTTGTTAGTTCTAATCTGTAACCTTTCACTGTAATGAACAATAACTATGAGCATGATAGCTTTTCTGAGTACCATGAGTTCTCTAGCAAATCATCCTACCTGAGGGTGGATTGACACAACCACCAACCAGAACAATTGAAATTTGCAAGAATTTTTACTGATCTTGATTAAAACCAACCATTGATCTCAAGAAAACATTAAAGATTATCCATTTTCTTTCATTCAAATTCTGGATTAATTTTAATGTGAGGTTCACTATAAATATTTGTTCTGTGGTAGTGAGGAGAGGGTGGTTAATTTTTACTGATTCCATTGCAAGCTCACATTAACATATTCCCACACTTAGTGAATGTATACACTAGAGATTCTATTTTATATATCCAATCCATTTCATGAATAAACTTTCTTACTTCACATATTTATTTATCTCAATTGCCAACTTATTGTTTGTAGTTGGTATATCATTCTATACTCTGTATTAGAAATAACAGATTATATACCTTCATCAATTATATTGACTTTAACATAATTTCATCCCTTTAATAAGTATACTTTTTTGGTTGTTTGTTTGTTTTGAATTTGTTTGTTTGCTTGTTTTGAATCAGGGCCTCATTCTGTCATCCAGGCTGGAGTGCAGTGATGTGATCCTAGCCTACTGCAGCCTCAAACTCCTGGCCTCAAGTAATCCCCCCTCCTCAGCCTCCCAAGGTATTGGGATTAGAGTTGTAAGCTACCATGTCCAGCCAACATAAAATATTCTTCACTGGAAACTTCTATAGGTATTCATAAAGCATTTCATTTTTATAACTACTAGTTTCCTCTCTTACATCCTGTTTCTAAAATGGAAAATTTCTAGGATTATGATTTGGAAACTACTGTTTTCTCTTCTATGTCACAATTCTGATAATGTGTTTCTTTATGTACTTTATGATAATATTTAGTACTACATGGATATCTTGGAAAATGTTCGATTTTTAATTTTGCTTATAAAATAAATACTGTATAATAAACATTATGTTAATTCTCTTTCAATCTTCTTATTGTTCCTGAAACGTAGTGGTTCTCTTCTAGAGAAATCTAAATTGGCAACTCATTTACATGTTTTCAAGGTGAAAAGAACTCCGTATTGACTTACCATGGCAAGCAGCTGATGTGTAAAAATGAAATCCATAATACGTATAGACATTTGTTTTCTAAACCATTTATGGGCAGAATTCATAAACACAAAAAGAGCTTAAGTCAATGAAGGCTTTATTTCAATCTTTAGCTGAAGTCTTTTTCTATCATAAGGTTGAAATCCGATTGTCTGGCATTGAGTCAACTAGATTTAAAAATAGCTAACTAAAGACAGGAACATAGTCTGAACATGATTAATAAAGGACATTAAAGAAATGGCAACAACTTTAGAAAATGCAATGATAATCTGAGGAAATATCATTATGGTTGTGAATGTGAAGAAAAAGTATTTGCGGTATCTACTGGGATCGTGAATTAACTCAGATAACTAAAACTTAACATAATATTAACAATAAAAATTATTCCTAGGCTTTATCCATTTCATAAAAATCAAAGGTAGACAAGATATAATCGATATCTCAGCAAAAAAATCATATACCCTTTTATTCCATTGTGTTATAGATTGTAAGCTTAAGTGCCAAGATTATTTATCAGAGAGTTTTATAATGCAGAACATGTAAATGTTAGTTTAGGGCTAGAGCAGGCATAACAAAATAACACAGACTGGTTGGCTTAAACAACAGACGTTTATTATCTCACATTCTGCAGGCTGGAAGACTGAGATCCAGGTGTAGGCAGGGCTAGTTCCTCCTGGGGCCTCTTTCCTTGGCTTGGAGATGCTGTCTTCTCCCTGTGTCCTCACATGGTTGTCCGTCTGTGTGTGTCTGTGTCTTCACTTCCTCTTCTTATAAGGACCCTAGTCCCATTCTTTTTTTAATTTTTTTGAGACAGAGTCTCGCTCTGTCGCCCAGGCTGGAGTGCAGTGGCATGATCTCGGCTCACTGCAAGCTCCGCCTCCCGGATTCACGCCATTCTCCTGCCTCAGCCTCCCGAGAAGCTGGGACAACAGGCGCCCGCCACCACACCCGGCTAATTTTTTGTGTGTTTTTGGTAGAGACGGGGTTTCACCGTGTTAGCCAGGATGGTCTCGATCTCCTGACCTCGTGATCCGCCCACCTCGGCCTCCCAAAGTGCTGGGATTACAGGTGTGAGCCACCGCTCCCAGCCCCTAGTCCCATTGTATGGGATTAGGGCCTACCCTAGGGAAATCATTTTACTCTAATCATCTCTTTAAAGGCCCTATCTCCAAATCCAATCACACTGGGAGTTAGAACTTCGACATACATATTTTGGGGATGGAGCAAAATGCATTCCATAACAATATCGGTAATCCATACTGAGTATCATTTTAAAAATCAACAAGACTTTTCTCACATTTTAGTCACTGTGATGAAAACATCAGTATTTTACCTCTAAATTTTAAAATTGCATTTAATACTTAAGCTAAAAATATATGAAGTAGGGGCCGGGTGTGGCAGCTCATGCCTGTAATCCCAGCACTTTAGGAGGCTGAGGTGAGTGGACCACTTGAGGTCAGGAGTTCGAGACCAGTCTGGCCCCATCTCTACTAAAAGTGCAAAAAATAGCCAGGTGTTGTAGTGAGCGCCTGTAAGCTCAGCTACTTGGGAGGCTGAAGCAGGAGAATTGCTTGAGCCTCGGAGGTGGAGGTTGCAGTGAGCCGAGATCATGCTACTGCACTCCAGCCTGAGTGACAGAGTGAGACTCTGTCTCAAAAAAAAAAAAAAAAAAAAAATAATAATAATATATATTATGTATGTATGTGTCTGTATATGAAGTACAGACAGAAAATGACAATATTTTGACCATTGTTTCTGGAATATGCCACCAATTAAAAGAAGAAAATTGGGTCTTGAGTAAGGCTCACTTTAGAAATAGATGTTACTTTTGGCAAGGTGTGGTAGCTCATGCCTGTAATCTCAGCACTTTGGGAGGCCAAGGCTGGAGAATGGCTTAAGGCCAAGAGTTCGAGACCCACCTAGGCAACACAGCAAGGTGCAACATCTACAAAAGATTTTCAAAAATTAGCTAGGTGGGGTGGTGCATGCCTGTAGTTCCAACTACTTGGGAGATTGAGGCAGGAGAATTGCTTGAGCCCAGGAGTTTGAGACGGCAGTGAGCACCACTGCACTCCAGCCTGGGTGACAGAGCAAGATTCTGTGTGGAAAAAAGAAGGAGGGAAGGAAGGAAGGAAGGAAGGAAGGAAGGAAGGAAGGAAGGAAGGAAGGAAGGAAGGAAGGAAGGAAACAGAAAGAAAGAAAGAAAGAAAGAAAGAAAGAAAGAAAGAAAGAAAGAAAGAAAGAAAGAAAGAAAGAAAGAAAGAAAGAAAGAAAGAAAGAAAGGAAGGAAGGAAGGAAGGAAGGAAGGAAAGGGAAAGTGATGTTACTTTAGAGCTTTGAATATCAAAACAAATAATCAGGACTTGCTTACTGATTAACTACATCAGAAAATAATGTATTAATTATGAATACAAATGGATTTGCACAGTATTCGATATAGACCAAATAATGGACTATGCGTATCCTACAAATATCCTGGATATATGTATGCATTGTCACTTCTACAGATTTAAAGCTCTATGCTCTATCTTTCCATTGACTGGTTCTCCACTGGGGTTATTTGGCCCCTTAGGAGATATTTGGAGACACTTTCAGGTGCCTAAACTGGGGAACAGTACCATCAATATTCAGGGAGCAAGGCTAGGGATGTGCTAAGCATTCGAGAGTGCACAGAACAGCCTCTACCCAACCAAGGACTATCCAGCCCCAAATGCCAAAACAGCTGAGACTGAGCAATTGCACAGGGAGTCTCCTGTAATTTCTTCAGCATTCCTCACATTCTGCTCATTTGACTGACACAACGACTTAGCCAAGAGGAAAAAAATTCTCCCTTTTCTCTTTGTATAGCTTTCCCGTAAGTTGCCTAATCTAAATTTGACATGAGGCTGCCCCATGAATCTCAATGAGCGAATGCAGAACGAGGTGGACTTCTCCTCTGTTGCCGTGCTGTTATGCCATTACCTTACCTGGTAATTGATTGGCTCCATTTTCTGTCTTCTCGTACCCATCAGTGGGGCTCTGTGCTTCCTGGCTGGACAGCCCCTAATGAGCATTCTAAAATTGCCCCATGAGTCAGTGTTCTCTTGTACCATTTTTAGGAGAAACTGAACAAATTTAAATGTCAGTTGGTGTAGTTGCTATAATAGGTGGATTGCATTTCAAAATTACTCTTGGTAATAGATTTTAAATAATATAGAGGTAAAAGAGTTTAAATGTGTCCTGTAAAAGTCCATAATGAGGAATTTTCTGTTCTCTCTTGCTCCATTATTACAATGATTTATAGTGAGGACTGAAATCTAATAAATAATAAATGCCTGAACTAAAACTTCATTTCAATTAAAAACTATGGCACAAGCTCACTTGGAAAATATTAAAATTAAAAATGACTTCTTAGCTACTGGCTGGTATTTTAAAACTTACTTCTCTGAGTGATGCTATTAAATAAACTGCTGTTTTTATTGGTAGGGCTCAAATAATACTAAAAAAGATGTCTCACTAGGCTTTTGGAAAACAATTTTGGTGTTTCTTTTTCTTTTCTGTTTAAAAATAATGCAATCATTTAATGGCTAAATAAACCACATAATTCACATATCATATATATAAATTTTTTAAAATGAAAAAATTACATAAAATGAAAAAAATGAAGGTTTGAAAATACGATCATTTTCCAAAGAATAAAGATTCAAAGCAATGTATATAGTAAAATCCCATTTTGTAAAAACAAATACAAATATATCCAGACACACTTCTCTTCCCATTTTAATGTAGTAGAAGTGACTTTCAATCCCGAAAAGCTATAGCTTTTCGTCATACAATCACTGATGTCCTAGAAATGTAAACTATTATAAATAATCTGGATGTCTACAAGCCTCCCATTCTACTTTAACATTTCCATCCTACATACATATATATAGATATCCTACTTCATATTCATATAGATATAAATTAAGTAGGATGGAAATATATACGGAAAAAAATAGTAGCTTGAGATATATGAATTTTTAAAATTTTTGGAGTATCTGCATATTCACAATGAGATATTTTAGGAATGGGACTCAAGTCTGAACACATTTGTTAATGTTTCATGTTCATCTAATACGCATAGTTTGAAGGTAATTTTGTACATGTTTTAAAACTGATTTTGTGCGTGAAACATTTATGTACGCTGAACCATCCAAGAGCAAAGATGTCACTATCTCAGCCACCTATGTGGACAATTTGTGGTTGTCCGCCATCACTGTCATTCCTTACCCTAAATGTATAAGCTGCATATAAGCCAGGGCTCCTCAATCCCTGGGCCGAAGGCAGGTGCTGCTCCGTGGCTTTTAGGAACCTGGTCACACAGCAGGAGGTGAGTGGTGGGCTGGCGAACGTTACCGCCTGAGCTCCACCTGCTGTAAGATCAGCAGCATTAGAGTCTCCCAACCCCTATTGTGAGCTGCACATGTGAGGGATCTAGCTTGAATGCTCCATATGAGAACCTAATGCCTAACGACCTGAGGTAGAACAGTTCATCCCAGAACCATATACCGCCCCTCCAACCGTGGAAAAATTGTCTTCCGTAAAACTGGTCCCTGGTGCCAAAAAGGGTGGGGGTTGCTGATATAAGCAATACTTTTATTACGCTTATGCACAAATGAGTATTTGACAGAAAAAAAAAAGTAACATAGCATTAATGCAGTGACATAGGAATGTGTTCAGAGTAAATAAGCCGCACAGTAGCACCACCAAAACACCTGTGTCGGTTGTTAAACAACAAAAGCAACCGACAACGGCAACATTTCCAGTGTCCACCTGCGATGCTGTGTTTTGGTTAAAAGATAATTGTACACTGTATTTTTAAAATGAGAATAAATTGTAAATGGTGGTCATTCCAACATCATACTCTTCTGTAAGACATTTTACACTAACTGTCCTGTTTCTCCAAGTGTCCTGTTTCTCCAACACTGTCCTGTTTCTCCAAGTGCTTGACCTTTGATGCTGTAGGTACACATAAACACGTCCTCGTTTTCTCATCACTGTTATCCATAGGGGAATCTGCAGGCCTTTTTGAAACTTTTTAACAATATCTTTACACCACAGAACAGAAAATAAGCAGGCAAAAAACCCACAGAGAGTAATGCACGTAGGTCTTGACCTCCTGTGGGACAACTGGGGGAATCTGCCATTGGTGCATACAGCTGCACGCATGTCCTCCTTTTTATTTTTCTATTTTTTTGAGATGGAGTCTCGCTCTGTCGCCCAGGCTGGAGTTCAGCGGTGTGATCTCGCCTCCTGGATTCAAATGATTCTCATGCCTCAGCCTCCCAAGTGGGTGGGACTACAGGCATGTGCAACCACACCCAATTTCGTTGTTTTTTTTTTTTTTTTTTTTTTTTTGAGACTGAGTCTTGCTCTGTCGCCCAGTCTGGAGTGCAATGGCGCGATCTTGGCTCACAACAATCTGCTGCCTCCCAGGTTCAATTGATTTTCCTGCCTCAGCCTCCTGAGTAGCTGGGACTGCAGGTGCATGCCACCACGCCCGGCTAATTTTTATACTTTTAGTAGAGACACGGTTTCGCCATGTTGGCCAGGCTGGTCTTGAATGCCTAACTTGAGGTGATCTGCCCACCTCGGCCTCCCAAAGTGCTGGGATTATAGGTGTGAGCCACCGAGTCCGGCCCACAGGTCCTTTTTATTACCCTTTGTGGACATGTTTGCATGGGGGAATGTGGCATGCATGGAAAAGATGCATCGCAGCTGATGGGAACTGCAGGGCTGGTGGGGACTGGTGTCTTTCTTCCCTAAGGACACTGAATAAACCTTGTATTGTGCACCTGTGTTTTGACTGTGACCTGTCACATGAGGTCAGGGGTGGAATTTTCCATGTGTGGTGTCATCTCCATGCACAAAAAGTTTAGGATTTTGGAGCATTTCAGATTTCAGATATTTAAATTAGGGATGCACAACCTATAATCTGAATTTGTTTGTTTTGCCCACTTTCTAAGAGAGGAAGGTGTTCATTCCTGTACTCAGTGTCTCATGTTTTCTTTCTCTAATGCCTTACACTTCTGACAACTCTATCAAAGAGTACAGTCTTGGGTTATGGGCATTCTATGGGCTGTGGGCCTAAATTTGGTATTTCTATTTATCATGAAAAGACACCGGGCTCCATTGCTGAGTCATATTTCTGGAAGTGGATGGCCTAGGACTGTCATCCCCAAGAAAGATTATCATTCCCAAGAAGGGCTAATGCATCATTTATATTCCAGCAAATATGGCTAATCTGAATTACTGTTGGCATCATTTAAGATTGACTCTTCGGGTAAAGCACTACATCCCATGTTTCTTATTTCCTCTAAACCACTAAACGATTAGTGATGTTGAGCATTTTTTCTTTAACTATATGTCTTCTTTTGAGAAATGTCTACTCAGATCTGTTGCCCATTTGTTTAATCCAATTTTTTGTTTTTATGCTATTGAGTTGCATGAACTCCTTATATATTTGTATTGTTTTATATATATTTCAAATATTTTCAATCCAAGGTTGGTGAATTTGTGGGTGTGGAAGTCACAGATATAAAGGACAGACTATATGTAAATTATAAGTGTGTGTGTGTTGAAGGGGATGATTCTGAATTATATATTATGGGATATTGAGTCACAATAACCATTGAGATGTTTGAAGATATCATAGAAAGTCATATATCTAATTTTGGTTATGGGATGATCCTCCCTAAAGACACGGAATGTGACTTTGTTTTGATTTGTGTGTTTATGCACAACTGATTTGAAAATATTGACCTATCATTGTTTACAAAAGTGACTTTGTGTCAGTTAATCCCTAGAAACAGTTTTGCTAGTATTGCATAGGATAATGAGGAATGATGCCCTGACATAGTAACTTTTCATAAATTGCTTTAAAATAGTTCAAATGCAATCTTTTTATTTTCCCTCAAGTATAATTATGTGTTGAATAAAATGACAATCTAGGCTAGAGAAACTTTCTTTGTTCTATTATACATAAGAACACAGGAATTTCAGCTTGTGAGGACTTTAAAATCAGGTATCTAAAAAAGAGTGGATAACCTAATGCTATTAATTAACATGGGAATCAAGTAATATATTTAAGAAAGTGATGATGTTGCTATAGAAGAAATTTTAGGTGAGTATAGGGTAATGTTTATAAAACTCTAGACACCTGGGCATTCTTTCCATGGTATTTTTGAGATATCACTTTTCTTACATCCAGGTTTAAAATAAAATGATATAACACCTTATGCAAGAGCAGATGATTTTGGATGGAATAGCTTACATGATGAAAGCTTCTTTACAAAGTTTCTTTTTATGGCAGGAGGAGGCAAGAGTTGTTGCTTTTTCTGTTCATTTGACACATACATGAATACATGAATCAAATGCATTCATTCATACAACTGTGTAACAGAGACTTCATAAACATTTCAGAGTGGAGCTCATCTTTCTTTCTGAATCGAGTTGGTGAAATAGGACTCACTTTGAAATACTTGGGCAGAGAAGTTTTAATAGGTGGACAACTGTATTTCATTGAAAATGAATTGCAGTTTAAAGCACCTGGATTTAGCTTGTAGCACAATGAATACAATGCTTGCATTGGACTCCTGTTGGCTTGCTTTCTGAAAAAAGAAATGGTGTTAGCCATCTTGTTTGTTCTCACCTCACTCACACAGAGCATCTGTGGGATAGCTGTGTAAATACTCATTTAAGTCACTTTTCTGAGCATGTCTTCAATATTTTATTTTCATTAACCATGATGTGTGAATTGCCTGGCGTCCTCGAGATGAAGTTTTTATCACTAACGTGTGAGACCTCCTACTGTAGGGTAATCACCGGCAAACACACAACCAAAACTAAAGTCAGACTCCGTTCCAAGCTAAACCTTTCGCCAATGAAATGACAGATTGTGAAGAAAGCAGACCTTATACCCTTCCTGCTTGGAACAAGCTCTCTGAAAGTGGAGGGACTCATGCCAATTCCCACGTTGCAGGGAAGAATCATTTTGCTTCTCTTGCAAGAAGTGTTCCTGGTTCCCAAGCCAGTTATCAGAATGCTTCATCCCTCATTGTTCATGCCATATGCCAGAGACAAACAATTACTGTCAGTACTGAGTGCTGCCATGTTTATCATCTCCTGGAAAGAAGGATATGCTCTGTGGACTGAAGAAGACAGAGGGGGCTTTGTCAGCAATTTTGGCCTTGAACCTTAAAGAACTCATTCACTTTTACAACCCTAATACCTTTGCAGCACTATAAATAAGAATCTGTTTTCCAGCATACACTAAGATTCTGAGGTGGCCTCAATAATGTTTTTTAATGTGAAAGAAAAATGATTGAATTTGAGTATAGCTTAAGGTAGTAAAAATTATAAAATCACAGTCCTTACTCTCTTGGCATTGAAGTTAGTTCCTCGATGTACTTATCATTGAGGTAACGAGATGCCTTTTTCTGAAATGTGTCACTGTGGTTCAAAATCATATTCCAGATAGTGTCACTGGTGGGAAGGTATTCAGGTTACTGGCAGCATATCTGTACGAATCTGCAGCAACATCAATTCTTGCCTCCCCAGAAGAAAGAATTCAACTGATGGGCATAAAGCAGAAAAGGAGACCAAAGCAAGTTTCAGAGCAGGAATGGAACTTTATTTTAAACGGCCTTAGAACATGAAAGGAAGGAAAGTATGCTTGGAAGAGACTCAAGTGAGCAACTTGGAGAAGAAGTGCGATGTTTAAACTTTGATATGGTCTGGCTGTGTCCCCACCCAAATCTCATCTTGAAGTGTAGCTCCTACAATTCCCACATGTTGTGGGAGGGACCCAGTGGGAGGTAATAAAATCATGGGGGTGGGTCTTTCCCATGCTGTTCTCATGGTAGTGAATAAGTCTCACGAGATCTCATGGTTTTGTAAAGGGGAGTTTCCCTGCACAGTTTCTCTTCTCTTGTCTGCCACCGTGTGAGATGTGCCTTTCACTTTCTGCCATGATTGTGAGGACTCCCCAGCCATGTTGAACTGTGAGTCCATTAAACCTCTTTTTCCTTATAAATTACCCAGGCTTGGGTATGTCTTAATCAGCAGTGTGGAAACGGATTAATACAACCCTGATCTTAGGACTTCATAGGCTGGACCCTTTCCCATGATTCTTCCCTTAGAGTGGGCCGCCTGCAAGCACAGTGCCCCCCTTCTTACATTTGAGAAGTGAGCATGCACAGTGTGCTTAGGAAGTTGTACACATGCCCATCTGAGGCTTTCTTCCATTTTCTGGCAGAGTGCCCCAGGAAGCTTAGACTCCTACCGTCTGCAACTCTCATTACTTTGAAACCCCTTTGCAAAAACTGTTATCAATGAGAAAATTATGACAGTGAAAAATTCCTGATCTGATGCACCCTCTTCTTGCCTTTAGCTTACAAACTACCTTCATTATTCCTGGACTTAGGCATAGCTAACTTTGCAAGACTTTTGGGTTCCAGATTAAATAATGGGCCTTTCCCAAAGCTCAGCCAGCTTTGTAAAGCTAATGAGAGACTCACCTTCAGGCTAGGGAGAGGAGAAGAGCCTGAATTCTGCTAAGGTTTAGACTTAAAGGATTGCCAGCCATTATTCTGGAGGTCCTGCAGATAACATCACTAATGCGAACGTAATATTGGCCTTTGGAGATCTCTTTTCAGATTTTTTTTTTTTTTTTTTTTGGCATGGCTGACACCTGGCTCCACCTGGACCCATGTGGACCCACCTGGACCAGACCACTCCTGTGGCCCTACTCAAGAGTGACTCGGCTCAAAAGGACCACTTTGACCCATGATGATTTCATCTCCAACCCAACCAGTAAGCGGCAAGCACCCATTTACCCATTTCCTACCTACCACCACTCCATCACCCAAACTGCCTTTGAAAAAGTGCCAACTAAAGAGTCTTTGGTGAGATTGATTTGAGTAATAACTCCATCTCCTACATGACATGGCGTTATGGCTGGCCCTTGCTTCCATTAAAATCTTTTTTTTTTTTTTGAGACAGAGTTTTGCTCTGTCACCCAGGCTGGAGTACAGTGGTGTAGTCTCGGCTGACTACAGCCTCTGCCTCCTGGGTTCAAACGATTCTCCTGCCTCAGCCTCCCAAGTAGCTGGCATTACAAGTATCTGCCACCGTGTCTGGCTTATTTTTTTGTTTCATATTTTTAGGAAAGTCGGGTTTTCACCATGTTGGCCAGGCTGGTCTCGAACTCTTGACCTCAAGTGATCCACCTGCCTTGGCATCCCAAAGTGCTAGAATTACAGGCATGAGTGACTGCACTAGGCTAAATTCTTTTTTTAATGCAGTGCTGTGATCTTTCTTTCTGCAGAGGGCAGGAAGAACCCATCAGTTGGTTACAACATGGGTTATGTTGCTAAGTAAAATTGGATTCAAGATATCTTGTAGGTTTGCTGTTTTCCTTCCCTGTATAATATCATTCATAACTTTCCTCTCCCAGATTTCTTAAACACATTTCATCCTGATAAGGACACATGTGTTGTTAAAAATCAAAGACTGTGTTCAATTAGCTAATTTATTCAGAAATGTTAATAGTATTCCACAGGCAATATGATCAAGGAACAGAACACATTTTTTTTTTTTAAACCAAAACAATTGACAGACATTTTCACACTTTCCATGAGGTTAGACTTACACTTCTTACTGAGACTTCCAAAATTCCATAATTAAATTTCATTCTGGCCACACGCAGTGGCTAACGCCTATAATCTCAACATTTGTGGGTGGATCACTTGAGGCCAGGAGTTTGAGACGAGCCTGGCCAACATGGTGAAACTCCACCTTTACTGATAACACAAAATTAGCCAGGCATGTTGGTGAGCACTTGTAATTCCAGCTATTTGAGAGGCTGAGGCACGAGAATCACTTGAGCCCGGAAGGCGGAGGTGCAGTGAGCTGAGAATATGCCACTGCACTCCAGCCTGAGTAACAGAATGAGACTCTGTCTCAAAAAAAACAAAAACAAAAACAAAAACAAAAAACACCAAAAAACACTATGCTTTTTAAAATTAGAAGTAATAAGTCACTATCACTACTTCTTAGTTCATCCGTGTGCTCAATCTAAAATAGTTATAATTGCATGTGATTATCCCCCAAAGGCATAATTCAGGAACTGCTGACTAGCCACAACTTGGGGTTTTCAACACTCTTGTCTTCCAGGAGATATAAGAGCTTTCTTACCTTAAGGACGTTAGGCTAGTTGTGAATAACTCTTTAAGAACCCCTCTAGGTTCTTTGGTTTCGCTTTGGAAATCCTTTTAGTTTTCATCCATATTTTCTTTCATCAAGCGTTTAAACATTGGGACATTTCTCAAAAACATATTTTCAATGCCAAAAAGTGATTCACAGTGTTTCCATCTTCAATTGTTTTATATTGAGTTGAAGTTTGCTTGTGATAAAACATCTGAACCACTTTGATATTTTTACCAAAAATATAATATTCATGAATGAAACATACCTATAGATATATATAGCATATATATGCACACAAGGCAATTAAAAAGTCATTTAAAGTAGTTTTATTTGTTGATGCATTTAATAAAGAGAAAATATAATTCCAATATTTGAAGACATGATATTATATGGTATTAGCCACTAATTGTCATCTTAAATGATAGTTTCTTATCTTCAAAAACACTGAGTATCAAAATCATTTTTGTGTTAAAACAACTTTAAAAAATAAAAATGTCATATTGAACAAGAGCTGTTTGCAAATTAATTGAACTCACTAACAATTGTTATTCCATGGAGAAGGAAAACTATTTATTAGCTAAAGCAGGCCACTCTGCTTTTCCCAGAACTGTCATTCTTTGAAATCATTAATTTGGGGTTAATATTATGTCCCTAAAATATATCATGCAATTTTAAGAGTATAACTCAAATTAAAAGAAAAGAAACTACACACACACACACACACACACACGCACACACACACACACATTTTGCTTGGCAATGAATGGAATAACATTATGCCAATGATGAATTAACTTATAGGTATTACCAATTTTTAAAATAGATCACACATTTAACCATTTGCTAAGTTATAGTCCACAGGCAAGGGATGATAATTGGCAAATTAATAGCCCAAGTACAGACGACTCAAAGAAAGAGAGGCTTGGAAGCTATTGCAATGTATTCACTAGAATGTGCATGGGTTTGGTCATGCTTCAGTAATCTTTAAGGATATTTATTTTTATTTTTATTTTTTAAATGAAAGCATGTAACACGTGGTCAAGAAAAGATTACAGACTGAGGCAAAGAGTTTCTTTAAATTACTATTGTATTAGAAATTAAAATTAGATTGTATTAGAAATACTATTGCTTCCATTGTCCTTCCACATCAAAACAATATAAAATATAATACGTTAAAATAAATGTTAATGAATTCATAATATGAATACAATGAATAAAATTAAGATATTTAGAAGAATCTGTGAATGATATGCATATGATCTATGAAAAGAAAGGTTTATTTTGTTTATTTTATTTTATTATATTATGTCTGTATTTTTTGAGACTGGGTCTGCTCTCTTGCCCAGACTGAAGTACAGTGGTGTGATCTCAGCTCGCTGCAACCTCAGCCTCATGGCTCAAGCAATCCTCCCAACTCAGCTTCCCAAGTAGCTGGGACTACAGGTACACACCACCACATCTGGCTAATTTCTCTCTCACTCTCTCTCTCCTTCTCTTTCTCCCTCTCTCTCTGTTTTGTAGAGACAGGGTCTCACTATGTTGCCCAGGCTTGCTCAAACTTCTGAACTCAAGTGATTTTCCTGTCTTGGCCTCCTCAAGTGCTGGGATTACAGGTGCAAGTCACCATGCCTTGCCAAAGTTCATTTTAAACAAGATAAAGTATGTACAAACCATTAAATAAAATAGGTATTTTAAAATATAATAAGGGCATCTGTTATGAAATCTACTCATAAAAAGATATAAACAAACATGAATTTTGCATTTTTATCAACATTTGGAAAAGTGATGCGGTAAAAATATTCCATATACATTGTTATACAAATAAAACAGACACTGGAGCACACTAAATGTACCATTCCGAAAAAAGATTTTGGTAATATTTTACCTTCTTAATTACATTATCTCACACTCTCCAAGATTTCTACAATGGATCTGCAATAGTGTTCAATTAGAAAAAGATGTAGTATCTCCTGTGAAATATAAAAATGTGGCTGTTTTGTAAAATTGTAAAATTATATTTACGAAGTCATGAGAACATGTATTATGTTAGCAGTGTTAAAGAGTTTTCTGGAAGCTAAGCTTCTTTATAGCAGTTACTATTTCAAGTTAATAATTATTTTGAAGGCAATAGTGCATTCATTAGATTAAAAATCTCATTTCATCTCTGCATCAGCATGAACTACATAGCATTTCATGGCTCAGATGTTTGGTGAGCACAGATTCTGGGTGATGCTGGATTTTGACTGCAGCTCCCAGAGTTGAAATAAGAGATATGAGTCATATCTTTCAGAAGGTTTGGATATGAGAAACATGCGGGTTGACATTCTTTCTCTCTCTTGTCTCTGTTGACTCTTTGTCTTTTTTCTTCTCCAATTTCCTGGGATTTTTGTTTGTTTTTTGTTTTTTTAAGTTTCTTCTGATATGATTTCCTCTCCATGCAGTATGCAGCCCTATTCATCTGCTGGCACATGTTGCAGGGCCCTTCAGGAGGTGAAAGCGGCCTCAATTGCTACTCAAGGTGTCCAAGGATATTTGTATCCAAGCTTTGCTAGAACATTTTGCCATAGAATGTTCAAATGTCCAAATGGTGCATTGTCGGGAAACCAGTGGATGTTTCTCCAATATTAAACAGATAACCCGACAACCTTTGTGTTGAATTTTCTATTGTCAATTTATCTTTCCTACCCAATACCACATAAAATAACAATAGGAACTGCCTTCATCAGGTAAAGCTCCAGGTGAGAGATTTTCATGGTAGAAGAGAAGATGGATGTTTGTTTCTGCAGGACCCCTGAAGTCAGATGGATGAGCAGAAGTTGAGTATGAATCATCAAGTTTGTGCTGCTAGAAACTTCCACTGAGAATTGTTAAATTCACCTTAGCTTAGGGGTAAACTTTCTTTTCTTCCAAGGGATGGAATTCTCTGTTTCCCTGCAGGAAAACCTTTCCTCCTTGAAGTACCTACAGCAGCTTTTGTTTAGTTGGCAAAACCCTAACAGATGCCATCTAAATCGATGGGGATGGTGAATTCTGTGGTTCAGAAATACTACATTACACTTCATGGATGAGTGAATGTTGAAATGTGGATGATAAAGAGGAAATATGGAACTGTGTTCCATGGGAATGGAAAGTCTTCATCGATGGAGACGACTCTGATTTAGTTATTTAATTCTAATTCATTAGCGTTATTTATTTTAGACCAATTAAACAGTTTGAATTCACATCTTCACACATCAAAGGCATGGATAACAATCTTCATTGCATTTGAAATGTCTAAGTCAAGTTTACCTCAGTATTGGAAAGACCTATTGCCTAAAGCAAACAAATGTATCTCTGCCTTGCCATACGGTAGAATTTGGGAAATGAGATGTACCTTAGAGACCATTTTATTCATTACCTTGATTTTATAATTGGAGGAAAATAATATTGATCCATAAAGAATAATTTGTTGTGGTTGGATTCTTACTGGAATACTTGATTCTGAACAATCAGAACAATAATTTTTATATCCTGATTTTGCAAAATAAGTCTAATATAAGTAATTATAACAATGGGATTTGTGCAACTGCTGAGAAAAATTTGAGAAGCATTATAAAAACAATTGTAACTTGAAAGTATTTCTTTTAATAGTGTTTAAAACCCCTGAGTTTTCATTTTCAAACTTTCTTCTTTATAGAATATCTTTATAGAGCATAAATTTTAAATTGCTAAGCAAGCGATTCATAAAGTCATATTTAATCAATTTTATTTGTTGTGCTCTGATTCAAATATATGCAAAATTGAGATTGAGAGTATATAAGCGTCTACTTTAAGAAATCAAATGTTAAAATAAATTATGTGTTTATTATTAATCTTCTCCATAACTGTAGATAGATGTCTATTTTCTAACCTATTTTATGTGATCTGGTATTAACTTAAACAGTAACCTAGTAGCTTTTGCAAAGTATTTGCATGTTTACATCAATTCAGTAAACAAGAAATTTTTTCCAAAGCCAGTGCATATATACCTCAATTTTGAGTTGACAAAGTTCCCAATATATTCTAATACCCATAGAAGTTGGCAAACAATATAAGAAAACTTATTTTTAACTCAATGAGCATAGTTAATTTCCACAGACTTTTTAAAGCAAGGTGACTAAAACCAGGTGGCAGATGGGGCCATTATATACTAATGCTTTAAATATGAAAGAGCAAAGTGATTAGATTTGTTACCACTGCTGTTATTTTTGAAGCAACATAGACTCTTCATCATGCCCTAGGAAAAGTGGATTTGATAATTATACAAAATAAAACATTCAATCAGCTCTGCTTGATTAGCAGAGCCATGGTGTAGCAACAGGCACTGAAGACCATTTGAAAAATGGACAGTTCATTGCCAAATTTCTGTGAGCTTTTCTACCCTGAGATATGTTCTGGGCCAAGTGTGAGCAATGGGTTAAGATATAAACACACCCATTGGTTTCCTTAAACGGGTTTCTATGACTGGCATCCAATCTCAGCCAATCCTTAGTGCACTTTTCACACTAAGGGCAACTGAGTACCTGTGAACACACACACACACATACACACACACAGACACACACACACACACACACATACACAGACACATACACACACACACTTCATCAAAAGAAAACCAATTACTCCGTCCTCTCTAAGGCTTGGTCAGCAACATTTACTTTGCTGGAGATGACTCTTTGACTCTTAATAGATGTGGTGGATCAAGGATTTTCAAGGCCATGGGATTACCAAAGATGGACAGGAGAAAAGTGGAAACCCCAATCACAGTCTCAATTTACCCTCTATTCTCTTTCTCTCTTTTTTTCCTCTCTCTCTCCTGTCTCTCTGTCTCTTTCTCTCTCCCTCTCTCTTTTACTTTCTTTTCTCAATATTCTTTTCTCTAACACCCTCCCTCTTATCCTCTCTCTCCTGATTTCCTCTCTCTCTTCTCTTTCCCTCTCTCCCTCTGTCTCTATCTCTGTTACTCTCTCTTCTTTTTCATTTCTGTTTCTTTCTATATCTCATATTCTCTTCTCTCTCTCTCCTCTCTCTTTACCATTTTTCTTTCCCCACCTCTCTCTCCCTCTTTCTCCTTTCCTTTACCTTCTCCTCTCTCTCTCTCTCTTTCTGCACACCCCGCACCAACATTCTCTCTTGCAGAAATAGAATACTGGTGCAGAGATAGAGATTTATGAGAAGAATAGGCTTACAGGATTATAGGGGCTGAGAAGTCCCACAACGGCCAGTCTGCAAGCTAGAGAGCCAGGGAAGCCAGTGCTGTGGCTGAGTCCAAGCCCCAAAGTCTCAGAACCGGGAAAGCTGATGGTGGAATCCTTGATCTGATCATCTGGTGAGGATGGGGGTTGCTGTTGCAAGTCCCAGAATACAAAGTCCAAAGAATCTGGTGTTCCAATGTCCAAGAGCAAGATAAGAAGGTTGTCTCCACTCCAGAAGAAAGCAAGCAAATTTGTCTTTCCTCTGTGTTTTTGTTCCATCCAGGATCTCACCAGATTAGATGTTCCTGCTCCCATTGGATGACAGTGGATAGTATTAGCTCAGAGTCTACTGATTCAAATGTCAGTCTCTTCTGGGAACACCCTCACAGACACACCAAGAAATAATGCTTCACCAGCTATCTGGATAACCCTTAATTCAATTGAAGTTGCCACTTAAAAGTAAGCATTACAGGCTGGGTGCGGTGGCTCACTCCTGTAATCCTAGCACCTTGGGATCACGAAGTCAGGAGATCAAGACCATCCTGGCTAACAGGGTAAAACCCCGTCTCCACTAAAAAACACAAAAAAATTAGCCAGGCATGACAGCGGATGCCTGTAGTCCCAGCTACTCGGGAGGCTGAGGCAGGAGAATGGAGTGAACCCGGGAGGCAGAGCTGGCAGTGAGCCAAGATGGTGCCACTGTACTCCAGCCTGGGCCACAGAGTGAGACTCCGTCTCAAAACAAACGAACGAACAAACAACAAAAAAAAGTAACCATCACACCTTGGAAGACAAGGAACATCCAAAACCAATAAAACCCAGAGCTTTTCTGCCATTGAATTTGGATACATAGGTCATTTTCCCTCAACCTCCCATGCCGTCTAGCATCAGAGGATGAAACAAAATGTGCCTTGCTTAGTTGCCTTCGGTTCGCTTCATTTACGTATCATCCATATGAGCTTTCCTCCTGCAGGGGAGACACAGTCACTTATCTATTCTGCGATACATTGGAAGAGTCTGTTTTCTCTGAATTGATAGAACATTCCTCCCTAACAACCATTTTAGTGTCAGCGAACTAGAAATACTCTCATGAGGAAGAATTAATACACATATTTTCAGTCTCTAAAAATTATGCAGTTTCTTTCACAATTTATAAAGCCTTTTTATAAAACATCTCTGAACCAATTATTGGCCACACTAGGTATCCATCAATATTTTTTTTCATAAGTCCTTCTCTGCTGATAGTAGGAACTGAACAAAATTATTATTATTTTTAAACTCATGAAGCACTGATTATGAATCCAGTAAAAAGGCTTCCTTTGGGAAAAATAGTTGCAAACAGAAAGTGTTATGATTAAGGGAGAAAACAATCCTATGATATTTATATTGTTATATGATGTATTTAAGAGTTTTCCTTAATCTCTGTTTTATAGAGGAGAAAATAGAGTTAACCTAATTTTATATACTCTTAATAGATTTATTGGGCTAAAAAGTTGAACTATATTAAAAACAAACTGTAAAGCATTTTAGAAAATTTCTATCTACGACTATATTGTATCTGTTCTATCTTCCACTACATCAGACTCTTCCAGGAAGACTAAATTTGCCTAGATGCTTTTTTAAAAGAGTTATTTAGGAACCACTTTTTTAGTCTAGTAGACTTCTAAGTAGTAAACACAGCCAAATATTGATAATTCATTAGTCATCTTAATATTCTTTATTATATATCATGTTTTTAAAAAACTACAACTTTTAATTGTATCATTTTCTATAAAATCTTTATTATGTCAAATGAAAATATTATTACATTCCTTCATCTAGAAATATACTTATTTATAAATCAAATGTTTATTTTTGCATTATCCAAATGGAACTCTCACACTTAAAAAATAACTCCTTATCAATTATCTACCTGTCTACATAGTTTTCATTTGATATCTCTTCATTATTTGTGGCATAAACAAATATCAACGAACTTTGATGGGCCATCCAAATACAAATCCTGAAATGAGTTGTGTTGTAGATTAGAGTGCAGAAGTCTGAATTTGAATTCTGTTTGTCTTAGAGCTCAGAAAACATTCCCAGCACCTCTGATTTGGCTTGCCTTTTAGTATCACAGAATCCGAGTATACCCAGAGATTAAGCCTTCTAAACATCTTCCTGAACAAATTGAAGCTCTCCGTATTACTAAAATAATTGTTACATAAATATCTATACATCAAGATATATATTTTTAAAGATTGGGATCTTGCTGTGTTGCCCAGGCTGGAGTGCAGTGATGCAATTATAGCTCACTGCAGCCTTGACCTCCTGGGTTTAAGCAATCCTTCTGCCCCAGCCTCCCAAGATATGTATTTTTAGAGATCAGGGTCTTGCTGTGTTGCCCAGGTTGAAGTACAGTGGTGTGATTATAGCTCAGTGCAGCCTTGACCTCCTGGGCTTAAGCAATCCTTCTGCCCCAGCCTCCACAGTAGTTGGGAACACCAGCGTGTGCCACCACACACAACTAATTTTATTTTATTTTTCTTATTTTTGTAGAGTCGGAGTCTTACTATGCTTCCCAGGTTGTTCTTGAATTCCTCACCTCAAGCAGTCTTCCCACCTCAGCCTCTCAAAGTGCTTAGCCACCATGCCTGGCTAAGACATATATTAAGGTAAAAGCATAATAGGGAAGTATGGTAAATAACAGGTATTATACAAAGCACACATACATTACTTCTTCCAGTCTTCACAGTAACTATCGAAGGGAGTCACCATTATCCATAATAAGATGCTGAGACTCAGAGAAGTAAAAACAATTTGTCCACAGACACCTAAATACTGTGAAGTACAGACAAATTATGAACCGAAGACATCACCCTGGAAAGATCAACACACGTATTTGTTGTGCTACAGGCACAAGTTTGCTTCATGGTAGCTATCTGGAGACCTACCTCAAAGCTGCTTCCCTATTGTATTTGAGACAATTAGCTAGCAACTGGATATACTGGAATTCTCTCTACTGTTAAAAAGTAACCATGTATTCTTAACAAACCATACAGCTTAATTTGTTTTAATCCCTTTTAGGTTGTCTTAACTAAAGGGAGAGGGTTTTTATCAGGTTGCTTCTTTGTTGTCCTGGATGGATTTATACAATTTTGTATCATCCAGGATAGATTCATTAAACGATAAAGGAAGCAATGAGAACTCTCCCATGCAGAAAAATGGCAAATCATTTATTTCGATTCTCTGTCTTCAGAAGTTGCAACTCCCCTAGTGTGCTTTGGGCATAGTGACTTCCTTCCTAAGAGTACTGTATGTGAAGAGGAAAACAGATGATCTTTACAGTGGAAAAACATGAAAAAGTACTATCTCAGCCTGGAGTTCAAAATTAACGCCAGCAGTGACAAGTCTCACTGAGAGTGTGCACTCTTCATAGCAAAAGATGAGAACAGCGCTTTACCTCTGTGGGCCTCTTCTCAAAACCCATAACTCATGTCCAATTAGACGAAGCCCAATTGAGGGTGTGAACCCCGAAAATTTGAGACAGGTCTCAGTTAATTTAGAAAGTTTATTTTGCCAAGGTTGATGGTGCGCATCTGTGACACAGCCTCAGGAAGTCCTGAAGACGTGTGCCCAAGGTGGTCGGGGCACAGTTTGGTTTTAAACATTTTAATGAGACATGAGCCATCAATCAATATATGTAAGAAGTACCTTGGTTCCAGCCAGAAAAGGTGGGGACAACTCAAAGCAAGGAGGAGGCTTCCAGGTCACAGGTGGGTGAAAGACAATCGTTGCATTGTTTTGAGTTTCTGATAAGTCTTTCCAAAGGAGGCAATCAGACTGCATCTATCTCAGTGAGCAGAGGGGTGACTGAATAGAATGGGAGGCAGGTTGCCCTGAGCACTTCCCAGCTTGAAGGGGTCCAAGATATTTTCCTTTCACAAGGGTCATTCTACCAATGATTACTGCTGATTACTACTCTTTACAACAAGGATATCAACAACAAGAAAGACCTGGAAAAAAAAAAAGCTAAGATTTTGTTCAATTGTCACCGTGTATGGGAAGACTCCCATGAATGTGTTGTCAAGAGCGATAAACATAGTCCCTCTCTGTGAAGGGCAGATGTGAAGAACTGGAGATGTGAGGGTGCTCATTGAAGGGCACCGTGTCAGCATTTACACTGAATTTTGAGTCATTGGCATGTTTTTAAGTAGATATCTCCTTTTTTGTTGTTATTTCTTAAAGGGGAAGCCTTCACATTGGCCTCCATACAGTCCCTGTAACGTTCCTAAATGCCCCGCAACACAATAGAGAGCTCTGAAGACTGCCTGCCACAAACACTTAATTTTACAGATTAGAGTCCTGTGAAGCAATATGAAATACCTCCCTTTTGTTGCGTGTGCCCATTGGAGGTGTCCTGTGCCATTTGGCTATATTTTTACTTTTAAGGGCTGTAGTTTATTCTCACTTCTAGATAAAAGATGTTGGTTATTGAACCACATAGTAAAATGTGATGTTATAATAGAACCTATAAAGTTCATTCTGTCTGGGAGGCAGGCAGCATCTATCTGTCCTGTCTTCCCACTCTGGTGGTCTTAGAACTTATTTTACTGGAGATTGTAGAATACCACCTCTCAGGGCAGCTGAAAGCAGG
Organism: Chlorocebus sabaeus; assembly: GCF_047675955.1. Taxonomy (NCBI): domain Eukaryota; kingdom Metazoa; phylum Chordata; class Mammalia; order Primates; family Cercopithecidae; genus Chlorocebus; species Chlorocebus sabaeus. The sequence continues at coordinate 147,665,565 of NC_132933.1, forward strand.
GTCACCTTAAGGCATCTTAATCTGTAATGTAACGAGCTCCTCACTGAACCTGTAGCTCTGTCTCTACATCACAGATCTCCCTCTTCAAGAATCAGCCAATACCAAGTTGCTGGAGTTTATTTTTCAGCCCTCCTACTTAAACCTAGTTTGATATCACTTTCCAAAGTTCATTTCTTTCACTGCCAGCACTAAAATAAGTTATTTACAACTCTCTGGTATTCAGCAATCTTTTATGCATCACAGTTTTATTAGATACATCAAAAATAGGGCAATTAGTAGGATGGAATCATAAATTCCAAAGACGATCAAATAAACTCTCTGTCTTCAATAGCCTACTAGCAGAAAAGGGATCTTTAAAACTGGAGCATGCATTTGCATTTTTTAAAACTAGGTATTTATAGCTGTTCTCACCATGACCAGAATCAGGACAGGCAAGCAAATTTAAAAGATCATCTAATCCCAGAAATCTGCCAGCTTGAAGGAAATGAGTTTCAGACGTATTCCTGATGGCGCACAACCTGGACTGTGAAAACCATCTTCCTTCATGTTGAAAGGGAGATGCCATCAATCACTTCTGTTTCCTATGGATAACAGTGGTAAAACGCATATTTTTAGTTACTGGACACTGCTGCATTTGTGGTTTTATTTTACTTATGTTCCAAAGAAAACAAATTTGAACTTACATAATGACGCTCCCAGTAACCTCCTACTTTCCCTCCCTCCTTCCTTCCCTTCCTCTCTTCCTCCCTCCGTCCCCTTCCCTCCACTCCCTCCCTTCCTCCCTTCCTTCCTTCCTCCTTTCCACCCTTCCTCCCTTCCTCCCTCCCTTCTTTCTTTCCTTCCTTCCTTCCTTCCTGCCTTCCTTCCTTCCTTCCTACCTTCCTTCTTCCCTTCCTTCCTCCCTCCCTCCCTCCCTTTCTTCTTTCCTCTCTTCTTTTTTCCTTCCTCTCTTCTTTCTTTCCTTCCTCTCTTCCTCCCTCCCTCCTTCTTTCCTTCCGTCCTTCCTTCCTCCTTTCCTCCCTTCTTTCCTTCCTTCCTTCCTTCCTCCCTTCCTTCCTCCCTCCCTTCCTTCCTTCCTTCTTTCCTTCTTACCTCCCTCCCTCTATTCCCCCCTCCCTTCTTCCTTCCTTTCTTCCTTACCTTTTTTCCTTCCTTCCTTCCTTCCTTCCTCCCTTCCCTCCTTTCTTCCCTCCTACCTTTTTTTTCCTTCCCTTCTTCTTTCCCTCTTTCTTCCTTCCTCCTTGTTTAGATTTTTCTCATTTAAAAATCAATTTGCTAATTGGACTGATTCTGTGACATTTGAATCTCTGCAAAAAGTGTAAGTTTTGGATAAAACTTGTTTCATATAGTAAGCAGAGTGCAATACATTAGAATTAAATAGTATGCTATAAAAAGCAGTATAGTAAATGCATGTTATATGGATAGGTTGAGTTTTTACATCATACTAATTTTTAAAAAATAGCTCGGTGTGGTGGTGCATGCCTGTCATTCCAGCTACTCAGGAGGTTGAGGTGGGAGGGTCACTCAAGCCCAGGAGGTTGATGCTGCAGTGAGCTGTGATTATGCCACTACGCTGCAGCCTGGGAGATAGAGTGAAACCCAACTCTAAAATAACAATAATAATCATTGTAGCATTTCATTAATAAGTTAAAATAATTACTACACTTGTAGCTTTGAGAAATTAGATGATCATATATTTTTCAGTGTCTGCCACATAATTTAGTTAATAATAAGCCACCTTTATCTTTTCTCCTTTTATTCTTTATTTGTATATTCTTAACTTTATTTCATAAAGGAACAAAGTGAAATGACTAAACTCAAACCAACCTAGTGGAATATATATTAAAAGAATGAATAGAGTCTAGGGGAGAAAGGATTTTGACAGTATCTATCAATTCAGTCCTGGTTTTTTTATTTCTCGTAGTTGCTTGTAATAAGACTTGGACTCCTCATATGTACAGAGAAATAGCATATGTAAATGATGTGTCTTTTTAGCCATCTGCTGAACGGGTCGTTTATGTAGTAACCAAATGGCAAACTCACAGTGTTAGAAAATTTTAGGTCAAAGGAAAAAAAATGGAGAAAAATAAATTTTGTGTCAAATATCTAAACACAGAAAATCCCTGTCTTGAGGCCTTCAGCAGAAATGTGGGGTTCTCATTTCACTTGCAATTTGTAGCCAGTATATTGACGGAAATTTTCTCTCCGCTTGGTCTCTGTAAAAGACTAATTCGCATTTACTCCACCTTTGAAAAATGAACACCAAATCAATTGTAAAATCGCTTTCATGATAGAGGGGCTGCTTTCTCATTTCAATGCTAAAATTATCACCTCCAAGATTAAACATTTTAGGTTCTGGTGACCTAGGAAGATTTTATCAGGGCAATTTAAACAAAAAGGTAGCCCATAGCAAATATGAGAAAAAGGAAATGAAAAGACCATAATAAGTGTTCTAGGCTCATGTTTCTTGGCGCCCACCCTTTTGGGAAACTGAAACTAATACTGTGTGTGGATTCCTACATGTATTTCAAGAACGGAGTGTTCATATACCAGAAGGATGGATATATGCCTCAGTCATACCTTCTAACAATTTTTATTGGCAGATTTTGTTGGATAGATTTGTAAAATTTTCTAAAATAATAATTTTATTTGACCTTTGCCTATTATAAAAATTGCAAACATTCTAAGTTAGGAGTCAGCAAAGTAGACCCCTCTTTTGTAAACAAAGTTTTCTTAGTACACAGTCCTACCTAATGTTTATGGCGATTTTCAAGTGATAATGATGGAGATTAGTGGCTGTGGAGACTATATGGTTTGGAAATTCCAAAATATTAACAGCACTACCTGACCCTTTACAGAAAAATGCTTGCTTACTCTTAATAGGGTGTGATATTTGGTTTTCAGATTACTTTGGAGTCTTTGGGCATGAATAAATTTTTAATTAGGTTTTATGTAGTTATATAAATCACTTTCTTTTCCTTTATTGCTTCTGAGTTTTCTCTTTTGATTTTCAAGGTCTACCCAATTATGATTCTACCCATTCCTCTCAACTTTATTTTGCTACACTTTATTCATATGTAGGCATAAATATGCATGGGTATGGCTTTTATGTGAAAAGTATTTGCCATATTGGAATTTGGAAAAGTATTTGCCATATTGGAATTATATATATATACACACACACACACACACACACATATATGTCATCAGACATATTTCATGTATACTCATATTTCATAATAAACACACAGATGAAATAATCATTGTATATGACAATGTTACCAGTCCTGGTCAATAGTATAAAGAAAGAAAAAATGAACTAGTTGAGTAAAGATCAAAAAGGAAGAGTTAAAACGTCCATTAGTTGCAGAAGATGTGATTATCTGCAAGAAAAAAAAAAAGATATGACTTAGATTTAGTAAGAGAGCTTAGCAAGAATACTAGGTAAGATTTGTAAGATTAACTTAACAAACTCATTAGCATTTTGCTGCTCCACAATAATGGTGTTCTAAGTATAATACAAATAACATTCATTGCAGTATCAGTTTAAAGACATTAGAACTTTGAGAATTAATTGATCTAAAGAACATACAAGGTCAAATAGATGAAACAATTAAACTGATAAAGATGAATATTTATATCTTAAAAATCATCACTAATGCATTCAATTCTCCTACAAGTGTAATATATTCTATTAAAGCAATATCAATGAAGATTGCCGTTGGTTATTTCAAGAAATTCTACAAAAATATTTTGAAATGTATATGGACAACAAAAAAGTGCATAGTAGGTGAGCCACTATTGATAAATAAGAATGAATAGGGCTGAATGCCTTACCAGAGAAATATTTTACAAAGCCGTGTATATTGTTAAAGCAACTTGGTAGTGGTGCAAAGATATAAATAGACCAGTAGAGTAGCACAGAAATCTATAGGGTTATGGTTTTATGGGAATGTCATATACAATTCAATTGGTGTCATGGATGAAGGCAAAAAGACTGACCACTTAGTATATGACATCAGGAAAACTAGCTCTAGATGTGTAATTAATAATAGTGTTTCTTTCTTTGTTTCCACATGCAAAGTTAGATTCTAGAAAGATCAATCAACATGCAAAATAATAAAGAATAGAAGAAAATGTAGAAAACATGTCTGTGGTTTAGGGTTGTGAAAACATTTCTGTTTTTTGAAAATGCAGAGGACAAGAAAATTGATAAATATCTTTATTATATTAATATAAAATGTGTGGGTAAAAATAATTGATTAATTGAAGAAATATGTTTGCAATGTCAAACATCACAACAAAGAAAAAAAGTTTAGATAATTAAAAATTCCTGCAAGTCTATAAGGAATCCAATGGCCAGAACAATAATGTGGAAAAGAATAAATGGAAAATAACAGAAGAAATCCAAAGTGCACACTGGAACATATTCATAATGCTCTTATTTCCTGGGGCTTGCAATTAGACGGCTCAACGTGTACACCAAATTGCTTCCTTTACATGCCTGCACAAAATAGGCAATAATCACTACTTTAGGCAAAATATTCAGAGAAAAGCTTAAGATAGTGTCAGGTAATTGGAGAAAATTGCTTCACTACTTTTCAGTTAAAACTTTCTAGTTATCAGAGAAATATAAGGATGAGGACAAATTCCGAGAATACGCTTTAGTGATAAAAAGCTATCAAATCAATACTATGTGATACGTGTTGGTTGCTGGTTTTTTTATGTCATTTTCTTCTGAAATTTCACTTTCTATAGTTTTCTATAAATTTTAGTGTGTATCACACACACAAATAAACACAAACAGAGATGTAAATGTAAATATAATTATAGATAGCTGGATAGATGGATGGATGGATAGACAGATAGCTAGGTAGTTAGGTACATAACAATATAGCTGGATAAGTAGATTGATGGGTAGGTGGATGAATGGGTGGATAAATGGATGGATGAATAGATTAGATAGATAGATAGATAGATAGATAGATAGATAGATAGATAGATAGACAGATAGATGATAGATAGATTAGATAGATAAGGTATTTGATAGATGGATAGATAGGCAAGTAGATTAATGGATGATAGATGCATGGATCAATAGAGAGATAGATGGATAGATGAATGGATGGATAGACAATAGACAGATCGATAGAATAATAGATGGATGATAGATGGATAGATAGATAGATAGATAGACGACAGGGAGAGAGATCAGTGATTCTCAAAGTGAGGTGTTTGCACTGGGGAGCCCTGAGTTCCCCTAGACTCTTTAGAATGCCAATGTTTTCAATTCTCTTTCCACAATTACAAAAATGCCATTTTTCTTTTTCCATCTGTTCCTGTTAGAGCTACCCAAAAGTTATGTGGCATGTGATAAAATATATATTTTGCAACAGATAAAGAGTAGACATGAGAATAAAACTGTATTCTATTAAGAAAGACATTAAAGAGATTTACAAATGAATTGTAACACCAGTCTTATTGCTACATTTTCTAATTTTAGAAAATACAGTATTGTCAGGCCGGGCGCGGTGGCTTACGTCTGTAATTCCAGCACTTTGGGAGACCAAGGTGTGCGGATCTCCTAAGGTCAGGAGTTTGAGACCAACCTGGCCAATATGGTGAAACCCTGTCTCTACTAAAAATACAAAAATTAGCCAGGCATGGTGGCAGGTGCCTGTAACCCCAACTACTCAGGAGGCTGAGGCAGGAGAATCAATTGAACCCGGGAGATGGAGCCAAGATCACACCGCTGCACTCCAGCATGGGCAACAAGAGTGAAACTCCATCTCAAAATAAATAAATAAATAAAATGGAAAATATAGTTATTGTTATTAAAATGTTTTGAACGATAACATGGAATAGTAATATTTTATGTTTAAATGAGTTAATACATTTATATTTTTCAGTAGTAATATCTAATATGATAAATATCAAGTAATATACCCCTAACATAAAGAAATATTTGGGGTAGTCATCAATAATTTTTAAGTGAGCTAAAATGTTAAAAAGTTCATAAACACTGATTATCTATCTGTCTATCTATCTATCTGCCTATCATCTATCCTTCTATCATCTATCTACCTGTAACTATGTCTCTATATTATCTATCCTTGTATCATCCATCTAATATCTACGCATAAATCTACCTACCTATCCATCTATCACTCTGTCTACACACATACATATAAGGATGCGTACATAAATTTGGTGTTAGCACCTGCATTAAAATTTATATATTGTGGGTTTTTTTTGTTTTGTTTTGTTTTTTTTGAGACAGAGTCTCACTCTGTCACCCAGGTTGGAAGGCAATGGTGTGATCTCAGCTCACTGCAACCTCCACCTCCTGGGTTCAAGTGATTCTTCTGCCTCAACCTCCTGAGTACGTGGGATTACAGGTGCCCACCAACATGCCCTGCTAATTTTTGTATTTTTATTAGGAATGGGATGTCACCATGTTGGCCAGGCTGGTTTCAAACTTCTGACCTCAGGCGATCCGCCCACCTTGGCCTCCCAAAGTGCTGGGATTACAGGTGCGAGCCACAGCTCCTGGCCTGGTATTTATCTTTAATGCACCAATGGGGTATATGTAGTATAGTGGAATAGAACATGAGCTCTGGATTTCTAGCTCTGTATTGTTACCCCACGCTTGTCCCTAAGGTGTAATTTTGGATGACTTATTTAATCTCTCTGGGCCAGTCTCCTCTCTGTAAAAGTGCAGTAATCCTGTGTCATAATGTTGTAACCATTAAATGATTCAACATATTTAAAACAACCAGAATAAGGCATGTACATATTAGCTAGCCTTAATTTTAATAAAATGCTGGTAAAGAAAATCCTAGATCTGTTTTAATAACAAAAAATAAAATGCCACTGGCACACAGAATTAAAAAGTAGCAGACCAAAAAATTTACAGGGCAAGGAGGTACATTACAAAGCAATTTAAATCTTACTGTAACATTTTGGCATAATGTTACACACAGAATTTCTGTATTTGTCTATATCCTTCCCAGACTAGCCATTGCCACGTAATCTAGTGGTAATTTAATATTTCATAGCTTTAACTGTGTAGACAGGACTCAATTCAGTGAATGGAAAATTTAAAAAAAAAAACAGAGAGAGGCAAAGAAGAAGGAAGGAAGAGAAGAAGAAAGGAAATAAAGGAAGGACGGATGGAAGGAAGAGAAGAAAGGAAGGAAGGAAGGAAAGAAGAAAGTAAGGAAGAAGAAAGAGAGAGAGGGAAGGAGGGAAGGAAGGAAAAGAAAGCAGGGAGGGAGGAAAGGAAGGAAATAAAAGGAAGGAAGGGGGAGGGAGGGAGAGAGGGAGAAAGGAAGGAAGGGAGGGAAGGGAGGGAAGGAAAGAAGGGAAAAAGAGAGGGAGTAAAAGGAAGGAAGGAAGGAAAGAAGGAAGGAAGTAAGGAAGAAAGGAAGGGGAAGACAGGAAAGAAGAAAAAAGAAGGAAGGAAATGACAAAATAAGTGAAGAAGGAAGGAAGGAAAGAAAGAAGGGAAGAAGGGAAGAAGGGAGCGAGGAAGGGAAAGGGGAAGGAAGAACTGGAAGAAGGAAAGAAGGAGTGAAGGATGAAAGGAAAGAAGGAAGGAAAGAAGATTGAAGAGGAAAAGAAAGGAGGGAGAGGAGAAGAAAAATAAACTTACATTGGCTCCCTCAGGCACATCAAAGAGGATGGGTTATGGTAACCTTTGATGAACAGAAGGCCCACAAACAGGTATTCTTCTTGGTGTCCAGTGAGAGTTATAGCATTGATGCGGAGTTAAAGGTTGGTATTTTGAACCTTAACTCTACCTGGATTAGTAGCCATGGACTCTGTAGCTGTCACACCAGGTCCTGCTTTAGCATCTGAGGGAGGACCAATACATCCATGCCTGTCTGTTCCCATCTCTTGGGCTTGGCCATGAAAGAGAGGGATCAAACACTCAGCTCAGCTGAGATTTGCTTTGTGTTTGCTCATTAGGAAAATACATGGGGCAGTTGGCACCTAACCCTAAGAAAAAAACTCAAGGGTGCTTGGTCAGGTTTAGACTATTGGAACTGGCAGCATCCTCACCACTGCCAGTTAACCTTATTTAGAGGAGAAAAGGCTATGAAACAATCTATGCTCCGAAGTATCATCATTTTGTCTCGTTAACATGTACAGACACTAGCCATACACTGTTGTCGAATTTGTATTTCAGGACATTCATCATGATCTTTTCCAATGAGAGAAAAACAGATAGGTGGAAATATTTTCTGCCGCAATGATACACTTGTTATTTTAAAAAAAATCCTTTCTTATTCAAAATAAATTCATACTATTTTATTTCATTAATCATTTAAAGGAAAACTAACATCAGGGAAAAAGACTGTACTAATTTCTAGAAACTCTTTTTTACAAAGGTGTTACTAGCAATATCAAAGGTGTGAAGGTAAATGATGGGATGATATATTCTCAGGTAATTAACATTATGCAAGCTAATTGGAGTCTGGGATGGTATGCAGCTACTCCAAGTTCTGAAATGGACAAAGAAAGAAAGATATGGTTTACATGACCAAAAGATTTTTAAGACAATCTCAATAGCTAATATTTCTTTAAGTGGGCAATAATCATTCACAGTGCTATACACCTACACAAAAATCTACGAGGAGTTATTGTCCTATTATCTCAGCAATTGGTACTATTTATGTAAAATTGCATGTGTGTACTGTGAGTCAAACAGAACATATTCACTGTGCAATGCAAAAAGTTAAATTCTTGAAGAAATTTTATTTTACTCTTAGTTTTGGTGGTACCTCCCATCTCATATTTCTTGTAGTTCACATTCATCACTTGAAAGAAAATGATTCTAAAATATGAAATGCAGAATATACACACACAAGCACTTTACAAATTCATAAATGTAATTATGTACACATTTATTATATATACATAATATAATATATATTTATTACATTATACATAGTATTCTATATGGAAAGAGAGGGATCAGACACTCAGCTCGGCTGAATCTTGCTTTGTGTTTGCTCATTAGGAGTATACATGGGGCAGTTGGCACCTAACTTAAATAGTACCAATTGCTGAGATAATGGAACAGTAACTCTTAATAGCTTTTTGTGTAGGTGTACAGAACTGTGAATCATTATTGCCTGTTTGAAGAAACATTGGCTATTGATACTATCTTAAAAATCTTTTGGTCATGTAAACCATATCTTTCTTATGTATTCTATATACAATATTATGTATGTGTGTTGTAGTGTTTTCTTGCTACCAAATTTCAAACTTTAAGCAATGACTTGCAAGTGATCCAATATGTTAATTTTACAAAAGTAACAGCTTTGTGAAAATGTTGATTTTAAAAATTTTATTTATATAATGAACCTGTAATACTTTTCTGTGATATTTACCTTTAAAATAAATTTTAAAAGTTAACCTGTTTTTTCTAAAATAAAATTACAAAAGAAATAATATCAATTCAAGAAAACTGTATCAGGCTAAATAAGTTCTCAATGTTGGCATGGAAATAGAGAAATGTGATTAATTATTAATCCTTGAAGCAGAGTGGATACCTCCTACCTCCTTGCTAATAAAACATGCTTTTCTTAGTATTAGAACCATTTTCTCACGCTGGGTGAGATGGATTTGCATGTTAGCTCTCTCTTCAGATGGAGGACAACTTCTTTGCAGGGAAAGATAACAGCATCATTTTCTGTACACTTTGTGGTCGAGGAACTGTCTCTCATCAAGTGTTTAAATGTTCTCTTGATTATTCCCAACTACTTGATAACAGTGTCTTTATGCATGGTGGCATCAGGATTAGTCAGAATTCTTTTAAAGGAAAGTGATAGACAAAAAATGAATGGAATGTGATAGGAAAATATCTTGGGGCCTTAAAATGACTAAGCTAAAGGGAAAAGTCCAGCTGGGAACTGCTTAGGGCAAACCTGCCTCCCATTCTATTCAAAGTCACCCCTCTGCTTACTGAGATAAATGCATATGTGATTGCCTCCTTTGGATACGCTAGTCAGAAACACAAAAGAATGCAAATATTTGTCTCTTATCTACCTATGACCTGGAAGCCCCCTCCGACTTCAAGTTATCTCACCTTTAGGAGTTAGCCCACCTTTCCAGAGCGAGCCAGTGTTCATCTTACATATGTTGATTGATGTCTCATATGTCCCTAAAATGTATACAATCAAACTGTGCTCTGACCACCTTGGGCACACGTCATCAGGACCTCCTGAGACTGTATCACGAGCACGAGTCCTCATCCTTGGCAAAATAAGCTTTCTAAATTAACTGAGACTTGTCTCACATTTTCAGGGTTCACAACAACATGGAAAGAGAGATACAGAGAGAGAGAGAGAGAGAGAGACAGACAGACAGAGAGAGAGCGCGTCAGTCATGGCGTGGGGGCTGTGGATATTTGCTGTCATGTAAATCCACGATAGATAGTACTTCAGTTTCCCGGGACCCTTATTCATTTGCTTGAAATAAATATTTATAAGATTGAAAACAAATAAAAGTACCTGAATAGTATGAGGGATAAATAACAAACTGCAAATAGTAACAATTTAAAGTATTAGTAAACTTGATCATCTGAATGTCACTAAATAAGCTTCAGTTCAATTTATCTTTAGATAAGCTATTTCCATATTTTTTCAAAAAAAATCTTATTTTGTGTGTATTTAGATTGTAAAGGTTTCAATTTTGTCACTAAAAATTTGCATTACTTTATCATGCTGAGCTCTTGATGCCATATTCTGGGATGTCAAAACCGCAGGTAAAATTTCATCAGGTTAACAATTGAGATAATTTGGAAATCAAAAAGTTTTAAATTCTGGCAACCCTTGACTGAATTGGAAGGCATTCAGGAAAAAATAAAAAGAAAAACTAGTAAAGATAAAATGACGCAAATAAAATTTGTCTCCCTGGTGCAGTTGAATGAGAACATTAGTGTTTCCATGGAAACACATTATACTCTTTTAAATAAGAAATAAACATTTTCATTATGCAAATACTTGTATTTATCATCTCCTTTTAGCTGCTACATTGTCTTTTCGCTACCAGATTTCAAAATTTAAGCAATGAATTGCAGGTCATCCAGTGTATTTATTTTACAAAAGCAATTGTTTCTCTTTTTTTCCTTATGTTTATTTTTTCTCTTTTTAAGACACTAGGGAAAGTGCTTCCTTAATCATAGGATTCTGATACTGGGTGTTTACTTTGTTTACTCTAATGTGTTTGTGATTGAAAACGATCCATGACATTGGCATCAACTAAACACTTTTTATACAAGGTGTGGTGGAGCATTTTAATTATTTGTGTAGGATTTTTCTTTTCTGTCTCTCATGGAGCTTAGTGATGTTTGTTTGCAGACACAAACCCACGACATGCTGGTACTAAATTAGTAAGACGCTTTATATGGTGGTCACCATGACCAAAAACTTTCTGTTAGAAACAAGGTAGTCATAGCAGCGATGCCCTTAGGAAAATGGGTTCACATAGATCAACCAGTTAATAACAAATTGCTAATTTACCAAACAGTAAATCTTAAATATCATAATTGTCTGAATGAAGAACAAGCTAATTTTTTTCTTTAAAAATAATATAAACACTTTAAATTATTTAAATGGGGAAAAAAGGGGTATTATGTGATATTCTGAATACGTCTGTAAGAAATATTTTTCTCTTATTTTTCCTTTCTTTTTCCATTTATAATATGGGCTGATGTTCCTTTTTACATTTTAAAAATAATTGATATGACTGTCTACACCATAAGTTTCCACTTGGCAATGATTTAACATAATACTGTCACTTTCCATAAGGGAGAAATAAATCAGACACTGTGCCCATGTGGCATGGTGGCATTTATAAAATACCTAGGTATACTCTTAATGAACACAGCATGAGGTCCATATGAATCAAAAGTGCTTGGACAAAAACCTCAAACAGGACTTAGGAGTAAAACTCCATCAAGAGGATGTAGTAGTTTACTCTGGAATGTTCTTTTCCTGCTTAAAGAAATAAAATAATAAAAGAGGAGACCCATAAACATCACGGAGACATTAACAAAACAAGGCAATTATTTCCTGTGATCGGAAGAGCCACAGCACAGTTGAACCTTGGACCACACAGGTCTGAACTGTGTGGGTCCACTTAAAACATGGCTTTTCATTCTCCTCTGCCACCACTGAGACAGCTAGACCAACTCCTCTTCCTTCTCCTCCACAGCCTACTCAATGTGAAGATGATGAAGATGAAAACCTTTATAATGATCCACTCCCACTTAATGAATAGTAAGTATATTTTCTCTTCTTTATGATTTTCTTAGTAACATTTTCTTTTCTCTAGTTCATTGTAAGAATACAGCATATGATGCATATCACATACAAAATATATGTTAGTTGATGTTTAAGTTATCAGTAAGGCTTCCAGTCAACAATAGGTTATTAATAAACTTTTGGAGGCAATTGTTTTATCAAAAAGCCACCTGCACTAGTATGTTCATTTCAGTCCTACTTACAATAGCAAAGATATGGAATCAACCTCAGGATCCATTAACAGTGGGTTGCATAAAGAAAATGTGGTACGTATACACCATGGAATATTATGCAACCATTAAAAGGATGAAATCATGCCTTTTATGGCATCATGGATGCAACTGGAGATCGTTATTCTAAGTGAGTTAATGAGGAAACAGAAAATTAAGTACTGCACATTTTCACTGCACATTCTCACTTACAAATGGGAACTTAAAAAATGGGTACATGTGGACATAAAGATGGAAACAATAGACCCTGAGGATTCCAAAAAGGGAGAGTGAGGGAGTGGGACAAGGGATGAAAAACTATCCATTGGGTATTATGTTCACTATTTGGGTGGCAGATTCAATAGAAGCCCAAACCCCAATATACTAATATATCCATGTAGCCAATAATCATATGTATTCCCTGTATCAAAAATTTAAAAATAAACCAAAAGCTATATACAGATTTTTGTCTGTTGGCCCTCCTAACCCCTGAGTTTCCAAAGGGTCAACTGTAATGCAATCATATTGGTGCAGATGAAGCCCCAATATAGCTGGATTTTGTCTGGAAGGAAGCAGAGATGATCCAAGCTGGGTGTTTTTGATAACAAGAATTAGGAGTGCTTCACAGAAAGACAAAAACTTGAGTTTAGGGGTTCCCTGGTAAAGGCAGGAAAAAAAGTAGGTGCAGACTATTGCACCATGGGCCAGGCTTTTATGGTGTTTCAGAGACATGAGACTTGAACTGCACTTGTAGTCCAGATACAAGCTCTAGAATGGAACCCAGCTTCCAAAGTCTCAGAAAATGAGACTGGCACGTCTACCAAGCCCACAATCATAGGAGTCTCATTCCACTCCTCATGAAGTTGCTGACAGTGTTTAATAAGGATATGCAATTATAATGGGAATACAATCTGGTTGTGTTAGGGAACATGTTCAATTCCACGCAAGAATCACGTGTCTGTTGTAGTAATATGGGGTGGCTACATCCCCACCCAAATCTCACTTTGAATTGTAATAATTTCCATGTGTTAAGGGTGGGGCAAGGTGGAGATAAATGAATCATGGGTGCAGTTTCCCCCTTACTGTTCTTGTGGTAGTGAATAAGTCACACAAGATCTGATGGTTTTATAAATGGGAGTTCTCCTGCACATGCTCTCTTGCCTGCCACCATGTAAGACATGCCTTTGCTCCTCATTCACCTTCCACTGTGATTGTGAGGCCTCCCCAGCCATGTGGAACTGTGAGTCCATTAAACATATTTCTTTATAAATTGCCCAGTCTGTCTGGTGTGTCTTTATAAGCAGCATAAGAACAGACTAATACATGTAGCTACTCTAAGTAAGCTAGTTGAGAGCTTTAGGTTGCTACACTTCATATATTTCTTTTTCATACTTAATTTTTTAAGATAACTTTTAAATTAAAGTATAGCATAATTACAGGAAAGTGTGCACAAATCCTAAGGGTATCATGCAATAAATTTTTCACAAAGGAAAAGTGCCCACACTTTTTCTTTGAAAACACAATTTTTTCCTATAAAACAAAATTATGAGAAATCAAGACACAGAACACTACCACCACCTGAGACACCTTCTTCCTTCCTCTTCCAGTAACTTCCCCATGGTAACAACACTTCTGATACCTACCATCATAAATGTGTTTTGTCTGTTTTGAATATTATGTGAATAAAACCCTGTAGAAGGTATCTTTTATATCTGGCTAATTTCATTCAGCATTATGTTTTTGACATTTGTCCATGTTATTGTAAGTTGTTTGAGTCCCTTCATTCTAATATTCATTTATTCTCACTGCTTGTACTCAATTTTATGAATTCATTAAACATTTATTTGTGCTCCCTTGTTGATGGACATTTGAGCTTTTTCTAGTTTTTGGCTAATGTGAATAATGATGCAGTGACCGTTTATGTGTTTATATTTTCATAAGCATATGAGCTCACTTCTGTTGTTATTTCACTGGATTTTAATTTGTTATAATTATTTTTCTGATGATCTGCAGGGTGATAAAACAGGCAATATTTCTTTGTAGATCCATGGATCTCTGTAGGATCTCACAGTAAAGCATTTCTAGTTTGGATAATGATATTTCTAAGAATGCAGAACTGAGAAACACAGCATGATGAAGCAAAAATCTGCAAGTGGGTCATCTAGTAGTAGACATGGCCTCTACTTACTCATGTTTGATTAACAAACATGTGAGGATCATGTGAGAAGAACAGCATCTGGATTCTATGTAGCATTCTATGAAAAATCGGCACAGATTTGAAAGATACTTTCTCCCTGATGGCTTTACCTTGGAATCCACAGAGGACTCTTTCAGCATTCCATAAGGCCAGCGTCTTTGGGATGACAGAGTGATGGTAAGAGCTGTAAATTTCAGGCATCAAGATGCTATCTTATTTCACTATAACATAATTTCCTTCATCAGAAAAAAAAATATATGTGGGACAATAGAATGGAGAATAGGCACAGATGAAATTGAAATCACAGGAATGAGAGCAGAGAGAGGCAAATAGAAGTTTTGAATAAATATCTGCTGCAGAAATGGAAAAATGCTCGTTTCATCTCTGACAGAATGGATCTCATAAACTATACTTTCCATCAGGTGAACACCTGGTCCCCCTGTGTCTGTGATAAGGTTGGCTGTGTTCCCACCCAAATCTCATCTTGAATTGTAGCTCCCATAATTCCCACGTGTTATGGGAGGAACCTGGTGGGAGGTAATTGAATCATGGGGGCAATTTCCTCCATACTGTTCTCCTGGTAGTGAATAAGCCTCATGAGATCTGACAGTTTTATAAATGGTTTCCCCTTTCACTTGGCTCTCATTCTCTTTTGTCTGCCACCATGTAAGATGTGCCTTTTGCCTTCTGCTATGATTGTGGGGCCTCCCCAGCCACGTGGAACTGTGAGTCCATTAAACCTCTTTTTCTTGATAAATTACTCAGTCTCAGGTACGTCTTTATCAGCAACAAGAAAATGAACTAATACAGTCTGCTCCTAAATTAGAGGCTCACACTGGGTCACTATTGCAGATACAGCAGAGAAAATTGTTCTTAGTTCTGCCAAGGGAAAGTCTGTATTATTTACCATGCAATAATCCACAATTCTAAAACCATTTCTTTATTTTTCCTAAGCTCATTGGGCAAGCATGAGGTGACTGTTTAAAGAGATGATGACAGAGGGAGGTTGTCACATTAATCTGATTTTAGAAGACTCTTCCACTATTGGTTTTTGGTAGCATTCCCCGGAGTCACAAATATAACTATCCTCTGAACTCAATTAGTGAGAACCAACCTCAAAACTCTTCTCCAAAGCTCCTTACAAGTTCATTCCTGAAAAATAAAATAGAAAGGGAAAAATCTTCACCCCATGCAATGCATGCATGCAGATTTGTAGTTATTTCCAAATCCAGATATTTATTTCATAAAGGAAGTGTGATTTATCATAACAAGCAAAGGTCAATGACTTCATAAGCCAAGAAAGTGAATAGGAAATGCATGACAGAAAAAGGTAGAAAGCAGCTATTATGTCTGTATAAAGCATTATGTGAATCAGAAGTACAGAAGCTGTGAAATCCTCTTACTTGCTTATTACCAGTATGTATTTGAATAAATTCACCCTATTTAGATGATTCATTTAAGACTTATTCAGTGACTACCATGGCAACTTATGTTGCAAAATACTTTGGTGGAGTGATGTAAGAAAATATTTTCTGAGTGAACTAGAAGGAAGTTTAACCAAATTAGAGCAGAAATGTCTTGGATATTTTGTATGTACTAAGTTATAAGCACAAAGGATGACCTAAAGTAGGAAGGAGCTTAGGGTGTAATTTGAGAAAATCTATAAAAATACCTATTTTTAAAAGTTTGAAGTGAAGACGTAATGAGTAGTACTGTTCAAAAAAGGGGTATGTGAGAATACAGGTAGGTGGACTTTCATTTTTTTAAGAGAGAGGTGTATTTTAGAGACACATATCAAGATGTCTAGTTGAGGCAGATTTGTTCTCGCAGGACTTTCCTCATCAAAACTTCAACATTGAAAGTTTTTCATCAATGGTGAATTACTGTGCTAACTCACACTGGAGCTGGCCAGCCATTGAAAGTGAGTTGATGTATTGCAGATGCCAATGACTGCAGGGTTAGAGACAGCTGGCTTCAAGTGCCGAGAGAAGATCAGGATGTAGCACCACTGCCAAACACCGGCCATTTTGTGGGAAACAAAGTCACTCCTGCAGTTGAACTGGGAGTTTATGTGATCTTGTCAAATAAGAAATTGTGACCTTCTACAAGGGGCATGTGAAGCTGCTTTGGAAATGCAACCTGGGGATGGTTGTATGGGTTTCTTGGCATGCGTGTAACACACGCTCCTCTCTGCCACTGGGACTTCGGCCGCACAAGTACATCGGCTTTAACAGGAGAAAGCTTGGGCTTGACAACGTGAAACTCTTCAGCGTGTTGATGCTCATAGAAATGGTACAAAGTGGAAATCATCAGACCCAGCAGATCAGACATTTGTTCAATGTTTGCTTTTCCTTCTGCCTCTGATGATGGTTCTCTTCAAGTGTCTTTAATATTGACACTCAAGAATGCCAATGAAATGAAGCAAGCAAATCTGCCTTTAGCGCCCATGTAGCTGAGTGCTAAAAAAAAAAAAAAGAAAAAAAGAGAGAGAGAGAGAGAGAAATACTCAGAAATGGTCAGAGTTGTGGAAAGAATCACTATTCTTAGAGAAGGGGACAAAAAGAAAACTAGGTCCAGTTTCATAGGCTAGTCAAAAGATGTTGCAAATCCAGGCAGGGTGCAGTGGCTCATGCCTGCAATCCCAGCACTTTGGGAGGCTGAGGTGGGTGGATCGCCTGAGATCGGGAGTTCAAGACCAGTCTGGCCAACAAGGTAAAACCCCATCTCTACTAAAAATACAAAAATTAGCCAGGTGTGGTGGTGCAAGCCTGTAATCCCAGCTACTTGGGAGGCTGAGGCAGGAGGATTGCTTTAGCACAGGAGGCAGAGGTTGCAGTGAGCCGAGATTGCGCCACGGCACTCCAGCCCAGATGACAGAGCAAGACTCTGGAAAAAAAAAATGCATGTTCAGGCAATAATTCATCTCTGTCAAAACAAAAAATGATACATTTGGAAAGTGCTTGAGCCAGTGATATTTAGCAGGTCACCAGAAGAACCATAACCCTATTGGTCTAATGGATGGATATTATGTCAAATGTTTTTCCCAGTATTCAAAGGAATAGAGAACACTGAGGAGACATCTAAAGTGACATTTTAAAAAATCCACGGTAGTGTTTTAATCTTGGAGAAATGAGAGGGGGATTAAATGACAGAGAGAGAGATAGAGAGACAGAGAGACAAGGAAGGAAGGAAGGAAGGAAGGAAGGAAGGAAGGAAGGAAGGAAGGAAGGAAGGAAGGAAGGAAGGGAGAAATGAAGGAAAGAGAGAAAAAGGAGGAAAGAAGTAGGGAAAGGAAGAAGGAAGGGAGGGAGGGGAGGGAGGGAGAAAAGGAGGAAGGGACGAAGGAGGAAGAAAAGGAGAAAGGAAGGGAGGGACACAGAAGAAGGAAGGGAGGAAGGAAGGAAGGAAGGAAGGAAGGAAGGAAGGAAGGAAGGAAGAAACAAAGGAAGGAAGGGCCACTGCACTCCAGCCTGGGTGACAGAGCGAGACTCCGTCTCAAAATAAAAAAAAAGAAAGGAAGGAAGAAGAGAGGGAAGAAGAAAAGGGAGCAAGGGAGGGAGGAAGAAAGGAACGAAAGGTGGAGAGAGGGAGAGAGGTAGGGAGAGAGGAAGAAGGAAGGAAAAAAGGGAGGAAGAGAGGAAGGAAGGGAGGAAG
This sequence comes from Chlorocebus sabaeus, assembly GCF_047675955.1. Taxonomy (NCBI): domain Eukaryota; kingdom Metazoa; phylum Chordata; class Mammalia; order Primates; family Cercopithecidae; genus Chlorocebus; species Chlorocebus sabaeus. Next base: position 147,683,939 of record NC_132933.1, read on the forward strand.
AGAGGAAGGAAGGGAAGAAAGAAAGGAGGGAGAGAGGGAGCAAGAGGGGAGGAAGGAAGGAAAAAAGAAAGGAAGGAAGGAGGGAAGGAAGAAGAGAGAAAAAAAGAGATGTTTGTATTAATAGAAGTCATTGAGTATTACCAGAGATCCAAAGGCATTAGAGTCTGGAAAAACGAGCAGACATAGCATATTCTTCTGATAATAAGCTAGAAAATGCATGAGTGTTCCATGGTGTATATGTGCCACATTTTCTTAATCCAGTCTGTCACTGATGGACATTTGGGTTGATTCCAAGTCTTTGCTATTGTGAATAGTGCCGCAGAAACCATCATTCTTAGCAAACTATCACAAGAACAGAAAACCAAGCACCGCATGTTCTCACTCATAGGTGGGAACTGAACAATGAGATCACTTGGACTCGGGAAGGGGAACATCACACACTGGGGCCTATCATGGGGAGGGGGGAGGGAGGAGGGATTGCATTGGGAGTTATACCTGATGTAAATAACGAATTGATGGGTGCTGACGAGTTGATGGGTGCAGCACACCAACATGGCACAAGTATACATATGTAACAAACCTGCACACTATGTACATGTACCCTAGAACTTAAAGTATAATAAAAAAAAAAAAAGAAAAAAAAAAGAAAATGCATGAGTTCACCACTCCATTGCTGTATAGGACCTGTAAGGTCTATAGAAACACTCTACATTTTATAGAACAGATAAATATTTGAAAATCCAACAATCAAGCAAAAGTATAAGTGCAAATTACCACATTTCCCTAACTATATTCCAGATACTTTTTTGTACGAAAGTGAATACAAAATAGAAAAATAGAGGAAAATTTGTTTCTTCTTATGAGGATGTCTTCTTGGGAACTGCTTTAATGGAAATTAATTTCACTTATAAGAAACAAAAATACCCAGACGAAAAGGGATGAGCGGCAACAGAACAAGTTTGGAAGATACAAATTTTGAAGATAAAATGATAACATAATCATCGGCTTGGGTAGTTAAATTCTAATTGCATTAAGAAGGATGTATATCCAAGGAAGAAACATATAGAAGTGAATTTTCACCTATTGATTGGTCACTAAATTAAAAAACATTCTTTGGGTGGAAACATTTCTCACAGCCCAGCTCAACCATAGTTGAATAGATTTCATCCTCAGGTAACTGAACACTTGTGGTCCTTGGATAGCTGCAGAATATGCACCTGTACAAATATCAAAATCCCCACTTGGAGAACCGAAATAGAGAGAATTTCATTTCGGCTATCTGTGAAGGGACTTTACAAAATAGTGCCTGGGAGTTTTCATCAAATGGTGACTAGATACATTTACATGACTGAATCTTCTGGACATTTTTTAGTATCTTCCTCAGATCCTTGCCCACCAAAAAATCTTCTTGAACAACTTCTTATGTAATAGGATATCAAAGCATGGATCTTAAGCTTACTGGGTATTTAGACAGATCTCTGACCTATAGCAAATATTATCTAAAAGAATGCTATTTTTCAAAGTACCTTAGATTACATATAATGTAAAGTTTTTCAACTGCTTTGAACAATTCAGGGAGAGTTTAACTAATGGAGTGTGAAAGAAAACCAGAATGTTTTCTCTCAGCTATGAAGAGAACTAAAATAATTATAGATATACAGAGAGTATAAATGATATCTTTCCCAACAATATAAAAATACTAACAGAGGGAGGGGATTAAAGGGAGCTATGAAAATAGTGAATGTGTTGATGGCTACATCTTCATAGCAACAAGTTAAAAAGTATGGTCTCCAAAAGTTAAGAAATTGAGATATACATACATGGTTTAAAGATTAGCAATATAATAATAATAATGTTATAGTCGATATTTTGAATCTTTAAAATCTGCTGTGTAATCCACTTAGCCCTTACAATAACTATTTATTTAAATCCTTTTAACAGCCTTATAAAATTGCAACTAACAGGCCAGGCGTGGTGGCTCATGCCCTTCATTCCAGCACTTTGGGAGGCCAAAGCGGGCAGATCACTGGAGGTCAGGAGTTCAAGACCAGCCGGGCCAACATGGTGAAACCCTGTCTCTACTAAAAATACAAAATTAGCTGGGCACGGTGTCCTACACCTGTAATCCCAGCTACTCGGGATTACAGTATAATATATTGCTATAAAATCAACCATGAGCCTGAGGGCAAAGTAGCCTAAGAGCAAGGTCAATGTCTATTAATTCATTTATGCCTGAGGTTGCAATTTTTTGAATTTTTGCAATCAGACCTTGGCAATGACCTTGAGCAGTAGGATGTAAATAACTCCCACATGCTTAGTGTTCCAATAATGGAACACTAGGCATACATGGGTTTTAAGAAAGAAGCTGTTAAATAAGCCATGGAGTCTTCACTCAAGGAACCACCAAGCAGCATTATTTAAAATGCTACAGTTTAATTTCTACTATTCGAAGTATAATATGGAATGTTGGTGTATTGTGTGTATCAATGCAATTATTAGACAAGCAAAAGTGGTACACTACCGTATATGTCAGAGTAAATAACTGTGATGACACACAAAGGATGGCAACACTAAAAATAAAATAAAAAAAATAACTTTAAAGAGTAAAAACCCCATAACACATTTATCTAGAAGTATCTGAGGTGGGATAATGATTTTACAGTTCTTAAATTATTTAGTACTGCTGAGTTTTCTTAGACACTTCTTATATAGTTCGTGACTTACTAAATAAATCCTCCTTGGAAAACAGTGTTATAGAAGAGTGTTTTTTTTTTTTTTTTTTAAAGTCTAGGTATAAATTTTATTTGGGGGATTGCTAAAACATTTGAAAACAAATCTAATAATAAGATAGAAATAAGGTCTAATGTATATAAAATTATGTTATGCTATGCTATATATCAACATATTATGTGCATTGTAATCAATTTTGCTCTTCAGATATGTTTTTTCTGCTTACACCAAAATATCCATTTTATTAGAAAAGGCAAGACTCTGTTATCCCCAAATCCATGATGTTGGCCACCACTCTAAATATCCAAAAACTAGATCAATGCTTCTTGTACATAGGGAATCATGACACAATTTATTTAGACTAGCGGCCACTGATCTATTTATGATAATGAATGAACTGAAATTTAATATAGCAATACAAATGGAAATCCCACATGCATTATTATTAAACAAGTAATTGAAATAACATAAACCACTAGGTGAAAAGTATACAAAAATTAGCACATTTTAACACACAGTGTATTGCAGATGAAACAAAATGAGAAATATCTAGAGTCAGGCTGATATTCCATTCAACATGTTTATGTCTCCAATTCACTGAATTTAATATTGGTAGAGTGGATTGAAATACTCTTTATGTCCTACTTTACTCACAAGTGCATTCTTGGAAAATTTTATACTTTATCAATTCAATGATTATTATTTATTGATGATAAATACTGCTTTATTGAACAGTGTTCTAGGTGCCTCAGAAACCCCAGTAAACAAAAGATACCAAGATCCCTGCTCCCCTCAAAGAGTTGTTCTAGACATTGGAGACAGATGATGAACGCTAGCAATTATGCTAAGAAATGAATAGATGGTATGTTTGAATAAGACACACGGTAAGGAAAAGGGCAGGCAGAACAAGTCACAGAGGAGTCCTGGGTAAGGGGAGAGAGTTGCAATGTAAACACAAGGAGAAACTGGGGCAGATGTAAAGGAAATGGAGAAGCTGACCAAGCAGGAGCTATGAGATGATTCTTCTGGGCAGAGGATGCAGACAGGGAGAGATTATTACCTTAATGGCAGTCATAATAGAAGAAGAAAGCAGTTACTTATCAAACTGGGTTACTCCTCTCCTGTGAAGTCACTGAGCTGTTTGAACTACAACTTTATTTAATATTGATAGTAATATTAGTTATCAATGTCACTTTTTTTTCTTTTTTAAGACAGAGTCTCACTCTGGCGTCCTGGCGAGAGTGCAGTGGTGCAATCTTGGCTCACTGCAACCTCCACCTCCCAGGTTCAAGTGATTCTTCTGCCTCAGCCTCCCGAGTAGCTAGGATTCCATGTGCCTGCCACCATGCCTGGCTAATTTTTGTATTTTTACTAGAGATGGAATTTCATTGTGTTGGCCAGGCTGATCTTGAACTCCTGACCTCAGGCGATCCACCAGCCTGGCCTTCCCAAAGGGCTGGGATTACAGGCATGAGCCACCATGCCCAGCCAATGTTACTTTTTAATAAGAAGAATGGTAAAATAAGACTAAGCAAAATATATTTCACATATATGATGATATACAGTCATATATAGGCATATCTCAAATATACATACAAAATATACAGTGTATATCTTAAATATACAATAAAATATTATACACATTTTTTTTACTCTCAGATAGTTTTTCTTCCCAGCATGTTCTTTCATTACTTAGCAATTTCACAAAATTAAAAAAAAAAAATCCTTGTCCCATGGTGATTTGGATTAATTCTTTTTCTTTTTTGGTTAAACATAAATAAGATGTATATATTTTTTCACTTTGACATAGTAAAATACTTTAAAATGGGGAACAGGAAAAAGATTATTTTTTTTTCTTAAAAAATTTATTCTCTAAATGTAACATTCATGACAGAGATTGATGACTATTCACTGAAATGAAATGTCAAACTCTGACACTCATGTTTAATAAAAGAGTTCATTTTAAGCTTCCCAAAGAAAGCAATCAGCTTATGTCACTTCATGTATTTCAACAGGTACAGGATACATCTCTTTTGTCAAGATGCTGTTATTAACAAACTATTTTAACATATCAAGTAAGTAATGGAATATATAATTTTAAAGCTAACCTGTGTTTGAGAGTTAGTTTTAGTTGTATGCAGAAAAGAATCATTTCTCTTATTCAATGGACAGAACAGAAATCCCAGTGTAATAAGGTTTTGCTTTTGATAACATGGTCCCATAAGTTATTTGAACCAAACTTTTTCCTAAAAACAACTTGAACTTTGAGGAAAAAGATGAACTTTTAAAGCATTAATATCCATAAGAATCTTAGAATCAAGTCTAAGTGAAAGTTTAAAAGTGGAGAATTTTTTTAGAAAGTAAAAATAATAAAATTGTAAAACCACTTTCAATATTTTTTATTAAAATAAGTGGCAATTAATTAAACAGCTTTCTTCACAAAATCAAAATTGAATGTCTGAAGCTAGTGGAATGGTATTTTCAATGTGATGAATTCACAGGGTTGGAGATTATTATATTTTTACAAATATAGTTTTCTTTCTGAATTCAGTAGAATTATTTTGGATTATATACCATTTTGAAGCAACCAAGATTCTGTTATTTAGACATGAAAATACAAAAGTCTATAAATTTTTAAAAAAGAAAATGATCTTTCACATTTTCAAGTGCTATATTAAATCTAATCGAAGAAATGATACAAATTTTTTTTTTTTTTTTTGAGACAGAGTCTCACTCTGTCTCCCAGGCTGGAGTGCAGTGGTGTGATCTCAGCTCACTGCAAGCTCTACCTCCCAGATTCACGCCATTCTCCTGCCTCAGCCTCCCGAGTTGCTGGGACTCCAGGCGCCTGCCACCATACTCGGCTAATTTTTTGTATTTTTAGTAGAGACGGGGTTTCACCGTGTTCGCCAGAATGGTCTTGATCTCCTGACCTTGTGATCCGCCCGCCTTGGCCTCTCAAAGTGCTAGGATTATAGGCGTGAGCCACTGTGCCCGGCCCAAATATTTTTTTCTAAAACATTTTCTTGTTAGATTCTCTGTGTGTGTGTGTGTGTGCGCACGCACACGTGTGTTTCTTCATATCTTATTAGGATGTTAATGGAAGTAGTAATGATTTTAGGACACTTTCCAAATGTTCATTCTAGCAAACAAAACAGCAGTGTTTTAATTTAATCATTCTCAGGTTCCAGGAAAAAAAGAAATGTAACTTAAAGAAGTATGCTGCTATAAAGTAAAAGAATTTGAAGTGCAAAACAAATGACACCCCTGCTGCATATGTACATATATGATCTACATGGAAATTAGCTAAGTTTAAAAATGCACATGCTTCTCTCAGTCAAAATAAATTACAATAGAAGGAGTTGGTCTGATGGTTTTCTAAATCATGCATCAGCTTATTTTGTCACTCAATGCAATAGAGCTTGCTATTGTCCTTGGGGCTGAGCAAGGAACATATGTTGATTCATTTAATACACAGGCTCAGAGACTAGACATTTTTTATAATTTATAGAATTTTTTAAGAAAGGTTATATTTTGTTTTAAAAATGTTTATTTTAGAACTGGTTTCATTTTTCCATTTTCTACAAAACTACAATGACAAATTGGTTGTGGATGAATTCACGAGAGGTTGGGAAAGGGAAAATTTAAGGTCTTGTGTCCATATTTCAGAGTCAATATAGGATCCTAAATGTGATTGTGATTCATACTACAGGAGTTATAAAAGCAAGTTAACTGATTTTTTTTCCCTGAGAAGCTCAAATTTATTTATTTTTATTCTTCATTTTTGTGGGTACATAGTAGGCGATATGGTTTGGCTGTGTCCCCACCCAAATCTCATCTTGAATTGTAGTTCCCATAATTTCCACATGTCATGGGACGGACCTGGTGAGAGGTTATGAAATCATGGGGGCACATCTTTCCTGTGCTGTTCTCCTGATAGTGAATAAGTCTCAGGAGATCTGATGATTTTATAAAGGGAAGTTCCCCTGCACATGCTCTCTTGCCTGCCACCATGTAAGATGTGTCTTTGCTCGTCCTTCACCTTCTGCCATGACTGTGAGGCCTCCCCAGCCATGTGGAGTTGTGACTCCATTAAATGTCTTTTTCTTTATAAATTACCCAGTCTCGGCTATTTCTTCATAGCAGCATGAAAATGGACTAATACAGTAGGTGTATCTATTCATGGAGTATATGAGATACTTTGATGTACATATGCAATGCATAATAATCACATCATGGAGAATGGGGTATTCATTATCTCAAGCACTTATCTTTTGTGTTACAATCAATTATGCTCTTTTAGTTATTTTTAAAGATATTTAGAAATGAAACAGAAAGCCTAAGCATTGTTTCTTCTTTCCTCATCTATTAGCAATACATCTTCTCCTTAATTTTCACAAATGTTTCTCTCTCTTTTAAAAGTCCTTTCTGTTTATCTTCTTAGCCTAAAATCCAAGGTCTTCCATTAAAATCACTCCTTTGAGCACATGATTTTCGTCTTTGCCCTTCTCCTCTCCTACTTGCCTGAATAAACCATATATCTGGTTCAACCAGTTATTTGACCAATTTCTGACTATACTTGAATATTTCAACGTTGCCCAAAATACAGATACACACAACATACAAAACACATAATCATGAAGAGTGGTCTCACTTTACAGGCAAAGACAGGTTTATCCAATGGTTTCCCACTCTCCAGAAATGCTAATATTCGTCTTTTAAATATTTGAATAAATTTAAGGGGTACAAGTGCAATTTTGCTACATGGATATATTTTAGAGTGACACAGCCTGCGCTTTTAGTGTAACCATTACCAGAATATTGCACATGGTACCCACTAAGTGATTTCTCATCCTTCTCTCTACTCCCACCCTCACACCCTTCTGAGCCTCCAGTGTCTAATATTCCACTCTCTATGTCCATGTCTGCACATTATTTAGCTCCCTCTTATTAGTGAGAATATGTGGTATTTGAGTTTCTGTTTCTGCATTGTTTCACTTAAGACAATGACCTCCAGTTCTATGCATGCTGCTGCAAAATATATGATTTCATTCTTTTTTATAGCTGAATAGTATTCCATTGTGTATATATATGATATGACATTTTCCCTTCCTTCCTTCCTTCTTTCTTTTCTTTTCTTTTCTTTTTTCTTCTCTTCTCTTCTCTTCTCTTTTCTTTTCTTTTCTTTTCTTTTTTATTTTTTCTTTATTTGATGCAGTCTCGCTCTGTCACCCAGGCTGGAATGCATTCACGCAATCTCAACTCACTACAACATCTGCCTCCCGGGTTCAAGCCATTCTCCTGTCTCAGCCTCCTGAGTAGCTAAGATTGCAGGCGTCTGCCACCATGCCTGGCTAATTTTTTTGTATTTTTAGTAGAGACAGGGTTTCACCATGTTGGCCAGGCTGGTCAAACTCCTGACCTCAAGTGAGCTGCCCACCTTGGCCTCCCAAAGTGCTGGGATTGTGAGCATGAGCCACCATGCCCGACCTTTTTTTTTTTGAGAGTGGGCATGGTCTCACTCTGTCACCCAGGCTGGAGTGCAGTGGCATGAGCATAGGTCACTACAGCTTACAACTCCTGGCCTCAAACAATCCCCCTGCTTTCCCCTCCCAAAGCACTAGAATTACTGGCATGAGCCATGGCATGTGGCCTATATCACTTTTCTTTCTTTCTTTTTTTTCTTTGCCTTCTTTCCAACTTTTATTTTAGGTTCAAGGGTTACATGTGCTGGTTTGTTCCATGGGTAAATTGTATGGCATGGGGTTTTGTTGTACAGATAATTTTGGCACCCAGGTAATCAGCATAAGACCCTGCAGGAGTTTTTCAATCCTCACCCTCCTCCCACCCTCCACCCTCAAGTAGGTCCTGGTGTCTATTGTTCTTGTCTTTGTGTCCATGTGTACTCAGTGGTTAACTCCCACTTATAAGTGAGAACATGCAGTATTTGGTTTTCTAGTCCTGGATTAATTCACTTAGGATAATGACTGCCAGCTTCGTCCATGTTGCTACAAAGGACATGATCTCAGTCTCATCTATGGCTGTACACTCTTCCATGGTGTATATGTACCACAGTTTCCTTATCCAATCCACTGTTGATGGGCATCTAGGTTGATTCCATGTCTTTACTATTGTAAATAGTGTTGTAATGAACATACATATGCATGTTTCTTTACGGCAGAGTGATTTATTTTCCTTTGGATATCTATCCAATAATGGGTCTGCCAGGTTGAATGGTAGTTCTATTTAAGTTTGTTGAGAAATCTCCTGACTTCTTTTAACAGTGGCGGAACTAGTTTACATTCCCACCAGTGGTGCATGAGCATTACCTTTCCTCTGCACCCTCACCAACATCTATTATTTTTTTATTTTTTAATCATAGCCATTCTGACTGGTGTGAGATGGTTTCTCCCTGTGGTTTTGAGTTGCATTTCCCTAATGATTAATCATGCTGAGCATTTTTTCACATGCTTGTTGGCCATGTGTATGCTTTCCTTTTAGGAAGTGCCTGTTCATGTCCTGTGCACAGCTTTTGTTGTTGTTTGTTTGATTTTTGAGACAGAGTCTTACTCTGTCGCCCAGGCTGGAGTGCAGTGGTGAGATCTCGGTTCACTACAACCTCTGCTCCCAGGTTCAAGCGATTCTCCTACCTCAGCCTCTTGAGTAGCAGGGACTACAGGTGTGCACAACCACGCTTGGCTAATTTTTTGTATTTTAGTAGAGACGGGGTTTCCCCATGTTGCCCAGGCTGCCAGGCTGGTATCAAACTCCTGAGCTAAGGCAATCCACCCGCCTCGGCCTCCCAAAGTGCTAGAATTACAGGTGTGAGCCACTGCGCCTGGCCCCCTTTCACATTTTTAATGGAGTTGTTTGCTTTTTGCTTGTTGATTTGTTTGTTTCTTTATTTTTTTAAGCCAGTCAAATAGGCTCTGGATATTGAACCTTCGTTGGATGGACAGTTTGCAAATATTTTCTCTCATTCTCTATGTTATCTGCTTACTCTGTTGATAGTTTCTTTTGCTGTGCAGAAGCTCTTTAGTTTAATTAGGTCCCACTTGTCAATTTTTGTTTTTGTTTCCATTGCTTTTGGAGTCTTCATCTTGAATTCTTTGCTAGGGCTGAAGTCCAGAACGGTATTTCCCAGGTTTTCTTCTACAGTCTTTATTGTTTTCGGTTTTACATTTCAGTCTTTAATTCATCTTGAGTTGATTTTTGTATTTAATGAAAGATAGGGGTCCAATTTCAGCCTTCTGCCTATGGCTAGGCCCTTATCCCAGCACCATTTATTGAATAGGGAGTTCTTTCCCCATTGCTTGTTATTGTCAGCTTTGCTTAAGATCAGATGGTTGTAGGTGTGTGACTTTATTTCTGGGTTCTCTAACCTGTTCCATTGGGCTATGTGTCTGCTTTGTACCAGTAGCATTCTGTCTTAGTTACCGTAGCTGTGTAGGTTAGTTTGAAGTCAGGTAATGTGATGCCTCCAGCTTTGTTCTTTTTCCTTAGGATTGCTTTGACTATTCAGGCTGTTTTTTGGTTCTATATGACTGTTAAAAGTTATTTCTGGTTCTGTGAAGAATGTCATTGATAGTGTGATAGCAATAGCATTGAATCTGTAAATTGCTTTGGGTAGTATGGCCATTTTGGCATTATTGGTTCTTTCAATCCACAAGCATGGAATGTTTTGTCCGTTTGTTTGTGTCATCTCTGATTTCTTTGAGCAGAGTTTAGTAATTCTCATCGTAGAGAGCTTTCACCAGCCTAGGTGGCTGTATTCCTAACTATTTTATTCTTTCTGTGGCTATTGTGAATGGCATTGTGCTCTTGATTTGCTCTCAGCTTGGATGTTGTTCATGTATAGGATGCTATTTATGTTTGTACACTGATTTTGTGTCCTGAAACTTTGATGAAGTTGTTTATCTGGTCTAGGAGCCTTTGGGCAGAGTCTATGATGGTTTGTAGGTATAGAATCATATCATCTGCAGAGAATGTTTGCCTTAGTATCTTCCTATTTGGATGCCTTTTATTTCTTTCTCTTGCCTGATTGCTCTGGCCAGGACTTTCAGTACTGTGTTGAATAAGAATAGTGAGAGAGGATATCCTTGTTTTCTTCTGGTTTTCAAGGGGAATATTTTTTGCCCATTTAGTATGATGCTGGCTATGGGTTTGTCATAGATGGCTCTTATTACTTTGAGGTACGTACCTTTGATGCCCAGTTTGTTGAGGGTTTTTTACCTGAAGGAATGTTGGATTTTATTGAAACCCTTTTCTGACTTTATTGAGATAATCATGTGGCGTCTGGTTTTAGTTCTGTTTGTGTATACCACATTTGCTTTGTCCATTCATCTTCTTAGGGTAACACTGTCCTTCAGAGACGAGTATTTCAAATGTCTTTCTCTCTACTTTAAATATTTTTACTAGAGGACCTTCAGGCCCTCTCCCTGAAGACAATGCCTTATACTTCACTGAGAACATGAAACCCACTAGAAGAGGGGTTGATCTCTAATCGATCAACCTGAAAGAATTATCCATATTTGGACTTTGCCTGACTCATATTTTAATAGATCAGATGTGCCTACTTTTATCAAACACTTTAATCTCTACCTGGTTATGGATTTCTTTCATGTTCTTATTTCACCATGAGTCTTTCTATTTTTCTCATGAGCAAACAAGCACACTCTCTTGACTCCAATATGAGAACACAGAAACTTCTGCAGTTTCATTTCTCATGCTCAGTGCAGTCTTGTTTTTCTTTGTCTTAGAGGAAATAAAATAGTAAGAGAATTGTCTGTGTGCTAGCTCAGTGTTCTACTCTCATTCTTTCCTTAACAATGTTGAGTCATTCTCTGTCCTTTTTCAGCTTATACCAGTCTCGTTGCACTAACTGAAACATTGCACATATGTCTCTCTTTCCTGATACATATATTTTAAATAACGTGAAAGCAATGTCTTTCTGGACAGGTTTGTAGAATTTCCCATTAAATCCAACTCTGCCTGCTGTCATTTCTAAGGTTGCATCTTTGTATAACTAATTTTTTATGCTTCCCATGCCAGTTATTATAGTAGGCATTCCAATTCTTCTCAAATCAAACTTGGTATTTGCTACTTCCCCAGAAAACAATTTGCAAGAGAAACAACACAGTTATTTATTCAGAACGATCCTTTGAATAAGGATCCTCTCGATTATTCAAAAACTGACCCTCTCAGAAGAGAATCACTTAACAGGGAGCTGTCAATTTTTCTACTTTACATAAAGAATGAAGTCCAGGCAGTTCAGCAGGAATTGGAGAATCAATGGTGGTCAATCCATGCAGGCAGTTAAATCTAGGCAACTCTGTGTTTTGTCCCAAATCTACCTAGCTGCAGTCTCCACACTCTAATCTCCACCATTTTGGGCTATGCCTAGATGGACTCTGTTGGAACAGAAAATTATGGTAACATGCAAAGTAAGCAATCATAAATATTTATTGGATGAATGGAAGGGAGAAGCTTGGGACGTGCTTCATGTCAATCACATGAACTCCCAGCTGTGATACCTTTGTAACATCATCTTCAAATAGGGAATCCTGAAGTGTATTTGTGTAAGAGTGAACTATGTATTAAAAATTACATGGTGATGCCTGGCATTTAGTGATCAAATGGTAATAAAGAGTATTTCTCTTTGAATATCCTTTATGCCTTCTCTCCCTAAGTGTTTCTATTTTGATTGTCCAGTAAAAGGCTCATGTTTTTCAATGATCTCAGTTGCAATCAATTTATCTAACCATCAGGCTTCTTTAAATGTGCCTTTCCAAAGTTCTCAGAGCTAATTTCTTAATTGTCTGATCATGATCCTCTTCATGAATAAATATGATTTTGAAGGGCATTGTTCATGTTTTCTTCATTAGGGCTATAATTATATCTCTGATGGTGTTGTATACACTAGGCATGCATTAGCTTTTGATGATAGAGTGTTTGGATAAATAAATGGGGAGAGTTTTGGGTAATAAAATATTCATGAGATTTTTAGATTAGAAAAAGCTTATTTACAGAATGGATACATTTGATTATTAAGCTGATTCCATTACTGCACACAACTGGTTATTATAGATATATTTATCTATACATATTTAATCAATATATCTATGAGTATTATATATAGTCTATGTATAGGTTTAGATAAATAAATATAGATAAATATTGTTGTATCAATCAGTCAAGGTTTAATTAGATGAGTGGAACCATTATAAGACACAGACACACATACACACACACACACACACACACACGTGTCTATATATATATTTGCATCTATATCTATCTTCATTTATCTCTGCATCTGTATTTATCTCTTTACATTTATCTATATCTCTCTATGTATATCTATCTATCTCATCTATCTGTTTGTCTTTTTATTGTTTTTTGTTTATTTTTGAGATAGAGTCTCACTTTGTCATCCAGGCTGGAGTACAGTGGCACAATCTTGGCTCACTGCAACCTCCACCTCCCAGGTTCAAGTGATTCTTGTGCCTCAGCCTCCCAAGTAGCCAGGATTACAGGCATGCACCACCACTCCCAGCTAATTTTTGTATTTTTAGTAGAGACAGAATTTCACCATGTTGGTCAGGCTGGTCTCAAACTCCTGACCTCAGGTGATCCACCCATCTCAGCCTCCCAAAGTGCTGGGATTACAGGCGTGAACCACTACACCCGGTCTCATCTGCTTATCATCTAATTATCTATCCATTTATCTATCCATCTATCATCTACCTATCCGTCTATTATCTATCATCTACCATCTGTCTATCATCTATCTAGCCACCTATCTACTATCTATCTGCCATCTGTCCATCTATCTATTATCTATCGATCATCTATCTATCAAATATCTGTCTATCCATCCACCTATCATCTATCACCATGTGTCATCTATCTATCATCATCTATTATCTATTTATCTATAACTATCATCTATTTTTCCATTTATCATCTATCTATAATTTATCTATCATCAGTCTATCTATCATTTATCAATCATCAGTCTACCGATCATCTATCTATCTGTCTATCATCCATCTATCTATATCTATCACCTATCTATCTACCATATATCTATCCATCTATCTGTCATCTATCTATCATCAGTTTATCTAGCTATCATCTATCTGTCTGTCTATCTATCTCTATTATCCATCTATCAACTGTCTATCATCTATCCATCTATCACCTATCTATCATCTGTCTATTTAGCTATCATCTGTCTATCTATCTATCTATCTATCTATCTATCTATCTATACCTTATCACATCATAGGCAAACTGGAGCTCATGGGCACTAGTCAAGCTACACTCTACAGATGACCTCTCTCTCTCTCTCTCTCTCTCTCTTCTTTGTTTATTATCTCTGCAAAAAGTAGAAATAATAGATGTCCAGAAACATAAACTTGACCAATCACCTACCCAGATCTTTTGTTTCTTGCATTATTTTCCTTTTCATGAAATACATTCTCATCTCCATGAGAGCCTCCAAGTTCTCAAGCCAAAGAATGACTGATGACCCAGGCATCTCAGACATCTTTGTGGCCAATTTAGATCAGGGAAATTTCTACTGCCCTTAAAATCCCAGCACCTCTGTGGAAATGGCCTTCCTCTGTGTGTGGTAGACCATAGTGAAAGACAACTTTGAAGAATAAAGAAACAGATAGAAGTGAGTTGAAGAGAACAAAGTATTCGATATTTACTATTTTAGATGGCATTTTAGTATGTGGCTTTAAAATTCACATTCTCTGTAAAACCCAGATAAAAGAGTGAATATTTTTCTTTTATTCCCCTTTTCCATTTCATTTTTTGCATTTCATTCTGCTCAAATTCACTCTGGACTTCATTTCTTTCTTGTGTTTGTTCCCTTTATTCTACTTCAATTTGTTTATTTTCTGAGCTAGGATGAAACAACATAAATCCTGAGATAACAGAACGTGTTGAATAAACTACTAATCAAATGATAATTTCTCTTTTCTTGTGTTTACCATGAATACCTAATAGATACAAAAAAGTGAAGAAAGGCCATTGCTGTTGTAATCCACTAACTGCAGAGCTTGAAGTTTGGGAGAAGAAGTTCCTGCATAAAATTGGAAAGCTCTTCCTTTCTGATGCATGTGTGTCCCAAGTCTGAATGACTACAGCTTGCTCATTTTTACTTAATGCTCAACATAAATAATCAATAAAATTACAGTCAGTTGGCTACAGTTGGCGAAATTCACACACTTTGATGAATGATTAAAACAGTCATATAAAAAAGTAGTGAGCAGGCCAATTATTTTCACTAACACATAATTTGATTTTGGGACAGTATGCAAATGCTCTGTTTACAAGTATGGAAAATCTGGATAAACGTGAAGACCTGAAAGAAATCATAAAACTGTGCTGCATTAAATACAGAAATATCCCTAGGTTAAGTTCATTCTACAAGCTAAAAATGTAATTCTTGAAACTAATTGCTTGTCAGTGGTTACAGTAATCTAATTACCTTTCTTAATAATAAACTAAAAATTGTTGATCTTAAGGAAGGGTAATTAATGTTGCTTGTATACTGTACTAGCATAAATCTCTAGGAGCTGCAATTTCTTGCCAGTATAAATGACTCAAAAATGAACCAATGACCCACATGGGCCTAACATGCAGAACCACTCAGCCATCACTGAGTAATTCTTTTAGACATGATGTAAATACTGAAAGGCAGATCACTGAAATGCAAAATTCGTGCTTAGCTTGTTCAGTGCAATTTGTAATCATTTTGAAATGCCAAGTAGCCATTGTAAACATAAGCATTTACATGTAACATGCTTAAGTGCTGTCAGAGTTTGGGTTGGTTTTTCTTTCTTTGTTTTTTATTTTTTTTTTGGACTCATGTGTTGACAAAACAGCTGCACTCAGTCATATGGATGCTTAAATGCTCAATGCTTAAAGTGTGAGTAGCTAGTGGTATGTCTATGTTGAACAAAAGTCATTTCAAGGCTTCTATCTTCAACAGTAAATAGCAGCTTACTCTCTTAAGCACAGAAACGTCACATTTTATTAACATTTTATTTTAAAAACACAGTAAGACAATTCAATCATCACTCCCTCCTTCCACAATTTAAAGATGTTTATTTTGATTATAAGGTGAAGACATCTTTTAAGTGGCTCAATAATAAATACAATGCTTACCCCAGATCTTGTGTGATGTATTGCTATCTCCCACTTGTATACCCATACTTAGAAACTGGCTGATAAAATGTCAGTGGGCATTCTGGTATCTCAAACATATAAACTCTGCCAGTCATGACTGCTCTGGAATTTCTATTTCACAGGAATGTATTATTAATATATTAAATACAAAGTATTAATAATTACATATACATTAATAATTATATTTGTAAACTTTTATATGCAATATTATATACATATATTATCTAGTTATTTAACATCACTCAATCTTTTCAGCTGTTATGAGGTTGATTTAACTACTTATGATTAATACAAGATAAAAATATACAATCATCTAAATTATTATTTATAAAGTGCATAGGACATTTTCTAAACATAGCAAGCACCATATATTTCTTTATGGGAAGTGTATGTTCACAGTAATTTTGCAATTCTATGATGCACACACGTCGCAGATAGAAGTAAAGCTCTGAGATGTCCCTTTCCATTAAACCAAAAGACCGAGTTTTTTGGCATAAGATAAATGAGAGATGCATGATGGTAGCCACTGTTTGGCAAGAAGAGATAGGTCATGTTGGGTGAAGACAGTCGGGGACATTTCCTCACACTGGTGTGAAAGAACTTTGACAGAGAGAAGACAGAGACAGAAAGAGAACTGAGAGAAGGCAGTGGAACTAGGTGGACCCCGTGCTGAGGCGGGGGGACACTGTTGGTTGGCAGTTTTAGAAAGAACTAATAAGAGCTGAGTGTTCACTCTCTACATACCATGCCACATCTCTCTCTCCTTTCCTTCCTTGTTTCTTTCTTAATTTCCTCCCTCTCCTTCCCTCCCTCCCTCCTTCCCTCCTTCCTTCCTTCCTTCATTCCTTCCTTCCTCTTTATCTTTCCCTTTCTTTGTTCTCCTTCCTTTCTCTCCTCCCTCTCTTTCTTCCCTCGTTTCTTCTTTCCTCCCTTCCTTTTTCTCTCTCTCATTGTTCTCCTTTCTTCCCTCCTCCTTTCCTCCACCACTCCTTTTTTTGAGACAGAGTCTTGCCCTGTTGCTCAGTCTGGAGTACAGTGGTGCAATCACGGCTCACTGTGCACCCTCTACCTCCCAGTCTCAAATGATCCTCCTGCCTCAGTCTCCACTTGGATGGGACTGTAGGTGTCTACCACCACACTTGGCTAATCATTAAACATTTTAGTAGAGATAAGATCTTGCCATGTTGCCCAGGCTGGTCCCCAGCTCCTGAGCCCTAGTGATTCTCCTGCCTTGGCTTCCCAGAATGCTGGGATACAAGCATGAGCCAAGGTGCCCTGCTCTGCACTCCCTTCTCTCCCTCTCTCTCTCGCTTCACTAAGTCTATCTTTTCTCTGTTTCGGTCACTCAAAATCATCTAAGCTTTCTTCCATTTCCATTTCTAAGTCTTTTTAACAGGAGTACATTTCCCATTATCTTTGTGTAGATTGTTTCTCTTTCTTACATTTTAAACATTTTCACAGATTTTGTAGGCATTTCTTTTATTACGCTGGAACTTTCAGGAATCTCTACAAGTCAGTGTTTGCAAACCATTCAAACCTGCAAACCATGCAAACCTGTCATGCTATTGACAACTATCTGACTGGTTAATATGCCACCACCTATGACTTACTGTCCATTCAGATGCAAACAACATTCTATACTTATGTCTTCAGCTTCATTGCAAATTCATGTATATAATACATAGCACAACATGTGGACTTTTTCACAATTGAGTGGCAATGAGTCTGATTGTCTGTCCTTCTCATCACATGGTAATCTAAATACTGGAAAAAAAAATCATTGGTTGCCTGAAAAAGAGTTTAGCGTATGTATATCCTTCTTAACATGTGGTAATCTAAGTACTGAGAAAAAAAAAAAAAGGAAAAGAAAACAAATCATCTTTGGCTGCCTAAAAAAGAGTTTAGCCTATGTGTATCTTTTTCTTAGAAGTGATTCATGGAAAATAATAATGCAAAGTTACTCTTCTCAATGAATTTGTTTCTCAATCCCCTACTCATTCACTGCATACTTTAGGGGCAATATGATTTTTTCTGAAGCCTAGCTCTGTTTCTTATAGGCTCTGTTCTATTATCAGCATCTATCTATCTATCATCTACCTCTCTATCTATCTATCACCTATCTATCTATCTATCTATCTATCTATCTATCTATCTATCTAGCATTATCTACTATCTATCATCTGTCTATATCTGTGTATCATCTATCTATATCTGTGTATCATCTATCTATGTCTATCTATTGTCTAACTATATTTCTTTGTCCAACTATCATCTATCCACCATCTTCCTATCTACTATCTATCATCTATCTACTATTTCTCTATATCTATTCATCTATCAACTACCTATTATCTACCTATCTATCTACCTATCTATCTATGATTTGGTTAAGAACTGTTTAGGAAGAAATACTAAACACTTCGTGATCTCTACCTCCAGCCATGAAATAACAGTATACTGTAAGTTGACAAGCCACACTCTTTAGGAGGTGTTCCACACATGAGGCTTTTGGATGCTAAAGGCCAATGAGTTGTATTAACTGTCTTCATACTTGTCATCTCCTCTAATTCATGTTTCCAAAAGTTTGTATGAATAAATTAACCATTATTTCTCAATCTGGCTAATTAGTGCATATAATTAACTAATACCCTTAGTTTCTAAATGCTATGAGGTTGTCACAAACCCTCCTCTGTATTGTAACGCCTAATTATCGTAACCATATTTTTATACTGAGATGGGAAATATCAATGAAAATAATATTTCACACATCACTGTGTGTGATATGTCTTCCCCCAAATTCTGATCAAAATGCCTGGAAAAATACAAGTGAAAGATCTAAATAGCTACAAAATGTAAAACTATTATTTACATATGAAATTTAATGAGACAGAAATATACAAATATATATGTTTATTATTAAAATGTCTGTGGGGCATATGTATTTTAGAGTCAGATATGTATGTAAAAACATTGAATTTACACATGTCAGACAAAACTAATAGTGTGGAACAGAGTGGATATAACTTTCTTTTTAAAATATTTTTAATGGATACATCATAGTTGTACATATTTATGGGGTACTTGTGATATTTGATACAGGCATACAAAGTGTAATGTTCAAATCTGGGTAATCGGGATATCAGTTACCTCAAACTTTTATCACTACTTTGTGTTAGGAAGGTTTCAAATATACTCTTCTATTTTGAAATATACAATAAACCATAAACTATATTAATCCTATTGTGCTACAAAGCACCAGATCTCACTACTTGTATAAAACTGTGTTTTTGAACCTATTAACCATCCCTTTTTTCTCCCATGTCCCACTACTCTTTTCAGCCACTGGTGACCACCATTCTATTCTCCACCGCCATGAGATCCAATTCTGTAGCTTCCACATATGAGTGAAAACATACAGAATGCTTATTTTACTTAACATAATGTCCTCCAGTTCCATCCATGTTGTTGCAAATGACAGAATTTCCTCTTTTTTTCTTAAAGGGGGAATAGTAATTCACTGTGTGTATAAACTACATTTTCTTTATCCATTCATCCATTGATAGACACTTAGGTTGATTTCACATCTTGGCTATTGGGAAAAGTGCTGCAATATGAGTATGAATGGATTAACCATCATTTCTCAATCTGGCTAATTAGTGCACCTAATTAATGAATATCCATAGTTTCTAAATGCTATGAGTCTTTTCCCAGTTTCTCACCTGTATTACAACATGTGATTATCATAACTGCATTTTTATATTGAGATCAGTAGCATCAATGAAAATAATATTTCACACATCACTGTGTTTGATATGTGTTGCACCCCAAACATGGGGGTGCTAGTATCTCCTTCATATATTGACTTCCTTTCTTTTGGATAAATACCCAGCCTTTCTTTTGGATAAATACCCAGCAGGGGGATTATTGGATGATATGGTAGTGCTATTGTTAGTGTTTGGAGGAAATTCCGTACTGATTTCCATGGAGGCAGTAGTAGAGATGCTGTATTAGTGCGTTTTCACACTGCTGATAAAGACACACCCAAGACTGGGCAATTTACAAAAGAAAGAGATTTAATTGAACTTACTGTTCCACATGGCTGGGGATGCCTCACAATCATGGTGGAAGGCAAGGAGGAGCAAGTCACATCTTACATGGATAGCAGCAGGCAAAAAGAGCTTGTGCAGGGCAACTGCTGTTTTAAAAACCATCAGATCTCATGAGACCCATTCACTATCACAAGAACAGCACAAGAAAGACCCTCCCTCATAATTCAGTCATCTCCCACCACGTCCCCACCACAACACGTGGGAATTATGGGAGCTACAAAATGAGATTTGGATGGGGACACAAAGTCAAACCATATCAGATGCCAAGGAGAAAGGAAGGGTGGTATCTCCTCTCAAGTCTGCTTCAGTGAATCAATGACTTGGTGATGAGGTGCTGTTTCAAAACACCAGTGATCTTATCTAGAGACCACCGTGGTCATAGAACTATTTCTGTTAACTTGAGTGCAATGAGGAATACCTTTGAGGAAGGATAGAAGACACTAATCTGACATACTTTGTATCTACCACTCATGATGTTTGATGATGGGTGTCACCCACAGTTTAGGGATTTGTTCCAGGTTTAAAGAGTTGCAGGAGACACTTTAGTACTCCCAGCAGAGACCCCTGCTGCACCTACATGGCATGATGCTTTCCTTCTTCCCACGTCTCAGCCTTTCAATTCAATGCCTATGAGGGTTGTTTAAGAGCATTCTCTTGACTGGGCGTGGTGGTTCATGCCTGTAATGTCAGCACTTTGGGAAGCCAAGATGGGTGAATCACCTTAGGTCAGGAGTTCAAGACCAGCCTGGTCAACATGGCAAAATCTCGTCTCTACTAAAAACACAAAAATTAGCTGGGCATGGTGTCACACGCCTGTAGTCCCAGCTACTCAGGAGGCTGAAGTGGGAGAATTGCTTGAACCCAGGAGGTAGAGGCTACAGTGAGCCAAGATTGCACCATTGCACTCCAGCCTGGGTGACAGAGCAAGACCCTGTCTCAAAATAAAAATTAAAAAAAAAGCATTCTCCCCACCAAACCTTCCACGTACAAGTGTTCCTCTCAAATTCTATTTTCCAGGGAACCCTAAGACCAGCTTGGTGTAAATAACTTTATGATTTTAAAATGTGTTTCATTTTCATAAACTTCTTTATACCTACAGTATTAGTCAGCTTGGGTTGCCATAACAAAGTTCCACAGACCGGGGTGCTTAAACAACAGATGTTTATTTCCCCACAGGCCTGGAGCTGGAAGGCTAAGATCTAGTTGTAGACAGGGCTGGTTCCTTGTCAGACCTTTCTCCTTGGCTTGTAGATACCATCTTCTCACTGTGTCCTTATATGGTCATCCATCTGTGTGTGGTGTCTGTGTTTCGATCTCCTCTTTTTAAAATTTATTATTATTATTATTATTTGACACAGAGTTTCACTCTTGTTGCCTAGGTTGGAGTGCAATGGCACTATCTTAGCTCACTGCAACCTCCACCTCTCAGGTTCAAGCAATTCTCTTGCTTCATTCTCCCAAGTAGCTGGGATTACAGGCATCCACCACCATGTCAGGCTAATTTTTTGTATTTTTAGTAAAGATGGGGTTTCACCATGGTGGCCAGGCTGATCTCGAACTCCTGACCTCAAGTGATCCACCCACCTTGGCCTCCCAAATTTATGGAATTATAGGCATGAGCCACCGTGCCCAGCCTATTATTATTATTATTATTTTTGGATAAAGGATCTCACTCTGTTTCCCAGGCTGGAGTGCAGTAGCACTATCATGGCTCACTGCAACCTTTGCTTCATGGGCTCAGGTGATCCTCCCACCTCAGCTTTCCAAGTAGCTGGGACTACAGATATGCACCACCATGCCAAGCTAATTTTTTTCTTTTTTAATTTTTTGTAGAGATGGGGTTTCACCATGTTACCCAGGCTGGTTTCAAACTCCTGGACTCAATAATCCAACCTCCTCAGCCTTCCCAAATGCTGGAATTACAGGCATGAGCTACCATGCCCAGTCAATCTTGTTTTCTTATAAGGACACCAGTCCTATTGGATTAGGGCCCACCCTGGTGACCTTATTTTACCATAATCACTTTTTTAAAGACTCTATTTACAAATACAGCCATATTATGAGGTCTTGGGGGTTCGGATTTCAACATACATATTTTTCTGGAAACACAACTCATTCAATAGCACCTAACAATTATTAAAAATTCTTTTTGAATTTCCAGTTTTCCTACTATATTTTAAGACACTGAGTCCTACGTTTTAAAAACACAAGATTAAAAAGAACATTGAAATGAGATTTCAAAGTAGGACTGTAAGGAAATAATGCAACTTATGAATTTACTAGCAATTATTTTCTATATTAATGTATATATAATACTTTCACCGATGTATGCACACAAATTAGTGTAGATATACTAAATATAAAGGTGTTCATTGTTTCATGTTAATACTTCATCTACATTTCAAAAATTAGTATTCATCCAAATGTGCACATTATACAAATTCCAGGACTCATATTTTCACTTACTCACTGGTGAGAAGTTGTAAAATAATTTACAGTTTAATGACATTTGAGAGAAAGACTCCAGACATATGTTGTTTAAATTGGATTGGGAAGAAAGAAAATTCACCAGCTTTAATCTCATTTGAACCTAATTGACTTAAACTGTAAGTTTAGTAAATGCAATACAAATGGTTCTGAAAATATTTCCAGGTCTTCATAGATGTTACTAGACATAAAAGATCAGCATTTTAAAACTAAATAGGTCTGAGAAGCATTACATCAAGCTATGACATGTTTATTGACTCTCGAGCTCCCAGAGTTGTCCTGGTAAACATAAGAACTCTTTATGGATTGGATAGGATGTGTAAGATTTTCTCAGCAAATATTTCAATGAGACCTTTATTTTTTTCCTGCATGCTGCATGTTCTTTTGTTTTGTTTTATTTTGTTTTGAGACAGGGTCTCATTCTGCCACCCAGCTTGGAGTGCAGTTGCATGATCATGGCTTACTGCAGCCTCGACCTCCTGGGATCAAGCAATCCTCCTGCCTCAGCCTCTATAGTAGCTGGGACTACAGGCACATGCCATCACACCAGGCTATATATATTTTTTATTTTTTTGTAGAGACAGAGTCTCACTATGTTGCCCAGTTCAATGCTGTACATTCTGAGTGCAGGTTGTGTGGAGAACTCTTTGGAAAGTCTTGCATTGTGGCTTTTCTTTTTACCTGACATGGTACCAGTTCCCCAAATGCTGACTCTAATATCCTTATGTGCATTTTTGGATCACACAATGGCACAACTCTGCAAAACTATTGTTACTATTAAAAAGACAAGAGATGACAAATGTTGATGATGATATGGGGGAAGGCAACACCTGCACACTGTTGGCGAGAATGTAGATTCGTGCAGCCATTCTGGAAAACAGTATGGAGGTTGCTAAAGAAATTAAAAATAGAACCACCATATGATCCAACAATCCATATTCTGGGTATATACTCAAAGGAGAAAATCACCATCTTGTAAAAATATCTGCATTCCCATGTTCATTGCAGCACTATTCACAAGAGCCAAGATCTGGAACCAACCTAAGTGTCCATCAATGGATGCATGCTTGAAGAAAATTTGGTATCTACCTATCTACTTACCTATCTATCTATCATCTGTCTATTATCTACCTATCATCTATTTATTTATCCATATACTTTATCTATCTATCATCTTTGTATCTACGTATGTATGTATGTATATCATTTATCTCTTTACCCATCTTATCTATCCACGTCTATCTACCTACCTACCTATCATATCTATAATATTTATCGTATCTACCAACCTAATCTATCTACCTATCTAATCTATGTATCTACCTACTTTTCTGTCTGCTATCTACCTATTTATCTATATCTATCTACCTGTTTAATCTATCTACCTCTGTTATCTGTGTGTCTAATCTATTTTTCTATCTACCTATCTGTCTATCTATCTTTCATCTATCTATCTATGTTCCTCATCCATCTATTTATATCTATCTATGTATCTATCAATGTACACTGGAATATTATTCAGCATTAAAAAAGAAAGCAATCTTTCCATTTGAAACAGCATGAATGGACTTGGAGGACCATATGCTAAGGGAAATAAGCCAGATGCAGAAAAAAAAATATCATATTATATCACTCTTATGTATAATCTAAAACAAACAATGGAACAAAAACATGGTCAAATATACAGAAATAGAGAATAAAACAGTGGTTATCAGGGGCAGGGCTGTGGAGATGCAGCTCAAAGGATACAAAGAATCAGATATGTAGAATTAGCAAGTCTAGAAATGTAATGTACATCACGAAGTCTACAGTTAATAAATTGCATTTTATTAGAGATTTTGTTAAATAAGTAGATGTTAGCTGATGTTGTCACTAAACTTTAACTGTGTAACAGTAACATCTTAATGATAGGCATGTTAGTTTGCTTCACTATAGTAACCATCTTACTATCTCATAGCATCATGATGTAAACCTTAAATATACACAATAAAACTTATTTAAAATAAAATAGATTTTAAAAAACCCAAAAGGCACTGGATATATAAGAATCCACGAGGGGCAAAATGATACAGACAGCCACATCAGGAGCAAGAATGTTCTGGAGGTGATTATGGAACGTGCGCATTTCCTCTTTCCAGGATTGTGTTTCACGCATGCTCTGGGAATCCTTCTCTGTATATGCACGCTCTGATTCTCAAATATTTCCCCTTAACAGGGACCACACCTATTTGCTTTAGTGTCAAGCATTGAAACAACGTTTCCTGGCCAGGCACACTGTGGCTTACACCTGTAATCCCAGCACTTTGGGAGACTGAGGAGGGAGCATCACTTGAGGCCAGGAGTTCATGACTAGCTTGGCCAACATAGCAAGACCCTGTCTCTGCAAAAAATAAAAAAGAAACAATGTTTACAGTATTCTTCATCTAGGTAGACAGGAAAGATAATTAAGAGGCAGGATATTGATGTTTAACCATATTCTCTGACATGCAGGGCATTAAGGTGGAATGAATGTGATCTTGTCCTCAATAATTAATGCTTTTTTGTAGAGGCAGAGCATGTCCAATATTCCATAATTAGCAAAAAGAGGAACCAATGCTGAGTACCACTTTTACAGTATGCTACTAAGAAAAAAAGTCAAATATATGTAACATAAATTATCTAATTTGTACTAATCAAGGCCAGAATTGATGAACTACAGACCACTTACATTATACTTGCTTTGTAAAGATAAATTTAGATTTTTATTGAAGACTATTAAACATGCATACTTCCTCTGATGAAGCTGAACTTCTATACCTGAAATTAGTCTAATCAAAGAAAAATCATCCTGGTATAGCGAATATAAGCGACTTATCTTCTAATTTCACACATCATCATCTCCTTGCTTGCTTATTGATATGAAGTCAATCAAACTTAGAAATCTGTATGAATTGATGTCTCTATAAATATTAACAACGTATTTTTCTTGAGAAACACATTGCATAAATATCTACTTCTTTGTATAGAACTATCAAAAGATATTTTCCTTTCATTATGAATATCTCCCATTTTATATCTACTGTATGTGACACATCTTGTATACACAACAAATAGATAATTATTCATGAAAAAATATGGAGTACAACGTTGTAGAGGAATAAAAAAGAAAGAACGTAGACATAGCATGTAAGCACATTTTGGAGCCAAATTTCTAAATGTGCTCCCATCTTAAATCTATAAGCTTTTCTGTACACCCAAATAAGAAACCAATCTATATTTTTGTCTTATGTGTCAAATGCAGAATCAAAATAGCTGAACTGGGGGAAATTTACCATTTTCACATTTAGAAAAGTGTAGTAAGACCTTCTGATAAATTTATGATGTACATCAGGTGGATCAAGAATGCCATTACTCTTCTAAAGGACTTATCTCCATGAATCGGACCAGGCATAGTAGCTCATACCTGTAATCCCAGCACTTTGGGAGGTCCACGCAGAAGGATCTCTTGAGGCCAGGAGTTTGAGACTAGCCTGGGCAACATAGTGAGACCCTGTATCTACAAAAACAAAAACAAACTAAAGCAAAATTAGCCGGGTAAGGTGGCACATGCCTGTTGTCCCAGCTACTTGGGAGGCTGTGATGAATAGATCACTTGAGTCCAAGAATTGGAGGCTGCAGTGAGCCATGACTGCACCACTGCACTCTAGTCTGGGCAACAGAGTAAGACACTGTTCTCCCCTACTGCCGACCACTGCTGAAATAACTTATCTCCTTGAATCAAATTTTGTTTTTACCAACTTCCCATTAATGATGAGACATACCGAATTTTCTACTTCTTGGTCACTGAGAAACAAATAATCTTAGAATGTTACTGAATATCTAATTTTGGTTGGTTGTGATAACTTTGGTTCCCAAGAACTTTTTAAACCACACACACAAAAAAATCTAGGTGCTCAAAGATATTAGCTACATGTTCTTTTCAAGAAAGTACCTCCTGAGGTTATTAAAGGACATGCCATTAAAATATTTTCTGAAACTATTCAAACCATATCTAATGTGTGCATATAAATGTCCAAGCAGAAACATGCCACTTAACAAATGATAGAGTTCATTACCCAAGGGCAGTTAACGTTTCTTCAAGGAAAATATGAAGTCTGGCTTATGATGCTACATTTTAAAAATATGTTCATGTTCACTTGATCTATTTACATTAAGATTATTGGAAAATGTTACTTTATAATCTTAGATGTTTCTTGGCTTATCAATGAATTCAAGATCTATTTAAGACTGAAATTTGTTAACATGTCATTTATCCTCTCAGTCATTGACAGCCTTGACAAATTCTCAAATTTCAGTGTTTACACTTTCTAATCTGTTAGAACTCTCAACGTGATGACGATGGCCATTGAGATGTTTCTTAAAGAGAAAGTTTACAACATTGCTCACTTACCTAAAAACATAAATACGTAAATTACTTATCATTACTTATCTTTGAGTGTGTCTCAATTGTATGTGAGTGTTCATGAGTAAGAATGGCATTGTTAAATCTGTGTCTAGAAATATCTGTAGAAATCTTAATTTACATGTCTTTTACTAACTCTTACTATGTACATCTATGAAATCCATAGGGAGAAGAAAAACAATTAAACCCGTTATAGGTCGTTGAGAGCTTTAGAATGGGGAAATAATTTTATTTTTTACTTTATGCTTTCCTGAGTTTTATGTTTTTGTCAAAAAGGTACATATTAGTCTACAATCAAAAAGAAAAGAAAGGAAAATCAACTTAAAATGTTACATTAATGCTATAAGAGTAATGATCCATAAAATGTGTAAAAATAATTTCTGCTACAATAGTCTATAAATAAGACAGGGTCTATAGCTGCTTTATAAGTAGGATCTTTTAACTGTAAATCAAGAATTTTCTGTGAGAAATGACAACTTCTTATAAATGGGTGATATTAGTGGGCGTGTATAACACAATGTTATGATTTTGTTTCCAGGAAATAAATATTTTTGCATTCAAAGACATGTTTTTTTTTTTTTCTTGAACTAGTATATATATAGAACACTGTTTGTTTATATACTTATCTTGATGAGTAAATCAAAAGATTTTTAAACCCAATCATATGCAACTTTATTCTATTATAGGATATGTATATATATCTCAATCATTCTAATTTTTTTTTAATGATAGAGCTAGGGTCTTGCTATGTTGCCCAAGGCTGGTCTCGAACTCCTGGGCTCAAGCAATCTGCCTACCTTGGACTCCCGAAGTGCTGAAATTGCAAACGTAAGCCACTGCACCTGGCCAGATATTTTAAGTTACTTAAAATTATAGAAATGCATGTAAGAACAATCATACATTTACACAGAAACCATATGATTTTGCAACTCTCTTTAAAAATCAGTTTTGAGCAGTATATGTTTTTGTAATGATTGTACATAAGAGTAATTAATTTTAAAAATCTTGATGAATATTTAAATAATGGTAAAATGAAAAAATACCTTAAATGCTAATTTTTTTCATAGTTTTGGTATATAAAACTGTATAAAATGATATATACAGTGTAGTTCTTCATTGCTTAGCAATAAAAAATCTGTATCTTTTGGACAGAAGTATGTCTTATAAAATACTGCATATGTAATATCATAATTAATTGCATATATATGTACACAAACACAGACATACACACAGCCATATATACTTTATTCTTTTAATTTTTTCCATGTACTCATGACATACTGACATGTTGGAGGAAGTCATTCTAACATTTTCACAATATTTTCCTTAAATAAATTTAGAAAAAAATATTTAAATAGAAGAGTAAGTATTCACTTAATCATTTAATAAGGAAATATTTCAACATCATCTAAAAGCTACTTTCCCAGTACACTTCCTTTTTTACTCCAGGATGATAGGTTTACTCAGACACTGGTGTTTTACTGGAAATTGTGACCTTTGAAAATGGGTAGATCTCAACTCAGAAAGTGGCATGAATACTTACTAGATACCTGGAGCTGGCAATTAGCTAGAAATCTATGAACTTTCTTTATCTCACCTGTAAACTGAAGATATCTATTACCCAGATTTACTACAGAATAAAAGAAAATTCAAAAGGAAATTCAATATTAAATTGGAAAGACAATTTTGATGTTTTAGAAAGTCAAAATTGGTATGAGACATACCATTCTTTTGAGAGAGGGAGAAAGACAAAGAGGAAGATCTATGAAAGCAATCTTAATATGTTTCAGTATATTAGGTTGGTGCAAAAGTAATTGAGGATTTGCCATTGAAAGTAATAGAAGTAATTGAAAGTAACAGAAGTTTTCAACATGTTAAGAAGTTCTCTTTCTTATTTCCAATCTTGAAAAATAATTATATTTTTGAATGACTTTAATACCAAGAGGTCATTAAAAATTAGACTCCAGAAAAAAAGAAAAAAGCAAAATACTAACATTGGAAATATCAGGTATCTAGTTCTCTCTTTTTATTTATTTGTTGTTTAGTTTTTTCTTTAATTGAACCCTTAAAAGAGATTGTTCACTGTCGAGATAATAAATTACCAAAAAAAGAAAAAATGAGCCTTTTCAGGTTCTTTGATTCTAGACTTCGAAGGGCTCTGTCTTCTGTGTTGGTGCTCAAAGGATTACAGAGTTGTGGAGTTTTTATTAATTTAACCGTTGAATTGCATCCTCTGGAGGCCACTTACATAAATAACATGTAGCAGAAGGAACTAAATTGTGGGAGATGAACTTTGACAGAATCCTGCTCGCTCTTTAACTGGACAAGCAGTTAATGGTTGGGGAAAAAAAAAAGTAAAGCTGAAAGGAAACGTGCTAATAGATAGTGGAACACTTTTAAATGGGGTGTTTTGTAATTAAATGTCTTTGGTTTCTTAAAGTAGAGAGCTCATGTCACTGGGAGTTTGACCGCAGAATGGATCGGTTAGCCTTATACCAGAAAATAATCATTTAATTTGAAAGTTTACAAACTAAAAAATAAGAAATTTTTGAGACATGCAGAGACTACCCTTTAGCAAATTGTCGTCCAAAACACAAACTGTTCACAGTTCATAAACTTGTGAAGATAGTATTCTGGGTACATTTACAGATAATTAATTACAGTGTTATCTGTTTCTACTGATTTTTCAAAGGGCTATCTGAACCACAAACACATTGTTTTGTGTAGTTTGGGACCCAGATCCAAGGTCATTTTCTTTATGAAGACTTTTCCCAAGGCTCTGAGAAGCACAGATCATGTATAAACTTCTACAAAATTACCTGTAAATTATCCATTCCGTAGACTATTGTGATGGCTTTTGCAGGTTCTGTAGGCTGCTATGTAGTCAAGACAGATTATTTCCAACTCTTAGAAGCAGAGGGTGGAATGGTGGTTACCCGGCGCTGGGGGCAGGGGCTATTGAATGCTAGTGAGCTGATAAAAATAAAATTATTATTTGTAGGTTCTATAGTAGCCTGTCTAGAAAAACAGGGGGCAATGAGGAGGTATTCCTGAAACCACACAAAGTTTCAGTAATGCAGAATGATATAGTTCTGAAAATTCAATCTATAGCATAGTGACTACAGTGAATAACATATACTTGAAATTTACTAACAGAGGAAATATTAAACGTTCTCACCACCCCTCTGCCACACACACACACACACACACACACACACACACACACAATTTTGTGAGGTGGTAGTAATGCGGCATCGTTTATCTGGGGAAATACCCGAGGTTCGTCGTCTCACGCCAGGGAAATCGAGGACTCAGACACACAAGAAGTGAGTTTGGGAATGGATGTTTAATAGGTGAAAGAAAGATAAAGGAGAATAGTACTCTCTCCTGCAGAGAGAGAGGGGAGCCCGAGTGGTTCTTCCATTTCTTGGTGAAATGAGTGAGGCTTTAAACACAAGCTGGAGGAGGCAGTGTCTGATTTTCATAGGACCCGAGAGACTGGTCAGACCAGGTGTGACGTTTTTTGCCATCCCACCCTAATATTTTATCATGCAGATGGTGTCTCTCCCTAGCTGGCGCCATGTTGTCTGTTCTTTACCGTACATGTGGTTAACAAGGAAAAGGGAAGATGGAACCTCCATGTTGAATATGTCTGCCCCCATGTAGCCTTTTCCTATTGGCACAGCTGCCGGTATTTACCCGTGCAAGCTTCCAGCTTGCTTATCTGTGTCTGCAGCTCAATTTTACAAGCTGTTGTTTGTTAGAAAAGAAATGATTTGGGGACTGCTTTTCATTAAAAGGGAAACCTTACTGAGGACTTCCTTACACTCACTATCTGCCTAAATAATTTTTTTAAACTCCTGTATCAGTAGTTATGTTATCCTTGATCGTGGTAATCATTTCACATTTCACAATGTATGGGTATATCAAAACATTGCCTTGTCCACATTACATACATACAATTTTTATTGGTGAGTTATACCTCAATAAAACTGGGGGGAAAAACACTATAGGAACAACTTGGCAAGTTCTAATAAATAATTGTTAAGTAAATGCCTGGGGCCTGCTGGCTGCTCAAAATACATATTCAGTTTGGAAAATGAAGTTTTTCTTGACTTAAATGATAACCATTCCCAGGTTTTTTCCCCAAATTAATATCATTATCTGAAGACGCATCTATGATTTAAAGAAGCCTGGATCTTTTTACTGCTATCATAAAATGATTGCCAAAATAGTTTTCACATATTTTAGAATTTTTTGGAAAAATGTTTATTTAAAAATAAGTATTTTAGAATGTTTTAAAAAGCAAAGTACTTGAAAAAATATATTTTCAAAGTATTTATTGAATTATTTCATGGTAAATACTTTTTAAAGTACTTTCTCAAACTAACACCCAGCATCATGCTTAACATAAACATAAGAGGAACAATCCCATTAAAATCAAGGACAATGCATTAATACCCACAATCACCAGTGTATCAGTGTGATTTCACCTGCGGGGTAGTCTAGGTAGAAAATGTTAAGAAATGAAACAAGAGTTATGATATTGAACTGGAGTAAAATAAAATTACTATTTTTAAGTGCTATAGTAGCCTGCCTAGAAAGCCAAAAAATAAATAAATAAACAATTTGGATTAATGTGAGGGTGGCACTCACAAAATTAATGTGAAAATTATTATGCTTACAGTTTCTATCTATCTATTTATCTAGCTAGCTAGCTATTTATCTATCATCATCATCATCTATCATCCATGTATTATCTACCTGTCAATCACCTATCTATCCATTTATCTAATCCATCTATCCATCTATCATATCTATCTATTCATCTATCTATTCTATATATCTAATGAATCAATCTATCTTATCTTATCTACCTATCTCTCTATCTAGCTACCTACCAAGGCTATCCATTCATCCATCTATTGATCTATCTATAATCTATCTATATATGTATCTAATCTATCTGTTTATCTATCTACCTACCTATCAAATCTGTCTATACATCTATCCACCTATATATTGATATATCTATAATCTATCTATATTTACTTATGTATCATGCATCTATGTATCTGTGTATGTGTGTATGTACATATGTATCTATCTACTTACCTACCTACCTACCTATGTACCTACTTATCAAATCTGTCTATCCATCCATCTATCCATTGATCTATCTATAATCTATCTATCTATCTATCTATCTATCTTTACCTATCTAATCTATCAAGATATATAGTCGACCCTTGAACAACATGGGGGTTAAGGGAACCAGACCCCTACACAATAAAAAATACTACTATACGCCTACTGTTAACTAGAAGCCTCACAAAACACATAAACAGTAGATTATCACATAAATAGACTAGCATCTAAGAATGTTTTATGCATTCATGACCAACTTTTTCCTTTTTCTTTTTCATCAACATTTCTAGGCTACATGCTTTTTTCTGTGTGTGTTTTTTTCAAATCGTTGTAGATTTTTGAAAATTTTTTCAATATATTTTTGAAAAACAAATTTGTACATAAGTGTATCCATGCAGTTCAAATCTGTGTTGCTGAAAGGCCAACTATACATCTAAATTTGTAAAGAAACACACATGATGTGTAGGAGAAAAGCACAGAATGTTACTGGTAGATATAAAAAACAGCTATACTTTTGTATGTGTATAATAAAGCTTTACTTTAAAGTTAACTAAATTAAGTAATGTAAAATAACTAAAAGAGTATAAAATGACTATAAGAGTAAGCAACTAGATTAATATGCAAAATTTTGGATGTTCTTGATCAAATACTTTTTATAATGAAATGATGTCTTTATTTAAATGCTGTAAGAGTAGACCATTGGGTTTAGGCCATGACAAAGTAGCTGATATTAGAATTCCCTTCCATTTATAAACAACCAAAGGAAGACACAATATTTAGAAACACTGGTTTTGAGCATTTAACAAAGCCATTACAGGACAGGTATTCTTCAGGGAGAAACAAAACAAAACATCAAGTAAATCCCACATTGACTCCAGGATTTTGCCTGGGGGTGATGGAAGATAATATTAATTCAAAACAGTGATAATTTAAGAATGGAAAGTCGAATATTTAAATCATCCACTAAAAATTTTATTGCTGCCTAAGTAATAGCTTCCCAAATTAACAGCTTCAAACAACACAGCAAATCATCTCACAGTTTCTGCAGCTTGAAGAATCTGAGCTCAGTTTGACTCTGGGTTCTCTGCCTCATGGTTTCTTTAGAGACTCCAATCAAAGTTTAATTCAGGTCTGTGATTTCACACAAAGGCTCATTTCTTCTGGGTTCATATAGTTATTGGCAAAATTCCATTTA
Organism: Chlorocebus sabaeus; assembly: GCF_047675955.1. Taxonomy (NCBI): domain Eukaryota; kingdom Metazoa; phylum Chordata; class Mammalia; order Primates; family Cercopithecidae; genus Chlorocebus; species Chlorocebus sabaeus. The sequence goes on from NC_132933.1 coordinate 147,717,252, forward strand.
TTGAGGGCTGTTGTACCGAGGGTCTGTGTTCCTGCCTGGTTTTTGACAGGAGACCACCCAATTGGTCTCTCCAATACGGTATCTTCCATTTGTTTTATTAAAGCTTGCAAGCTGAGAAGATGATAAACAATGTTCTATTGATATTGGGAGCACATATAAGCCACAAATAGGCAGGTAGCTACATAAGGTTCTGCTTTCTGAAAAATGCAGTGTAGATAGGATGATCTTCTCAATACTCGGCAGAAGATCAATTGTAGGGAATAATGTAGTCCCACTTAGTGCTATGTACAAAAAATGAAACAACAGAAACAAAAACAAATGATTCCAAGTATAGGTTATATAGATGTAACTATAGAACAGAAAATAAGGGTTTTAGAAGGTGTTAGTAGGAGGATTTCTTTTTGGCATTGGGGTAAATAAACATTTTTCAAGGAAGATGCAAATGTGTTTCATCATTACTTAATCAAGGAATCAGTAAATTGTACTTACTTAAACTGCAAATATTCTGTTTTGCAAAAGGTACCATGAAAAGAATAAAAGTTTATGCCAGGCACAGCATGTGCACCTGTAACCCCAGCTACTCTGGAGGCTGAGGTGGGAGACTTGGGCCCAGGAGTTCAAGACCAGCCTGAGCAACATAGCGAGATCCTACCTAAAATAAAAAATAAATAAATAAATAAATAAATAAAAACTTTATAGATGTTCTAAATATAGTCTACAAGGCTACAAGGATTTATGTTTTATGTCCAAAATATACAATGGATTCCAATTGAAAATGTGTGACTAATTTAGCAGATTTTTAAAACAGCATATCTAATATCCCAATAAACTTAATAAAAACGTCTAACATCAAGGAAATGCAAATAAACCACCATGATATAGCACTAAATACTCACCTGATGCTCAAACAAAGCAAAACTAACAAAACCGGTCAGAATGTGTATCTCCTGAATTAGCATGTAAAACTTAACGCTGGTTGGGCACAGTACCTCATGCCTGTAATCCCAGCAGTTTGGGAGACCTAGGTGGGAGGATCACTTGAAGCCAGGAATTCCACATGAGCCTGGGCAACACAGTGAGACCCTATCTCTACAAAAGCTGAAAAAAATTTGCCATGTATGGTAGGAAGCACCTGTATTCCCAACAACTTTGGAGGTTGAGTTGGGAGGATCACTTGAGCCCAGGGGTTCCAGGCTGCAGTGAGCTATGATCACGACACTGCACTCTAGCCTGGGTGACAGAGCAAGACCCTGCCTAAAAAAGCAAAAGCAAAAACGAAACCAAAAATACCTTAAAGCTGAATGAGTAAATTCCCTAGCACCTAGAATTTTCAGTGCAAGATATGTGCCCAAGAAAACATTGCACACAGTAAACCTACTGACATAGATAGAATACATTTCATGATAGTGTTTCCCTAATAATCCTAAAATGGAAACAATCAAGGTAACCATCAACAAAGGATGCATAAAGAGATTTTGGGAAGGTTACATAGCAAGAAAAATGAATGAGCCAGTGCCATGCGAGACAGAATGATGAATTTGGTAAACATGAGGTTGAATAAAAGACTTAGGCGGCCGGGCATGGTGTCTCACGCCTGTAATCCCAGCACTTTGGGAGGCCGAGGTGGGTGGATCACGAAGTCAGGAGATCGAGACCATCCTGGCTAACACAGTGAAACCCCGTCTCTACTAAAAATACAAAAAATTAGCCAGGCACGGTGGCGGGCACCTGTAGTCCCAGCTGCTTGGGAGGCTGAGGCAGGAGAATGGCGTGAACCTGGGAGGCGGAGCTTGCAATGAGTCGAGATCGCGCCACTGCACTCCAGCCTGGGCAACTGAGTGAGACTCTGTCTCAAAAAAAAAAAAAAAAAAAAAAAAAAGACTTAGGCAGAGCTGCAGAGCTGCAAAAGAACATAGTGAAGATTTCCATCATTCTATGCCTAGATTTGCCTAGAGCTTTTCCAGCGTCCTGATTTGGTGGCAGTTCGCTGAATTGTATCTGTATGAGTTGTGCACTTTTCTGTTTGCATATTATAATTCAATAAAGCAAGTTTATTTAAAAATGAAAGAATGCTGCATTAATATTCCCAGGGACATGTCGGGCTGGTTGAAATTAGAATTACACGATGATGAAACCATGCAAAGAAAGAACTATCTGGTGGGTATTTCTGCTTGTGTATCTACTTCAGTCAGAACTTGAGACAGGTCAGAGAGAAGTTCTTGAGAAACTCCACGAGAAAACAACTCTGAATTTAAAAAGAAAGCTTCCAATTGTAAAACTTCACCTTTACTTCCACGAACCTCTTCTCCTGACCAACCCCCCCCCCCAAAAAAAATGGGTTTGTGAGGGAGGGAGTCATTACACATCGTTCCATTCCCTTTCACCTCACACTGATGCAACTTTTTCTAAAAGATTCTAATTTTGTTACCAAAAACGATTGAAAAAAAAAATGAAAAGTAACTGTATAATTGTTTTTGAAATGTTTGCTGATTTCTTTTTTTTGAGGGGGGGGCGGAGTCTCACTCTGTCGCCAGGCTGGAGTGCAGTGGCACCATCTCAGCTCACTGCAGCCTCCGTCTCTCAAGTTCAAATGATTCTCCTGCCTCAGCCTCCAGAGTAGCTGGGACTACAGGCGTGCGCCACCACGCCCAGCTAATTTTTTTGTATTTGTGGTAGAGACGGGTTTCACCATGTTGGCCAGGATGGTCTTGATCTCTTAACCTTGTGATCCTCCCTGCTTGGCCTCCCAAAGTGCTGGGATTACAGGTGTGAACCACCACACCCAGCCCTGCTGATTTCTTTAGAAGAATTTACGATGGATTTTCTGAAAATATTCTATTTCTCTAAATTTTATTTGAATCTCCCATAAGGAAAACATCACCCTTTTCTTTTAGAATACCAACTGAAAGCATTTGAAATCAACTCATATGTTCACTTCTAAATATTTTCATTTATATTCAGAGTTGTCATTTTAAAACCTCTGCTATCATTTAACACAAAGATTATAAGTGTCAAACAGAAATACTTTGAGGAGGATTAATCATTATGAAAGCAATGAGGAGAAAAAAAGAGATAATTCTTTGTAGGAAAAGCTCATGAGTATGTTTATTCTAGTTAAAAACATAATATAACTCTTCTATGTTTCATGAATTTTTATATGCATTTTGACGGTTGTAGAAAGGACATTAAGTAAAGTATAGTCACACAATGCAAAGTGTAGCTGAAAATAATGTTTTTCTAATATTAGAGACAGCCACAGTAATTTATGAGTTAAAAATTTGTATATGGGAAGGATGAAAGCAAGGACATAAACAACTGTAGTAAAAGCCTGCTGAGCATGGGGGAGAAAATTGAATTTAAGTTATGGAAGAATAATTTTAATACTGTTAAAAGGTAAGCAGGCCTTTTAGCCATTTCTGAGGTGGATACTTCCACGTTGTGATGAACTGATGAAAGAACACTCTCCAAAGAGGAGGAGAGGACAAATTATTCAAAGTATTTGCAATTTAAATGTACTTTTTTGTTGAATAAATTATATAGTGTTTATTAGACACAATGAAGAGAGAACATGGTATGCAAAGTTTACCATGAACACAGGTCATGAACATAGTTCTAAAGGTTGTAAGTCGAAATTGTTGCAGTTTGATTAATCAAATCAACCTTAGACAGCTTACAGTTACAAATGGCAGTGATACTGAGCTGTTTATATAATTTTATCTTTAAAGATTATTTTCAAGGGCCTTTCTCAAGTTGACAATATATTAATCCTGGAAGAGATATATATTGTAACTGGATGGAGTCTGTATCAGTATCAATGGATACAATTTTTACAATTGATGCAATTGTTATAATTGACAACAATAGTTACAATTGTGTCAATTTTAACAAAATCTTATATAGCAGCCAGAACGACTTTGTCAAAAAAAAAAAAAAAAAGACAGATTACAACAAATGAATCACACTCACTATTTTAATAAGAAACATCCTTGCAGTCCAAATAAAAGGGGGTTATACAAAATTAACACATGAATCTAACTCTGACTCATTATATCTAAGTTAGCCAAGTTTTACTCTGTTACTCGGTAGGTTGTGGTGTTTTTTGGGACTTTTCATGTGTCCCATTTCACTCTATTGCTAGGCAGCCTTAACTATATTTTGATTGCATGCAGGGAACCTAACTGACAGCCTAGGTGTATGAAAAATGCAAGTTACACATTTTTCCATAGACTGTACCAACAAAATACATTCAGGGACTAAAAGAGCACGTGGAGATGAAAATGTGCTTCCGGATTTGTTTTTAAAGTAGTTTGGATTTGATGTAGAGCAAACTCTAGTGAAATCTATGCATAATGCCGAGTTTCAAATTGTTATTATGGATTTCCATTTGAAGAAGTACAGGCTCATGGAAGGAATGATGTTCAGACAATGGCCATAGGTTCAGAAAAGGACAATCAAAGCAGGACTCCCAGAGAAATTACTGAGGCTACAGTAGCAAAGATTATAGACGGTGATGCAGGAGGAGATAAAACTATTCCCTCCTGATTTATGACTTCAAATCTTCAAAAAAATTTTGGTCAAGAAAAGTGCTTTGAAATATTTAGCCTCAATAAGAAATAATTTATTAAGCAAACAACTCTGTGAAACCATTATTAGCCTCAAGGAATATATAGTCTACTTAGGGAAGAGTATAGAACAAATATATACGTTTTTTTAAATTTCAAATTCTGTTTTGGATGCAGGGGGTTACATCTACAGGTTTGTTACAAGGGTATATTGTGTGATGTTGAGGTTTGGGGTCTGACGATCCCATCACCCAGGTAGAGAGATCAGTACCCAATAAGCAGTTTTTCAACTCTTGAACACTTCCATCACCTCTCTATTTTGGAGTCCCCAGTGTCTAATTTTTCTATTTTTATGTCCATGAGTACCGAAAGTTAGCTCCCACTTATAAGAAGAACATGCGGTATTTGGTTTTCTATTTCTGTTATAATGGCCTCCAGCTGCATCCATGTTGCTGCAAATGACATGATTTCATTATTTTAATGGCTGTGTAGTATTCCATGGTATAGATGTACCACGTTTTCTTTATCCAATGCACCATTGATGGGCACCCGGGTGGATTCCATGTCTTTGCTGTTGCGAATTGTGCTGCGACAAACATACAAGTGCAGTTGTCCTTTTTTTTTTTTTTTTTTTTTGAGATGGAGCCTCACTCTGTCACCAGGCTGGAGTGCAGTGGCGCGATTTCGGCTCACTGCAACCTCCGCCTCCCGGGTTCAAGTGATTCTGCCTCACCTTCCCGAGTAGCTGGAACTACAGGCATGTGCCACCATGCCCAGCTAATTTTTGTATTTTTGGTAGAGATGGGGTTTCACCATGTTGGCCAAGATGGTCTCAATCTCTTGACCTCGTGATCTGCCTGCTTCAGCCTACCAAAGTGCTGGGATTACGGGCGTGAGCCACCACACCCGGCCTGTGCAGTTGTCTTTTTGGTAGAATAAATTTGTTTTCCTTAAGGTAGAAAAAACATACATTTTTTTCAGAAATATATATTATATTATATTTATGTGTATATAGATAATATAGACACACAATTAAATATTATAAGAAAGATAAATAACACATTACTAATACATTACTAATACAAAGGATGAAAATACATTACCAACAGGCAAAAACTTTATAAAAGGAAAATATTTAGATTAAATATTGAACATGGATAATGAATTCACAGGCAGAAATGTGGGCGACTAGGACAGAGTGCTTTGCACTCTGTGGATTCCTAAAAATGTTTAAGCAGGAACTGACCTAAGATGAGGTTTATTTGCATGGAGTTGGAATGAAAATAGACATACAGCTGATAGGTATCGTTTTTCTACGCTTGCATGTCATGATAGAAACCTGTTCTTCTAAGAATGTTTACTTTTGATGAAATATGACAAAGGCACAGTATTTTATTTGAGAGGAAATATAGCTTGTGAAAGTTTTAATGAAACTTTTGGCAGTTGAAGTCATCCTACTTCCTGCTGGTCCCATGAGTAAGTTAAAGAAACACCACGAATTCTGCTTTTTGTTTTTTGGGTTTTTGTTTTTTTTTTTTTTTTTTTTTTGGTAGAAAAAAAATCACTCCTACACAGATCACAAATTAGGTGGACACAGTAAACACACAGGTGATTTTTCACTTTACACATTTGGTTTCTATTGAACACGACATTGTCTCAATCATTTTCAATCCAGCCAAGAAAAATGGCACCAAAAATATTTATTTTAACTCTAGTAACACAAGGAATTGAGTTACCCTGTTAACTAAAGAGAAATTATTAAAGAGTTTGGACCTCCTCATATGTACATGCAATTTCAAACCAAGAAAAGGATTAAACACTTTGTTAGTTGTTATGTTTCTTAGAGCTGGGGTCTTGCTCTGCTGCCCTGGCTGGAATGCAGTGGTGTGATCATAGCTCACTGAAGCCTTGACTCCCTGGGCTCAAGCAATCTTTCTGACTCACGATTTGACACTTTAATATATTTTAATAATAAGTTAATTTGAAATTGATTTCTAATGAAGATGAAATGAAATATTAGTAATTAGTACACATATTGGTTAAATTTAGTTTAGCCTAAAACAGCCTCCTGATGTATTTTAAGTTCATCCCAAAGGTTTCTGTCTACACAGTGAACTGGAACCCAACTGGACATATAAAGAGACTGGAACTTCTTTTTGTGCCAATCCCCGAGTTTGGCCAATCAAAGGGAGCCAACTGTTTAAATCATATTCAAATAAGGTAGACACCCTGCTATAACCAATCTGGCTATTCCTGTACCTCACTTCTGTGTTCTGTACCTCATTCTTCTTTTTCTGTCCATAAATCTCGTTTGACTGTCCGGCTGTGCCAGAGACTCTCTGAGCCCCTGTGGTTTGGGAACTGCCCGATTCATAAATCATTCTTTGCTAAATTAAACTGTTAAATTTAATATGCCTAAGGTTTTTCTTTCAACAACAGTATGCATATATATATACAATGTATGTGTATATATGTGTGTATATGTATATAGTGTGTGTATATATGTGTATATATACCTAGTTTTACATATATGATTGTATATAGAATTCTACATATATAATATATGTAAAATGATTCTAAAAATATATCAAAAATTCTGTATATAAATTCTATATGTGTGTATAAAATTATATAACTGATACACATATATGTATATACATATCAGGTATAATTACTATTCACCTCAAAACTACAAATAACTGCTTCATTTATATCCCTGTCGGAGCCATATTAATAATACTAATATTAGTGGTAAATAAAAAGTAGAGCACTAAGAAATTAGTGAGTGTTACTAATGTTCTATGTTCAGATAAATACATCAAGTCATAGATGCACAAGGGTAACAGATTTGTTACGATTAACTTCTCTGGGCTTTCAGCATGTCAACAAATATTGGAAAGCCCCAAGTTGACCATACATTTTGCAGTATATTTAAAAATTATAATTGCTAGACATAGCAGTTTTTTGCAAAGCATCTTGAGAGATTAGTGTTCTGAAGAACATGTTGAGGAAATTTTACATAAATGAATCCCTAGGGCTATGAAATGGTTTCTGTGAACATAATTCTATCCACTAATATTTAGTATACACCTCCCCTGTTATTTAGCTTGCAAGTTGCACTGGTGGCAAATATGAAAATATAATTTCTGTTTTTGAGGAATTCACAGACAAGGGAAGCATAAAGCCAAACTATCTAAAATAAATACGGTTGTAAGTGAAAAAGTTAAAGGGTACTTCTGTTTATAACGAAACTTGGAAAGTAGCATGAACTTGCTTATGAACCTTTTTCAAAGTGTTAGAATTTATTTTCTTCCCTCTCCTTTCCAAAAGCAAATTCACGAAGTTCATTTTTAAGCCTTATATACCCTAAATTATGTTGCTCATTTCAGAAACCTAAATCTATCTTGTACCCTCAATCTTGTCTCTTAAGCCTCCTTTTGCAATACATTATGCGGACCTCTTATACATTTCTCTGAGCATGCATTTTTGGATTTTGAAACTATTACTAAAAACTTCTCCTCCTCCTCCTCCTTTCTTCTACTCTCTTATATTACTTTCCTGCCAGCTCCCCTAGAGTTTGTTCCTCTCCTTTGGTCATCACATCCCAGAGTTTTATCTTGATTACATTCCTTGGGCACACTGCAAACTTCACTGGGAGAAATTCCAGCCCTTAGAGCACTGGCTGCTCCTCCTAGCAGTGTGCAGGAGGTGGTGCTAATACCTGGTGTGTTAAACAGACACCGCTATGGCTCAGAGCCAGTCTCAGGTGGAGATTCTTGTTCAAATTCCAAAATCGGCACTGAAAGGAAAACATAAAGTAGAAATAAGAATCTTGCCTCTGAAAGACACTGACTCTCCAGGTTAACCCAGGGATCAAGGACTCTCTCTGTTGCCCCCTGTAGCATGGAAGATATATATTATAAAGATAACTTTAAAATATTCTTTTGAACCAAAAATGTAAACTATTTCTCCGTTACATGAATATTTAGACAATTTCAGAATTAGCAAATGTATTTTCAATTACTGGGCTGTTTTACATTATTTCAAATGGAATCTTTTTGAAAATGCTCTTTGATTTTCTCTGGGATATAGCAATACAATTTTATTCACAATCTTGGAGAATCACTTAATAATTCCAATACTTTGGCTGGGTGTGGTGTCTCATGCCTGTAATCCCAGCACTTTGGGAGGCTGAGGCAGGTGGATCACGAGACCATCCTGGCTAACACGGTGAAACCCCGTCTCTACTAAAAACACAAAAAATTAATCGGATGTGGTGGTGGGTGCCTGTAGTCCCAGCTACTGGGGAGGCTGAGGCAGGAGAATGGTGTGAACCTGGGAGGCGGAGCTTGCAGTGAGCAGATTGCACCACTGCACTCCAGCCTGGGCAACAGTGAGACTCCATCTCAAAATAATAATAATAATAATAATTATTATTATTATTATTCCAATTGTTTGTCCATAGATTCTTGTAGATTCTTCTATTGACTGGGTTGTGTCACTTATGAATAATGACCCATTTCTATCTTCCTTTCCAATACATATAGATAATGTTTGTTTTTCCTTGAATTACTTCATTAAGACATCTAGAACCATGATAAAGTGACTTATAACATTTTTTATTATTTAAAAAATGTATTTCATCATTATTATAATATCTAAATGAGGTATTTTACAGATATATTTGATCAGATTTAGCAATGTCTCTTCCATCTCTATTTTGTTAAATATTATTTTTAAACACATCGATGACTTTTGAATTTTATAATTATTCTCACAATGTATAGAGATGAAATTATGTTTTTTCTACTTTTAAGTTGAGTTAGATTGATTGTATTTTAAATGAGTATCAGTTCAACAGATAGCAATTGCAAACAAAAAACAAGTAACTTTTGTTTTTCTTTTCTTTTTCTTTTTTCTCTTTCTTTCCTTTCTCTCTCTCTTTCTTTTTCTTTTTCCTTCCTTCCTTCCTTCCTTCCTTCCTTCCTTCCTTCCTTCCTTCCTTCCTTCCTTCCTTCCTTCCTCCCTCTCTCTCTCTTTCTTTCTTTCTTTCTTTTTTTAAGGTGGGGTCTTGCACTGTCACCCAGGCTGGAGTGTAGTGGCATGGTCTCGGCTCCCTGCAGCCTCTACCTCCTGGGTTCCAGTGATTCTCCCACCTCAGCCTCCCGAGTAGCTGGGACCACAGGTGTGCACCATCATGCCTGGCTAACTTCTGTATTTATTGTAGAGTTGGGGTTTTGTGATGTTGCCCAGGCTGGTCTTGAACTCCTGGGCTCAAGATATCCTCCCACTTCTGCCTCCCAATGTGCTGGGAATACAGGCATGAGCCACCACACCTGACCACAGGTAACTCTTTGAGGAGATTGAGAAGTGATGAAAAGTAGATCAAAACTAGGTAGATGTTGATTCCTGAAAGGAGACACAGTTGGTGGTTTACACATTTATATATCGTCATTTAGCTTAAGTGCAAGCATCAGTTGGTGTGAGATAGACAATTAGAATTCAAAATCATTCAGTGTCATTTTTTTCTAGAGGTGTCTCAAGATGGAGTGTCTGAAGATTAACAAGAGAGTCTTAGGATTAACAATCATACTCAAATTCTGGAGTGGGGTCTGAACTGCCAATTCCTGGGGGGAAATTGTGGGTGATCCCACAAAAACCAGCACCAGAAGGCTGAAACACTAAAGCAACAATTTCATTTGCTGTCATCCCCAGGAAAGGAATTTTAGAGTTTGAGTCCTGCTTAGTGAGAAGGTGCAATGCTCTGTTTCTCAAGAAAAATTTAAAATCACATTTAGCAGTGAATGCCGTGTACTGGAGCTTATAGACTTGACCTAAGACTAACTAGAAAACCAAAACACATACACCCTAACAAACACATACACCCTAACAAACACATACACCCTAACAAAAAATAAATCCAGTCCTCCACAAAACCAAGACTATCAGCCAGTCATATAATGAGGAAAAAAAATGCTCAAAAGAAGTCAAAAGGGCTGGGTGTGGTGGCTCACTTTGGGAGGCTGGGGCAGGTGGATCACCTGAGGTCAGGAGCTCAAGACCAGCCTGACCAACATGGTGAAACCCCGTCTCTAATAAAAATACAAAAATTAGCTGGTCTTGGTGGTGCATGCCTGTAATCCCAGCTACTCAGGAGGCTGAGGCAGGAGAATTGCCTAAACCTGGAAGCTGGAGGTTGCAGTGAGCCATGATCGTACCATTGCACTCCAGCCTGGACAACAAGAGTGAAACTCTGTCTTGAAGAAAAAAAAAAAAAGAAGAAGTCAAAAGAATCATAATTCTTTACAATATATGATCCACCATGAAAATGTGGTAAATATATACTGCAATCACACAGAGAAGTAGGGCTCATATTCAAGAGAAAAAGCAGTGAATAAAAACTGAATGCAAAATAGTGCAGACATTGAACTTAGCCATCAACTCCTTCAAAGCCACAACTCCACATATCTTTAAAGATTTAAAGGAAAAGATGATCATAAGGAATGAGTAATTGGGGAATTCATCAGAGTAAAAGAAAATAATTTTTTCCTTTCTCGTAATATACTCAAAGGCACCTTATGATATAAAGTGTAATATGTGTCATTTTCTTGTGGAGTCATTAACATGCATAGATATTAAGTTTATGACAACCAAAGTACAAATGGAGTTAATATGAATTATACTGTGATAAGGTTTCTTACTTTCTAGTGACAAGGAATAATAATAATGATATTATCATCATAGGCTATATTAAATAGTCCAGACACCCTCGCTCATGGCTGTAATCCTAGCACTTTGGGAGGCCAAAGTGGGCGGATCATTTGAGGTCAGGAGTTCGAGACCAGTTTGGCCAACGTGGTGAAACTCCATCACTACTGAAAATACAAAAATTAGGCAGGGTGTGGTGGTGCATGCCTGTAATCCCAGCTATTCAGGAGGCTGAGGCAGGAGAATTGCTGGAACACAGGAGGTGGAGGTTGAAAGGAGCTGCAATCACACTACTACACTCCAGCCTGGGTGACAGAGTGAGACTCTGTCTCAATATAAATAAATAAACAAACAAAAAACACATAGACTATATTAAATAAAAGATGTTTGTTTACTTTCCTACAACAGCTAGAAAAGCAATAAGAAAGAGCTATAGATAAATAATCATTAGACAAATTAAAACATTATACCTTCCAAAATGCTATATGGTTTGTGCTATTTAAAGACACTATGTAACCATCACAGACATTTTATTCTGCTGGACAAATTTAAAAGAATTTAAATGGAAAAAAAAATTTAAACTATTTGAGCTCCTTGGGAGACGTTAGAAAGCTGTCTACTGAGGAACGGAATTAATGGGGCAGAAAAATAGAATCAATGGGCAAATACAAAACAAACAGAAAAATGCTAGACCTAAATCCACCCATATAATTAACTACATTATATATAAATGGATGAAATACTCCAATTAAAAGAAGAAATTGCCATTTTAGAGTCTTTTTTTGTTTTTGTTTTTGTTTTTTTTAAGGCTCAAGTTAAAGTTTTCTAAAATAAATGCATGGTTTATTTTGTTCCCAGCTTCTCATTTAATACATGTTGTTGTCTGCCTCAGTAAGTTCCTCTATTTTATTGTTTACTAGAACTCCATTATGCAAATACCATCATCCGTTGGTCCATTCTCTTGTTGATGGACACCTGAGCTATTGTCAACTTGTGGTTATAATGAATGACACTGCAATGAACATGAACAAACAAGTGTCTTTGTAGACATATTATTTGAATTATCTTGGACAAATAACAAGTGAAATTTCTTGATTATAAGATGGGCATATAAATTTAACTTTGACAAAGGTGGCAAAGCATTGGTCAAAGTGGCTGAATCCATTTTTAACACCACCTTCCAAGAGATGGGAGTTGAAGGTGCTTCATTGTAAGAGTTGTGTAGGCTCTATGATTTTTAAAAAAAGACTGAGGAAGAGAAATATTTGCTTTATTTCCACATGCCTACATTGACAAACCTTTTCCAAAAGCCAATCTCACATAAATTTGTCCAGCAAAATTAAATATCTGTGATGGTTACATAACATCTTTAAATAGCACAAAACATGTAGTATTTTGGAATGTATAAAATATACTTAATATTTCCTGAAAAGGGTTTTTTAAATTTATGTTTTAGGTATTAGGTTGGTGCAAATGTAATTGTGCTTTGGAAATTACTTTTAATGGTGGAAACTGCAATTACTTTTACACCTAAGCTAATAGCGTCCTTGGCCTAGATATTAGGTTTTAAATCCATATTAAAATTAAGAGTCTTGTCTAAGTTATAATATGACTAGCACTCAGAAATAAAACCTTCTCTAAGCATTTAATTTTCAACACTTTGAAGTGTACAATTCAGTGGCCATTAGAGCATTTACAAGGTTGTACAACCACTGAAACTGTCCCTATCAACGTTATGAAATTATTCAGGAAAGAAGGGAGAGGAAGAAATGAAAATAAAGCAGTCTTGCAGCACTCATTATGAGGTCAGCTTCCTCTCTGACCCAATTCCTCATAGATGTTTGGTGCCTGTGCTCCTAGAATCACACACACCCTGTTACAAGATGATAGTTCCCCTTAACTGCTCTCTAGATAACAACTGGAACATTATAAAACATTAGCTTTTCCCTTTAAAGTATTCCTGCAGATCCTGCACACTGATGAAACCACTATTATGTCAGCTGACCTGAAGGATACCACTGACAGCAATCTGAGGAACTCTATGAGAAGCTGATTCACCAAAGTGTGCAGTTTCCACATCCTCGTTTCATCCCCCTTGCCCTGACCAGTCAACAACTCCAATTCTCCAGTCCCCCATTTTCCATGATTCCCTTGAAGATACCAGCCAAGAAATCCTCAGGAAGATGGATGTGATGGTCTCTTTCCATCTCCTTGCTCGATGCTATGTGATCATTAAACACTTTGCTGCAAATCCTACTGTCTCCATGTAATTGGTCTCTTACTGCACAGTGGCCGTATGAACCTGATAGTCCTATAACACCGTCACCGGTATTTAGTTCCAAAGCAGTTCATTACCCCCAAAGGAAACTAATTAAGTGGTTCCTCCTCATTTCCCCTTCCACCATCTCCCTGACAAATAATTCCACTCCTAGGTACATATCCAACATAATTGAAAACAGGTATTCAAATAAACACTTGCACATGAATGTTTATATTATCCATTTTCCTCCTAGTCAAAGGAGAAAACAACTCCATAGGCCATCAGTGGATGAGCAAATAAACAAAATATAGTGTGTCCATACAGTAGAACTATGAAACATGGGCTTTTTTTTTTTTTCTGAGATGTGGTCTCACTCTGTCACCCAGGCTGGAGTGGAGTGTCATGATCATGTCTCACTGCAACCTCTGCCTCCCATGCTAGAACAATCCTCCCACCTCAGCCTCCCATGTAGCTGGGACCACAAGGCATATACCACTATGCCTGGCTAATTTTTTATTTTTGAGAAACAGGATTTCCCCACATTGCCCAGGCTGGTCTTGAACTCCTGAGCTCAACAGATCCATCCACCTCGGCCTCCCAGAGTGCTGGGATTACAGGCATGAGCCACCGTGCCTGGCCTATTTTTATTCATTCTTGATTATTTTGTCCTTTTGCCTCTAACTATCCTGTTTCAGAGGATACGCCAATGAGGGAGATTTAGAAAATGTGAAAATTTAAGGAGAAAGATGAAGTAAACTTGCAAGAACATGACAATAGATGAAGGGGTTGGCATGGCAAGGGAACAAGGAAAGAAGAGTGAAACAAATTAAGAACTGGAGATACAATCTGCAAACGTGGGCATCGAAGGCAGATTCAACCTGACATGTAATTACCGTATCACTGTCACAGCTCTTTCAAAGAGGTCCATTTATTTATTGAGTTGTAGACGTTATTATATCAGGCAAGAATGAGAATTGCATGCAAATGATTGTGTTCATCTCATGCAAAAGACAATCCCTAGGAATAGAAGGCGGCAGATGTGTTGCATAAAGTCTGAAATCATTTAGGGATGTTTTAATGCCACACAACTTAGAATTAATAACTAAAGTTTTTAATACAAATGTGTGTAATAGTAATATTTTTATTTTTTCATGTTTATAATAATAGATTTTATTTGTATCATGATTATATCTAAAATTTAAGACAATAAGGTATAGGTGTTGAACACAATTTTTTAAGAAATGGCTCATAGCATTTACTTTTCTTAATTTAAAATACAATTTTGATCCCAGAACTATTCAGAGTCACCTTCAAAGTATCTTACCATTTGAGGAGCTTTACTTTTTTCTATAGCTCTAGAATCTGATAAATAAATACATTTACATCTGTTTTAAACTCACATATTCAAAGGCAATGTTATAAAATACTAAGAGAATTCAAACATCCTGTATTAATACTTTTAATTACAAAGAAAATGAGAACATGAGAGCATAAAATTTGGAGGTAGAGGCAGAGATTGAAATGAAATACAGAAGTAGAGATCCGAATCATTTTGGTTCCCAAATACAGCATATAGCATTGGAGCTGAGGAATGTACTGACTGCTGAGATTTGGGAGAAGTTCATTATCATATATGAATCTTATTCTTATATATGTGAAAGAAAGATAAAAATAAATACCTACTGTATGACTGACTTGGTAAGTCATTGCAAGGTTGCCTGGTATGTAGTAAGCTACTATTAACAATATATTAAGTTGTTCAAAAAACATTTTAGATTGAACACAACTATTCAGAAAGATTAGATGAAATTTTAGCACCCAATAACCTCTAAAGAAAAATTAATTTAAAGGCAATGGAAAATTACTACATTAATTTAAAATTACTACTTGATGATAATAACCTTCACTACACTGGAATATGTAGCAAATTTTTCATCCCATTTGATGAGCTCTGTGTGATTAGAATTAAAATATATGATGAAAAACCATGTTCCAGGAGAGGGTGCAATCTACCCCAGTCATATAATGACATGCTGGTAGTCAAACTTAGGTTCTTATATGTTAGTCTACTGAGATATAATATCCACAATGCCTGTTATATGCATAGAAATTGTACATCAAGTGAAGACAGTTTATGAAAAATTAAAATGGCTGTGAAACTAGAGAAAAGAGTTTGGAACTACGAATGGACAGGATTTTTGTTTCTTTGCCTTTTGCTATTTTTGCATAT
Organism: Chlorocebus sabaeus; assembly: GCF_047675955.1. Lineage (NCBI taxonomy): Eukaryota > Metazoa > Chordata > Mammalia > Primates > Cercopithecidae > Chlorocebus > Chlorocebus sabaeus. The sequence continues at coordinate 147,733,012 of NC_132933.1, forward strand.
TTTTCGTGCTGTAATTCCCTAGAACCACTTGGTGGTCAGTTCTGGCCTTCCTAAGCATTTATGAAATGAACTGTGTCTACTTTTTAGTCTCTTCAACAGGACAGAGAAAAATTCTTATTAGTCTTCTCCAATTCACTGATGAAAATAAAAGTTTGATCTCTGAATTATTAAGAGCCACAAGGCTGATGGCTGAGTCAACCATATTCCAGTTTCCCGGAAGCTACAAATTTATCTATAACACAAATTAAGACACTTGGAGAGATCAAAGTTGACTATCCACCGTGACAATTGAGTCTTCCTTTACTTTTCATGAACAGCTAAGAGCTTACTTCTGAGCAGGTAGAAGCTAGGAATTCTTGGTTGGTTCTGTAGGATGTGGCACTGTATGGTCTACCTTGCCAAAAATAACTTATAAGGAATTATGCATTGTCAAGAATTTTATATTATCAAGAAACTCATTCTGGTTGGCACTAGTGGACTTTAAATGTTAAGTAAGGGTTAGGTTTTGACATTTAATCTCCAAGCTAAACACAAATCACAATGTACAAATGTGATTGTGCAAAGTAACGTCTGTTTATTTGCTTTTTCCCGTTACAGTTATTACAAGAACCAAGAAAAAATGTCACCCATATATTCATATTTTCTCTTAGCTTTACCTATTCTTTCTCTATTTTAGTACTTGGTCTTTGACATCTGTTTAATTAAACTAAGTGTTTGTCCTCTAGAGCACAGCTTTTGATCCTAATGCTTTTTAAATACTTTATTTTATTCATTTATTTCAGAGACAGGGTCTTGGTCTGTTGCTCAGGCTGGAGTACAGTGGTGTTATCATAGCTCACTGCATCCTCAAACTCCTGGGCTTAAATCATCCTCCCATCTCAGCATCCTGAGTAGCTGGGACCACAGGCACACACACACATCCAGCTAATTAAAATTTTTTTTATATAGACAAGGTCTTGCTGTCTTGCCCAGGCTTTGATCCTAACTCTTAATGTCAATAAAATTACCTTGATCATTTGGCAATTGCATATTATAAGCTTTCTTTATTTTTCTTTATTGTTTGACTTGTAAAAGCAATGTATTACAGATGCCCAGGAAATTATCTTCAATCTCTTATATTTTATTTTTATTTTTGAGACAGGTTCTTACTCTATTGTCATGGCTTACTGCAGCCTCGACTTCCTGGGCTAAGGGTATTCTCCCACCTCAGCCTCCCAGGTATCTGGGACTACAGGCTCATGCCATCAGGTCCAGCTAATTTTTCATAGAGATGAGGTCTCACTATGTGGCCCAGGCTGGTCTCGAACTCCTGGGCTTAAGTGACCCATCTGCCTTGGCTTCCCAAAGTGCTGGGATGACAGGCAGGAGCCACCATGCCTGGCTCAATCTTTTATTTTTATTAAGTAAAATGAAGGTGTGAAAGAAGTCTGGAGAAATCTGGGATAGGCTGTGCAAGCCAGAAGTAAGTAAGAATAGTTTAACACAGAATGAAGGAGAAAGGAAGAGAAGCATCTCTGGCTTCGGTGGAAGAATCTCGTAGGCTGCCATGCATCAAGCAGCCACCTCCACAAACATGCTGGAATAGATTTGGAAGGGCATCAACTGGTCCTGAATCAAACGATAGTCTTTGAAGCAAGAAGCCAGAGAGCCGCATCCACAAGGCTGCCTCACTGCTATTTTCTCTGCTTCTGTACCTATTAATAAACCCCAAAGCATTATTGTACTAATAAGCAATACAAAAGTGGGTATTATAACATATTGCAGCAGTACTGTATTAATAGTTGTTCAACAACTCATTCCATGTTCTCTTTGCTTTTTTTTCCAGTAACTGAGTTGAACAGGGTGAGTTTTTTCTAATGAGTTCCTCCAAACCTTTACTTGTTTGGGGTCTGACTCATTGATGGTCTTGATTTTGTTGGGTTAACCCATTTTCCCATTGGCAAAGACTACTGAAATCTAAGTGGGCCCCATTGATTCCCTACACTAAAAAGTAACTGCTTTTTCTTCCCTTTTGTGCAGAAAAAACCACATTTCCCTCTGAAGAATGGGACCCAATACCATGCTCAGTAGCATGACCCTTTCATCTGCTTCATTACTCAGACATTAAGAACCCAAAATGGCCAGGGAATATACAGTAAAATAATTACACTGTTATGCAGAGGCTTTGAAAGCCCCAGAAAAGATTAGCAGCTATAGAAGTTGAAGAAAATATTCCCTGATATTAATTACAATGCACAAATCCTGAAGCTTCTTGGTATTTTAAGTGTGTGTGTGTGCGTGTGTGTGTGTGTGTGTGTGTGTGTGGTGGGAGAGATGAGGGTGTGGTGGATGAAGGAGTGTCTTGCTATAGGCTAGAAGATTGTTGTTATCTGTAATCATTGAATAATAGGATATTGAAGGAAGCCAGCATTTTATGCTGACATGATTCTATCTGAATTTTAGGAAGGTCTCCTAGTTTCATGAAGACTAATGATTCGGAAAATCAGTTAAAAGTATAGATTGGGAAACTGGTTGAGAAGCTGTTGCAATAATTTTTGACAGAGATTACAGATACCTAATCTGAGAAAATGACCATGAGATGAAGGAAGAGACATATTTAACAGAGATGAGTTATTGAATCCTGAGTTGGCTATCTCTCCAGAAAGACTTGGCAACACATTATTCTCGCTACACAGAATCCTTCAGCTCCAGCAGATATTTCTGTAGATAAACAGTGAGCTGCTGAAGTGAGTAATGAATGTTCCTAATACCTTGCTTGATGGTTTCCTTGCAGTGACAGCACAGTAGCGAGGCAATTAGTCATCCATAGTCTGAGCCATAGTCAATGTTTCACAGGTTTGAAAACGATTTTTCTTCAAAGGTAAGAATAGACATATTCAGTTCCTAGTAGTTAGATCAGTTATGGATATTTTAGTAGCAAAGCCCACTCACAATTATTTTTCTGCAAAACTAATTTGAAATACATATTTAAGCAGCTTTTAACTTGTTTTCAAATTTGATGTGATATCCTCTATTTTGCTGGGGCATAATATTATGTTATCCTAGTAATGTTGCATTTTTGAGAAAGAGACCTGAATCACCTAAATATTCTAGCAATTCAATTCTGGGTTTTCACAATCCAGCCCAACCAGTCACTAACAGACATCAAGCAAAAAACACATCTTGCCTAAATCTCAGTTTCTACATGTCAAATGTAGACTGCAATACACACAAAACCAAAAGGTTGTTGTAAAAATCAAGTGAAAATGGAAACGTAGGGATACTATCAATGTTCAATATATATTTTCAAATAATGCCCTTGCTTTTATCTTGTTTTTTATTTTTGGAAAGTCAAATACAGCAACATTAACTGTGCAGTTAATTAGAATTTAAATTTAGAGAATTCAAAATTCAGAAAAAAATGATTTATTACTTCACAGTATCTAAATAACCTTCCATGTAATTGCTTAGATACTTTTAATTATCAAATATGCTATAATCAAATCATTATAAAGAAAATCAGACTTTGTATGTTAAAGAAAGCTAAGCTAATAGTTGCCAAAATTTATTTTATATCTTCTAATTAGTTTCTCTAAAAGATAAACAAAATGTTATTATAAACATACCTTCTTTCACAGCTGCTAGAGGGATTTTTACTTTTAGAAGAGTGGGCCAGGAGAGGTAGCTTATGCCTGTAATCTCAGGACTTTGGAAGGCTGAGGCAGGAGGATCGCTTGGGGCCAGGTGATATGGTTTGGCTGTGCCCCCACCCAAATCTCATCTTGAACTGTAGTTCCCGTAATCCCCACAGGTTGTGGGGGGGACCCAGTTGGAGGTAATTAAATCATGAGGGTGGTTACCTCCATGCTGCTGTTCTCATAGTAGTGCAAGAATTCTCATGAGATCTGATGGTTTTATAAGGGGCTTTGCCCCCTTTTGTTCAGCACTTCTTGCTGCCACCATGTGAAGAAGGACATGTTTGCTTTCCCTTCTGCCATGATGGTAAGTTTCCTGAGGCCTCTCCAGCCCTGCGGAACTGTGAGACAATTAAACCTCTTTCCTTTATAAATTACCCGGTCTCAGGTATGTCTTTATTAGAAGGGTGAAAATGAACTAATACATGGGGTCTCAGCTATCCAGGAGGCTGAGTTGGGAGTATTGCTTGAGCCCAGGAGTTTGAAGTTACAGTGAGCTAGCTATACGATTGCACCACTGCATTCCAGCCAGGGTGACAAAGCAAGATCCCATTTCAAGAAGAAAGAAAGAAAGAAAGAAAAAGAGACAGCAGGTTACAATACAAAGAATAATGTAATAAGTATAACTAACCATTAGTAACTAAAATAGAATCTGAAAAAACAATGGATATGTAACATGTATCAATGTTTATTATTAGTTCAATTCTCACCCTGAGCTCACAATCTAAAATTCACCCACATTTTTACCGTTCACAAACACTGTTTCAAATTTTCCAATATATTTTAACATTTGAAGGAAAAAGTGTCATTACCAGTAAGCTAACATCTTTTTTGACCACAACTTCCAACACCATCTGATGAACAATTCATTTACAGTATTTCACACTTACAAACAGGATTGATAGGAAACATGTCACACATTCCTGCATATGAAAATGTACCAAAGTTTCTCTAGGGTATAGATGCTCATTTGAATGTGTTGTATATAAAAACATACATTTCCAGTTACACAAAACCACTTCTAAACTCTTCAACAAGGCTATGATAATTTACACATGGGCAGCAGCTTATGCTCTTCATCCTCCCAAACATCCAAAACTGTTATCATAAGATTCTCAAAAATATTCTGAATCATTTGGTTGTCAATATGAAATTATAATATTGCGTGAAAAATATGTTTGGGCTGTATCTGCATTACTTCCTTCCATTTAGTTACCATACATTTGTAATATGTATGATATTTAATAAGGCAAAATTATCTTTCAGAGCCTATGCAAATGTTATTCACAACTGTAGAACATTAGATAAGAACAAGTTATGCATGCAAAGAGAGAGACAGGACTAAATCTTCAACAGGAAAGAGAAAATGAGTCAGTAGAAATACACCCCCAGGTAACCCAAATATTGAAATTATCATATTTATATTAAATAATATAGGAAACAATGATATTCTGAAAGATGCTAGGCTTGTTAGTGTCCTGCTCCACACAGAGCTAGAATGAACAAATATTTAGGAGGAAAAAGGGCTGAAACTCAGGCTTAGCACCAGCATCCCGGCCACTCAAGTCTCTCAATTGTGTCTTTCTTGTGTTATAGAGTCAACAGCTCTGCAGTTTGCTTGCTGGTTATTTCTTTTCTTGCCCAGTAGGAACTTCTGCCTGGGTGCCATAGCTTCTTGTCCAGCACTTTGACTTGAAAATGCCCAGAAGTACAAAAATAGCTGCAGCTCACCAGACTTTTTATTTTGCCCTTATCCAGGTAGTTGTAGTATTTGCAGTTCTTGCTTTCGCCACAACCATCTCATGCTTCATTAAATTTTTTTTGGTTTTTCCTTGTTGTTATTATTACTATTTTTTAGTTGTTATTAGTTGAAGCAGTGTTCTCTATACTCAATTTTAGAGGAAAATGAAAATGCTTTTATATTCATTTAAATGATTATATATCCTGTTCCCCATATTCACATCTTATAAAACAACTAATTATATCTACTTATCATAAACATATACTAACAGTAAAACATGGATATATGCACATACATATATTCAGATAATAGAAATATAGATATGCACATATTAATGGATACATCATATAGATAATATAAAATGCCCCTACATTTACACCATTCAAAATAAAGAACTGTTCAAATTGTCCAATATATTTTCACATTTACAGGAAAATAATATTGCTATCAGTAAGCTAGCAACTTTGACCATAATTTCCAACACCATTTGAGAAACAATTTGTGTATAGTATTTCACACTTATGAACAAGGTTAGATGATTAAACATGTTGCCAGTTCCTTAACTTGAACATGAGTGAAAATGTTTTTAGGATATAGATGTGCATTTCAATTGTTGTATATGAAAATGTACATTTATATGTAGATATGTATGTATATCTGTGTCCTATGTGTATGTATATGCTGTATGTGCATGTATGTATATGTACACATATTCTATACATTTTTATATCTGTCATATATATCGTTATACATATGTATATTCCTGTCATATTTTACTTGCGCATCTTTTTCCTTTTTACAATATAAACTTCAATCATACTTGTTTAAAGGTTTTAGTTACATTGTTTCATGATCTCTACTTCCTCTGGTGTCAGTTCTCTCCTAGAGTGTGCTGCAGATTCTGGTGATGACCTGTCTTGTCATTTAGATGTCAGACATATTCTGAACTAACCTGTTTGGCTCTCCTAGCCAGGACTCTTTCTGTATGCAGTTTCCAGAGAAGACATTTTGCATTTCTGTAGACCCAGGCACAAGAATACATGTCATGGCATTGTAGTTTAATATAGAAATTCTTTTGGAATATTTGTCTCACATAGACAGTCAATTCCAGTCCCTGCATTCATGCATATCCTAAGCATTATGCACCATGATTCTACTGGTCCTCACCAAAGATAAAACATTAAGACCAAAAATCCATTTCCTTAGGATCAGATATCTCAGTCCTATGCATGCACATATATCTCCTATATACACATATGTATTCCATACATCTAATGTTTTATTTCTATTGATTTGGAGAAGAAGAAATTTTAGCATGTTCACCATAAAACATGCAGAATCACTGAGAAATATATTTAAACCAGATTCAACAAAAACAAACAAACAAATAGAAAGATCACTAGCTAAAATGGTCTTAAGAATCATATTAATATTTCAACAGTGTTTCTAGAAAATCACCATGGACTTACTCCCCAGCAGCTGCCAGCCTGCTCCAGTGACTTGTAAACAAATCATTAACGAGCATAATATTCTTTCAACAAAACACCCCAATTTCCAGCTTCCCCATTTCCAGGGGGGAAATGCTCCAACACATGTTGATTCATTAGGCAATCTTAACAAAGACTTAGCTATAGATTTGACAAATACCTTTAATTTAATATGTTAGCATACTTCATGTAAAAGAGATAGTACCAATTCAAGAGTCCTTAGATTTTAACAAACTTCATTTTCTTCTTTTAGAGAACACATCCTAAAATGTACATTCACTAGTTGGATACATTTTAATAAGACATTCCTCAAAATTTGATTTAAACAGACTCTATAAAAATTCAATTAGTGGTGTTTTGCTTCTGTTGAAATTGCAATGGATTTTCTATTTAAATTGCAATGTATCTTTCACTTACAGTCATTCACAATTTGCACACACAAGAATATCAAATTTAAAGCAATGGGAGGTATACTGTTATATATCTGTCCCACTACCAATAACATTAGTAGGCGTTCATAGCAATACCTGAGTTAAGGTGTCCATAGAAAATGACCTCCAAATATTTCATCTTATCTTACACCTTAAAATCATGAAGTAAATCAAAAAAGCTTTGTATATTGTATAGATCAAGTACAGCAATTAGATATACACATTACATGTACAGAATATCTAGGAAGGGTCAGGTGCTGTGGCTCATGCTTGGAATCCTAGCACTTTGGCAGGCCAAGGTGGGAGCATCTCTGGAGCCCAGGAGCTTGACACCCCAGCTTGGGCAACATAATGAGATCCCGTCTCCACAAAAACTAAAAAATATCAGGGCATGGTGGCGCATGCCTGAAGTCCTAGCTACTCAGGATGCTAATGTGAGAGGATCACGTGAGCCCAGGAAGTCGAGGCTGCAGTGAACTGTGATCACACAACTGCACTCCAGCCTAGGCAACAGAGCAAGACCCTGTCTGTTCAATAATATAATAACAATAATAATAATAATTAATAATATCAAGGAAGAATATATAAAATTTAGGAAAGGACATTTTTCTATCTCAATATTTCAACTGTTACTGTAGTACACTCTATATGACATTAGTTGCCTGAGAAGATGTTAACTGTTTTCTGAGTCTGCATATTATCTTTAGACAAACTGAAAGCAGCTGTAATTCATGTAAATATAAAAATCATATTAGGAGATGTAAAATTTCAACTGCTCTGGGGATACTCTCAGACTTGTAAATATAATAATAATTCTTCTTAAGAATGGATTTAAGATCTAGAGATGTTAATGACTGCCAATCCAGGGTTATGATAGAAAGAATTTTCCAAAAAATTTTGGCCAAAAGCCACTTCTCTGTATGGCATGTTAATGAAACTTTTTCTGGATAATTTACATTATTAGATGGTGACATGTGCATACATTTTGCATGTTAAAGAAAGTTCATATACACAAAATGAACTCAAAATACTAAATAACTGCTATTGAACAACTCCTGACTGAAAAATATTTTCTTTGTTAGTGCCGAGGATATGATATTAATACTTTTTTAATAAAAAAATTTTTTTGAGACAAGGTCTTGCTCTGTTGTCCAGGCTGAAGTGCAATGGCATGATCATGGCTCACTGCAGCCTCAAGCTCTGGAGCTCAAGTGATCTTCCCACCTCAGCCTCCTGAGTAGCTGGGTCACAGGTTTTTTCTAGGGTCTCGTTATGTTGCCCAGGCTGGTATCAAACTCCTGGGCTCGAGTAATCCTCCTGCACTGGTCTTCCAAAGTACTGGATTACAGGCTTGAGCCACTGTGCCCAGCCAGTATCAATACATTTAAATGAGCCCTATGTCAAAGATTGTACAATCTATCACGAAGACGAATGTATGCGCAACCACCTCAAAATGACCCAGTGGGCACAGCTACAGTCTGATACCATGAAGATATTTTATATTTATTGAATAGGATTCTATGTATTGTATTCTACGTAAGTATTCCATATTCTTACTACCAGAAATGCCTGTGCTCTTGAGTATAATGCATTCATGAACTCCAGACCTAATAATAGCTGTTATCAAAAAGTTAGAATTCCACATGCATTCATCTACTTACAAATGAGTGATATATTTTTATATAAACTAGTAGATGAAGACTTTGCTTCTGTCTTTTTTCTAAAAGTCCAACCCACAAAATATTACCTGCTTGAAGTGAAAACTCATGGTTTTGGAAAAAACCAAAACAAAAACAAAACAAAAAATAGTTTTTAAGAAACTATTTGCTTCAGTCTTAAAAATACCTAAAAATAGACTTACATTTCTTCCTTTAAATTTCATTTTTATTTTGGTGATCATGGTTACAAGCTGGATTGTACACAGAAAACTACAGTTTATTTGAGTAGAGGCTGCCACTGAAATCAGGAACTGGCTTTTTTGTTTCATTGAAACCTCATTGTGATATTTGTTGTTGTTGTTGTTGTTCTTGAGACAGAGTCTTGCTTTGTCACCCAGGCTGGAGTGCAATCGCGTGCTATCAGCTCACTGCAACCTCCGCCTCCTGGTTTCAAGCGATTCTCCTACCTCAGCCTCCTGGGTAGCTGGGATTATAGGTGCCCACCACCATGCCTGGCTAATTTTTGTATTTTTAGTAGCGATGGGGTTTCTCCATGTTGGTCAGGCTGGTCTCGAACTCCTGACCTCACGATCTGCCTGCCTTGGCCTCCCAAAGTGCTGGGATTACAGGCATGAGCCACCAAGTCCGGCCTATGATACGTTTTATTTGTACATGCTATTGCTCGTCTCCATGCAATGGATTCCTGATATTTTTTTAACTTGTATCACTGAACATTTTCTGTTGCTATAGTACAGAACCTTCTGATGACAAACAAAATATGCTATTTATCGTGGAAATTTACTTAATGTGTTCTATTTCCCTGTAGGGGAAGACAGAGAGAGAGAGAGAAAGAGAGAGGGAGAGACTTTTAACTCTCTCAAAAACATGGCTGCTTTTGTCTCTCTGAATTAGAATTAAATTGAAGATGGTATTTAGACCTTGAACTTTATATGTAGGTCTATATCTCTTCTGGTCATCTCCCACACACCTTTAACAGCACATCACTGCCTTTGGAAACTCATTCTTTGAGATGCTTTTGACACTGGTTTACAAAAGATAGAAAAAGAACAGAGAATTTGAACAAAGCATCTATTAGCGTCCCTGTAGTGTATTTTCATAACATGTAAATTACATATTCCTGGAAAAAAGCATCATAACATTACCTGTATCAATGGCTTCTTTAATATTACCTTCTGGGATTTTCCAAGATTCTTATAGTCTTCTTCACTTATACTTTTTTTTTTTTTAACTTTTAAGTTTAGGGATGCATGTGCTGGTTTGTTACATAAGTAAACTTGTGTCATGGGAGTGTGTTGTATAGATTATTTCATTACCTAGGTATTAAGCCTAGTACCCAATAGTTATTTTTCCTGATCCTCTCCCTCCTCTTACCTTCCACCCATCCTATAGACCCCAGTGTGTGTTGTTCCCCTCTTTGTGTCCATGTGTTCTCATCGTTTAGCTCCCACTTATAAGTGAGAATATGCAGTATTTGGTTTTCTGTTCCTGCGTTAGTTTGCTAAGGACAATGGCCTCCAGCTCCATCCACGTGCCTGAAAAGGATATGATCTCCTTCTTTTTTATGAGTGCATAGTATTCCATGATAGATATGTACCACATTTTCTTTATGCAGTCTATACGTTTTTTTCTCTGCCTAAGAATTACTGAAAGAAAACCAAAAGGTATTACACATTGGTATCTGTAAAAAACTCTTAAGTATGATAGCAAGTTGAATGAATGTGGAAAGTAGGTCTTAGGAGGGCATAACTTGATAGAATCCAAATATTTCCTATAATAGAGACATCGATTGCCTAGGATCATTCAGGAACTTAAGACAAGTCAATCTTTGATGCTGAGCTTCCTTCTATCGGGTGCAAGCTCTAGAGACACAACAGGGCACCACAAAGGTAAGAACTGAGTGGTCATAATCCCCAAATGGTATTTTCCCTCTATCATTCCATGGTATTTCAATTTTGTTTCCTATCCAACAGAATCCCAAAGGATGACCTGAATATCCCATCAAGCACAATCACCTTGAAATACACAGTGGAGTGAGAAACCTTACTATGTACAAGAATTCTTGTTATTCATAGTAGTTATGTTCACTAAAGTCATTACCAACACTGCATTAGTGAATAATGAACCATTGTTTTTAAGGAAAATATCGGGTTATATTCCTACGAGCCTCTGGACACAAACATTTTCATTAACTGATCAGTATACAACTTTTTTTTTTCTTTTTTTAATTGAGATGGAGTCCCACTCTGTCACCCAGGCTGGAGTGCAGTGGCGGGATCTTGATTTATTGCAACCTCCACCTCCCAGGTTCAAGCAATTCTTCTGCTTCAGCTTCCCAAGTAGCTGAGATTACAGGCATGCACCACCATGCCCAGCTAATTTTTGTATTTTTAGTAGAGACGGGGTTTCACCATGTTGACCAGTCTGCTCTCAAACTCCTGACCTCACGTGATCTGCTTGCCTCTGTCTGCCAAAGTGCTGGGATTACACGCATGAGCCACCGCTCCCAGTCAGTTTACAACTTTTTAAATGTGTATATCTGTTTAAAGATATGTTACCTTATTTGAGATATACTTTCTGTTCTTCAACACTGAATCCATGACCAACTGTGCTGTCACTCATGTCTCAATGAATTATTTTCTTTGTAGGGCAAGTCACAGCCTTCTCGAACTTAGGAACAATAAACATCACTTCAGGGCTATATCTGGGGACCATTTTAAACCTCAAAGTCACCAACAAAAAGCACAAAAACACGAAAAACCTGGCACAAAATAGTTCATGAAAAGAACACGTTTATTATGTGAGTCCAAACAAGAATGCAGAGTCACCTCATTTCACCTCAGCTGCAAGTGTGTTGATTGCTTGCTACTCTACAAGCATCTGTGAGAGACCTGCAGCCTACCACGAGTATTGATTTGGGAGTTACTAGGAAATTTTGGTGAATTTTCAAATCCAGATTCTGTGAATAATGAGATTTGACTATATTTTATCAAAGACCAGCCCCACCCTTATTCATTCTTTTAAAAATTTTCCCTTAGAGACCAGGTCTTGCTCTATTGCCCAGGCTTGAGCACAGTGGTACAATCACAGCTCACTACAGCTTCCAACTCCTGGGCTCAAGTGATCCTCCTGCCTTAGCCTCCTGAGTAGCTGTGATTACAGATGCACGTCACTATGCCCAGTGAATGTTTTAATTTTTAAAAAATTGGGTCTCACCACATTGCCCAGGCTGGTCTTGAACTCCTGGCCTCAAATGATCCTCCTGCCTCAGCTTCCCAAAGTGTTGGGATTACAAGCACAAGCCACTGCTCTCATCTCTTTCCTATCTTAACCTTGCAACATACCAGCTGTAGCACATCTTCCTGTGGTTATACAGAGATAAGAACTGTCACCGAGGTAAGAACACTGGATGTGATGGACAACATCTGATTCTGATTTATTTGCAAAATCACAAGTACACCTTGAAGATGCAATCTGAACAATAGCCATAAAATGAATAAGTTGGTGTTGAGGTGCATGCAGTCATGAACGAACATTTGTGGTATCTGACTGAAATTGGCAGCTGCAGAATTCATAAGGCGATAGCACCTGCATAGATCAGAGAGAGGGACAAAACAGAACAGTGATTTATCTGGGAATGAGATAGTCGCCTCCGGGGTTCTTCCAGGAATATTTCAGAACAAGCATGCATTCTTTCGTTGTATTCTTTCTGCAAGTCTCTCATGACCTCCTTCCCTTCTCTACATCAGTCTTTGGGGATTGCTGACTCACAAGGCAGACAGGCTTTGTTTCCCCTGTGTTTGCATTGTGAACTTAGTCCTCTTAATTATAAATAATGAATACCCATTCTCGTTTTGACTTAACATCCCTGGTAACACAATCTCTCTGTTTGCTCTCTAGAGGTAACTCTGCTGAAGAAGATACCGATGACATCTAGCACGTCCTGGCCTTGCCTTCCTTATTCAAATCGACTGTATGTATTACTAAGAAATCCTTTGTTGAATGAATAATGCTGAAGTCACGAGGCCTGCATGTGTGAGAGAGAGAGAGAAAATAGGAACACTTATCGCTTTAGTGGATTTATGCCAATTTCATACTCTCCTGTTTAACGTGTTATTAACCATTCTCCTTAGACCAACTGTCCCCGTCTCCTTCTGTCTCCCTTTTGCTCCCTCCCCATCTTTCCTCCATCCCTCTCACTCCCCAAAGCTTAAGAATGAGAGCTACAAGACCAGGACATTTTTTTATTGCCGCCTTTTTGCCTCAGTGAATACTTTAAGTCTTCTAGTTTTACCAACGTTATATCCAGAATGCTTCTACTCAAGTGCTTCTTTAACTGTCAGCCACCTTATGTTATTATGACATTTTATATAACAGCATGGTCAATATTTTCTATATTTTACAGATAAAAAGCAATAGAATTGCATAACTTTGGAACCATTTAGGGCACTTGTTAATTCGATATAAACATGCAGTGTGCTAATCTGCACACAGCATTCTTCTGCACATAGTACATTTGTTGATACATTTTATTCTCACCACAATCCAGGCAAGGTACTTAAGTTTAATATGAATAAAAAATAAGGCAAGTAGACATTAACCTGACCTGATTTGTGAGAATTCTAACACTGGAAAAATTTAAACAAATATCTTTGTATTAGTTCATGTTCACACTGCTATAAAAAACTGCCCGAGACTGGGTAATTTATAAAGAAAAAGGATTTAATTGACTCACAGTTCCACATGGCTGGGGAGGCCTTAAGAAACTTACAATCATGGCAGAAGGGAAAGGGGAAGCAAAGACGTTTTTTGCATGGGGACAGGAAAGAGTTAGCAAGAGCAGGGAAAACTGTCTTATAAACCCTCAGATCTCGTGAGGACTCCCTCACTATCACGAGAATGGCATGGGGAAAACCGCTCCCATGACCCAATCACCTCCCACTGGGTCCCTCCTTAGACATGTGGGGATTATGGGGATTACAATTGAAGATGAGGTTTGGGTAGGGACACAGCCAAACCATATCAATCCTAATTTCCCACATCTAGGGACAGTGAGAACTGCTCCAAGAATAAAGCAATTCTCGTTTGTATATTTTATAACCCCGTGCTACCCAGAGAGACACAACTTTCTCTATAGTGCATAAATATTTTTCTTACTTACTAAACCCAACATCTATTTCTCTCATAGTCACCAAATGAAAGTCTTCAATGTGTCAGTCACTGGGCTCTGTCTTTAAATCTGCTCCAGTTTGCTTCACTGAAATTCTTTCACCAAGCTGCAGGTGAAAACAACTTGTATTTTTCTCATCCTGAATCTGATATAAACATCTTATGCAAATACATTCTGGATCTTCATGCCTTCATATTCTCTGGGGAAATGTAAGTCCTAGGTAAAATTTCACTTTCAATTATCCACACCTGGGAGAACTTTGGTTTAGAAGGAGAAGGGCTATGGAGAAGAGATTCTAAAGAAGATGATTGGATCTAAAGGACAGAGACTTCGTTGGTCAGTCTCTGATATCCAAGCAATTTTCAGGACCTGTGTTGATGGTTGGTGACAATCCCTAGAAATAAAGATGTCTGAAAACTAAAATTTTAAAAAAGATAGCTGGCTATGGTGGTAAGCACCTGTAGTCCCAGCTACTTATGAGACTGAGATAGGAGGATTGCTTGAGCCCAGGAGTTCAAGGCAGCAGAGAGCTAAGATTGTGTCACTTCACTCCAGCCTGGGTGACAGAGTGAGACCTTGTCTCAAAAAAAGAAAAAAAAAAAAACTGGAGAAAAAACAAGAGAAAAAAGTCATAGATAGTTTTAAAAAATTGACGATGAGCACAAATAATAGAGTGTAAGAATAAGAAAAATTTCAGCAGAAGGATGTGATATGAGTGAAATTTAGATAGTAGAATATCAAATATAAATTTTATTTATTTGTATTTTATTTATTTTCTCCTCATGTGTATTGTTTTTTCTATTTCTTATGTGAAGTAACAATCAGTATGATTAGTAACAATTGTATATATCTATCCTTTATCAAATATTTAGATACCTGGCAATTTTAAGCTTGAAATAATTACAAAATAATTTAGGCTTCTTTTACGACTGAGGAAAAGTTTTATATTTGGATAATAATTTACATTCTTTTTACCACTGAGAAAAAAAATTGAATTAATGGCTTCATTGGGTTTTTATTAAGGCTCTAAATGTGTAAAATATGTTTGTCTTTTGGTATTCCTGTAACTATCTTCAGTGTTAAAAGTAATAAAGACATTCCTTGTATATTTAACGTAAGAGGCAATTTTTTTTTCTTTCTGAGATGGAGTCTCGCTCTGTCGCCCAGGCTGGAGTGCAGTGCCATGATCTCAGCTCACTGCAACCTCTGCTTCCCAGGTTCATGCCATTCTCCTGCCTCAGCCTCCCGAGTAGCTGGGACCATAGGTGCCCACCACCATGCCCAGCGAATTTTTTTGTATTTTTAGTAAAGACAGGGTTTCACTGTGTTAGCCAGGATGGTCTCGATCTCCTGACCTCGTGATCCATCCCTCTTGGCCTTGCAAAGTGCTGGGATTACAGGCTGAGCCACTGCGCCCGGCAGAGGCAACTTTAAATGCATGAATAGTTTAGTTCATGAAAGGGAAAAAACATGTGATTTATAGTAAAGATATAATAGGTACATTCTTTTAAAAATTAGTATAGTTTTATGTAGTCCTGAACACTTTGTTTAAATGTCAAAGGATTATAAGAAATAAATAACCAGGATATGTTTTTAGTAATTCAAAGTAAGTATTAATAAGATGATAGGAATGTAATGGTGATATACCATTAAGCAAACATGCCAAGTCAGAATCTTACAGGCCATTTCCTAGGAAAAATTCGAGTCCTAATTCATAGTAGAAATTGGAACAGAATTCTGCCATCCAGAACCCTTTCATGGTCTGAGCTGTGCGCTAATAAGAGGAGATGATAAAATAACAGTCAGTGTTGTACAGGCTTCTAACCATTCTTCTTACCACTTGAGAATGTTGACAGTATTCGTTATCCCTGAGGCAAAAAAAAAAAAAAAAAAAAAAAAGCCAATTCAAGTTACCAAACACAACTTTGAAGATGTAAGCATAGGTTTTACCAAGCAATGTGCCATCTTCCACTGACAGGTTGTTGAATGTGTATTATTTTCTTTGACCCTGACAAAGTTTGGCGTCATCACACAGATTGGAGGAAAATGGCATTAAACGCAGAAGTGGCTTACCCGAGTTGACTCCTCTCCCACAGTTGAAGCTGAATTCTAAGTAAAAATCAGAACTAAAAATAATTGACCCCATGCCAAAGCACTAGAGCAGGGAAGAAGCAAGAATTGTGCAAAATAATTGCCTTCTAAACAAAACGCTTTATGAATTGCAAAATGCCAATCCCTCCACATATTTCAGGAAAGACCCTGTCTTTAGGTTTTGTAGGTTTTTCTGTTGTTTACGTTTTTTACTCTCTCATTCTCTCTTTGTGTCTCTGTCACTCTCTGTATGTCTCTGTCTCTGTATGTCTCTGTCACAGACACACACACACAGACACACACACACACACACACACTTCCCTTGAATTTATGTCCTTCCTTATTCTTGTTTCACCTTCTTTCTCTCTTGTTTTCATCTCTTTCTCTCTCGTACCAATGACTTCTCACTCCTTAAAGTCTTTGCCCTCCAGTAAATTATTTTTTCCTGTTTTTTAATACCCTCCCCTCCTATGAGCATACTTGGCTCTTGACAATATAAAAATATTTCTTTCAATTCTCCGGCATCCTGCTGAGCTTGCCCATTAAGTATGTCTCTAAAGCTCTTTAGAAATGCAATGGTGATTTCTTCCCCCTTGTTTACTCCTTATAGCATAAATATCTGGATTAGCGAGGCTGCTTAATCTTACAAATAACCTTGGAATTGCCATATGTCTTTATCCTATGGTTCAATTCATCTCTGTAGCACTAGATGCTCTTAGCCACTGTTCATTCCTTTAAAGTAAATGACTCACCCTCACTGTGTTCCCTGGCCAATTATCTACTCCTTTGTCTCTGTGTTAAGTGGTAAAATTTCTCCTGGTCCTGTACTAGTTATTGTTTGCATTCTTTATCACTTATTTGTAATGGGATATATTCTGTGCATGAAAACACAGAACTATCACATATTTCCTGAAGCAGGTTTTTTTCTGTTCTCTTTCTCTCTTTTTCTCTCCATCACTAGCTTCTTTGGAGAAGCTAGCTGCCGTAATTTCCAAGCCTAGGAGTTTCTACCGAGGGCATCTACTTTCCAGGAGTTACTTCTACCACCTAGACTGGGCATGGTGGTAAATGCCTGTAATCCCAGCACTTTGGGAGGCCGAGGCGAGTGGATCACTTAAGGTCAGGAGTTTGAGACCAGCCTGGCCAAAATGGCAAAATCTCATCTCTACAAAAATACAAAAATTAGCTGGGTGTGGTGACACATGCCAGTAGTGGGATTGTGGAAGACCACCTATTATGGACTGAACTGTGCTTCTATCCTGCCCTCAAATTCATATGTTAAAACTAATCCTCAATGTGACTGTACTTGGAGATAGAGGCTCTAAGGAGGTAATTCAGTTTCCATGAGGTCGTGAAGTCAGAACCCTAATCCAATAAGACTAGTTTCCTTATTATAGAAGAGAAAAAGACATCAGGAAGGCATGCACATAGAGGAAAGACTATGTGAGGTCCAAGAGCATTAGCTCATGCCTATAATTCCAGTACTTTGGGAGGCTGAGACAGGTGGATCTCTTGAGTCCAGGAGTTCATGACAAACCTGGGCAACATGATGAAACTCCTGCTCTACAAAAAATTTGAAAGAAAAAGTTTAGCTAAGTGTGGTGGTGCATGCACGTAGTCTCCACTACTTGGGAGGCTGAGGTGGAAGGATCACTTAAGCCTGGGAGGTCGAGGCTGCAGTGAACCATGATCATGGCACTGCACTATAACTTGGGTGACAGATAAAGACTCTGTCTCAAAAAAAACCCAAAAATGACCACATGAGGACACAGGGAGAAAGGGAGAAGATGACCATCTACAAACCAGGAAGAGAGATCCCTTATTGAAAACCAACTCTATGAACACTATGATCTTGGACTTTCATATTCTAGAACTGTGAGAAAACAACTATTTGTTTTTAAGCCATCCGGTTTCTGGGATTCTGTTATGACATCCTGAGTTGACTGAGACATGTGGCATAAAGTGTCTCAGAGTTTCACACTTGTCACCATAGGTAACTCAACAGAAACAAACTCCATTTCAGACAATTTTCTCTTGTCATCTCTTTATCACTGAGTCCTGTACCAGTGGTATGTCATGTCCCTGTAATCTAAAAGGAACTCTCTTGAAAGATGAAATTGTGTTTAATGAGAGACTGTGACCATTCATTGTCCTAAAATAAGTTCCCGGTCAGTGCAAACCAGATCTACTACTAGTGTCAGCAGCAGAATATTTTTCTAATGGATATGTTCCAATCTTCCTTCTAGAGGAGTTGAAAGTGAGTCAAATGTTGGGAAAAAATTGGATATTTGCCTCTGATATGGTTAGATTTTGTGTCCCCACCCAAATCTCATCTTTAATTGTAATTCCCATAACCCCCATAATCCCCACGTACCAAGAGAAAGACCAGGTGGAGGTAGCTGAATCATGGAGGGCAGTTTCCTACATGCTGTTCTTGTGATAGTGAGTGAGTTATCATTAGATCTGATGGTTTTACAGGGGGCTTTTTTCCCATTCATTTAGCACTTCACCTTCCTGCCACCTTGTGAAGAACGTGCCTTGCTTCCCCTTCCCTTTCCCCTTACAACATGACTGTAAGTTTCCTGACGCCTCCCCAGCCATGCTGAACTATGAGTTGATTAAACCTTGTTCCTTTATAAATTACCTAGTCTCAGGTACCTCCTTATAGTAGTGTGAGAACGGACTAGTACAGCTTCTTTTTATAGCATTTGTCTGTGGACATGGATATTGCTACACCATTTGTTGTTAACTAAAAGGATATTGTGTGCTATAAATCACCTTGGAATATCAGTGATAGACTTCTTGTTGGGTAGTGATAGGCAAAAACATACTCTTCTGTTGTTGCCTTGATGAGATTAGTTTTGAGAGCACTTTAAGTTGAATTAGAAATTTGACCTTTACATGGAGTGGGGGATTATAATACATTAGAGGTATTTCAAGGACAGTAATATTTATTCTATTGTCTAGTTTCCTTGAGGAATGGGAAATATGATGTAAGACATTCATAATCTGAATTATGTATTATACCTTCCTCCCTCTGTGTTAAATACATCAAAATATGAGTTGAACAAAATATACTATGGGCATATAAATCCAACAAAATATCATAGTTATCATGACATCTATCCAAGCAACCATTACTCAGATTTCACTGACCATTTTCAGCATGACAAGATATGCTATTTTCCACATATTATTAGGGGACTCTTATAACTCCAATGTTTCAAATTTGATTTGTAACAGTACAAAACAGAGTCTCATTATCATCAATTGGTTTCCTATGTTGTCTGTGCCTTGCCATTCTGGGATTTTTATTTTCTTGAGGCATCAACTTGAATTGTCCATATGATATTCACTCCAGAATGCATGAGCGTCAGAACTAAGACAATGCTCCAAATAACAAGTGTTCTGTTAGGGCTGGCACCAGGAAAGCCAAATGCTGTTCACCCAGATGGTCTAATGTAGAGGACAATATAGCAGTCAAGTTCATGAAAACAAGAAGAGTAGATTTTGAACTGCGCATCCAAAAAGCTGAAAGCCCCAAAAGCTATTTTAGATAACAGCTAGCTAGATAGATAGTTACATAGATAATAGATAGAGTGACAGATCATTCTATTTATCAATTATCTTACATAGATAATAGATAAATCTATCAATTATCTTACATAGATAATAGATAAATCTGTCAATTATCTTACGTAGATAATAGATAAATCTGTCAATTATCTTACGTAGATAATAGATAAATCTGTCAATTATCTTACGTAGATAATAGATAAATCTGTCAATTATCTTACGCAGATAATAGATAAATCTATCGTTATCTTACATAGATAATAGATAAATCTATCAATTATCTTACGTAGATAATAGATAAATCTATCATTATCTTACGTAGATAAAAGATAAATCTATCATTTAAGGTAGATTATTCTATTTATCTATTATCTATCTATGTATTATTCTATTTATCTATTAATTTATTTTTTAATGGATAAATAGAATGATAAATATAATGATAGATCTATTTACATCTATATTCAGAGAGATAGACACATAGATAGATAAAAAATAGATGACAGACAATATAGATAGATGATAGATAACTTCTATCTATATCAAGATAGATAGATAGGTAGATAAAGCAATCTTACATCTTTATCCAGATGGATAGATAGAATGATAGATGGTGGATATCTAGATCTTGAAGATAGATAGACATCTTTAGATCTACAAATATAGATGTAGACTTTTTATAGATAGATATAGACATAAATATACAGATATAGATTTACAGATGTATACATATACACAGATATAGATAGATATATATAGAGAGAGGGAGATAGAAAGATATGTGTACAAATGTGTGTATGTATCTCAAGTGATTATTTTATTACTTTGTGGTTGATTGTATCTGCCTTGTTCAACAATCCTTACTGGCAATACATTATAGCTTAATTTGATCCTTTATCCAGTGTAGATGGATTGCAAGAAACTTCTCTTTCAAGAACACTTGCCCCGTTAAGAGAATGTATATTAGTTATTTATCATCAGTGGAGAAACTGTGGGTCACCTTTTGTTTTGTATTTTGTGGCAACATTTCTCAGCATATTTTATAATGTATCCATGGTTTAGCCTGATGTGTGGAACTAGGACTATAGCAGATGGTTACTGATTATGGGGTAGAGATACATGTAAATTAATAAATGCAATACATAGTAATAACTATTATGATCTTGTTGGGGCAGACATGAAGCTCACTGAAGGTGTAAAATTTAAAAAAAAAGTGATAGGCCAGGTGCAGTGACTCACACCTATAATCTCAACAGTTTGGGAGACTGAGGCAGGAAGGTTTCTTGAGCTCAAGGGTTTGAGACCAGACTGGGCTACATGGTCTCTACTCTGTTTCTACTAAACATTAAAAAATTTCGCCAGGCATGGTGGTGTGTACCTGTAGTCCCAGCTACTGGTGAGGCTGAGGCAGGAGGATTGCTTGAGCCCAGGAGATCGAGGTTGCAGTAAGCTATGATTGCACCACTGCACTCCAGCCTGGGCAACAGAACAAGGCCTGGTGAATGGGTCAGGAGATACTCAGAGTGGAAAAGTTGACGAGGGGATATTTGACTGGAATGTGCTATGTCCAATGAATGAATGAATGTACTAAGTAATATTAAGGATTTTTTAGTACTGGTTAGTATTCGTGTGGGATAAGTTTACCCTAAACCATTAGGTTTACATCCCTAATGTAGTATTGATGTATTACAGTTGATCGTTGGTCTCGATCTCCTGACCTCGTGATCCGCCCGCCTCGGCCTCCCAAAGTGCTGGGATTACAGGCATGAGCCACCGCGCCCGGCCGGGTGCAGGTGCTTTATGTGATTACGGACATTGACTAGTGGTAGTTGCTGGTTGAACATTATTTGTTGGTGTTTATGTTGGGATTGAAATTACTCGTGGTAATAGATTATATAATTAAAAGTAGAGTTTAAAAGGATGGAATGAAGAAAGAGAGGAAGGAAAATTTAATTAGGCCTTTTTGAGTAGTTATAGTAATGGGGGCTGTGACTCCATTAAGAGGGTTTTAAAAAATAGAGAATAAATTCTTCTGGGGTACTGAAGACAAGAAGAAAGACTTCCACAGGAAGCATTTCAAGGCACTGAGACACATCTATTGTGCTGTGTGCAGGCACATTTTTGCAGCATCTATAATGTATCTGAAAGCAGAAAGATCTCAATGCTGGAGTGTTCTGTATAAAAACGTCTAAAAATTACCTTTTCCACAACCAGCATCCAAATGGAATTCTGGGGCTTTTATTTGTTTGTTTGCTTTCTTTCTATTTTCTTTTGAAAGTGAGCAGCTTAAAAGATACTAGTGTGAGGCGAAGCGTGGTGGCTCAAACCTGTAATTCCAGCACTTTGGGAGGGAAAGGCAGGAGGAGCACTTGAGGGCCAGGAATCTGAAACCAGTCTGGGCAACATAGTGATACTCTGCTTCTACAAAACATTTTTAAAATTAACCAGGTGTGATGGTGAGCACCTGTAGTCCCAACTACTCAGGAGGCTGAGGCACAAGGGTGGCTTGGGCCACGAAGTTTGAGGCCACAGTGAGCTGAGATTATACCACTGCACTCCAGCCTGGACAACAGAGCAAAGCCCTGTCTCAAAAACAAACAAACAAACAAACAACAAACCATACTAGGTGAGTAACACCACAAGAATCAGAACAGGATCAATGATAGAAATTGAAAAGCTTGTCCACCAAAGCCATTGTGGAGGCAACAGTGCAATGCAGAGATAATGAATGTCTACAGTCAGAGTGAGTGAGTATGGAGTCATGACTGCTTTTGAGAGTATTTTGAGATGGGTAGACAAGAAAGGCAGCATCAGCCATCCATTATTACTGGAATCCCACCAGGGAAATTCTTCAGCCCAAACCACAGCCGTCTTAAGACTCAAAGATAGCAAGGAAAGTGAAGTGGCTGCATCCTCTGAAAGGCAGAGACATAACTCCGATGCAGCCATGTGTGGTCCATGCTCTCATTCACATCACAGAATCGATACTTGACCTTAATTTTGTTTTCCATTAAGAAAGATTTTATGTTTTTTTACTTTGCTTTCTAGTACTTCATTCAATCAGGAATTCAGCACAACGTGGACCACCAGATTAGATGGGCATTAGAGCAGTGGTCCTCAAGTGGGGCCTATTGTGCCCCCGCCCCCTACCAGGGGACATTTGACAATGTCTGGAAACATGTTTTGTTGTCAATAAAAAGGATGGGGTAGGTCCTACTAGCATCTTGTTGGTTGAGGCCACAGATGCTGCTAAACATCCTACATTGCCCAGCACAGCCCCCACCACAAAGGCATATCCGCTTCAATAAAAAAGAATGAAATCATGTCCTTTGTAGCAAGAAGGATGCAGCTGGAAGCCATTATTCTAAGTGAATTAATGTGAAAAATGGAAAATCAAATACCGTGTGTTCTCACCAATAAGTGAGAGCTGAACATTGAGCACACATGAACACAAAGATGGGAACAATAGACACTAGGGATTCCAAAAGCAGGGAGAGAAGGAGGGGAGCGTCATTTGAAAAACAAACAAACAAACAAAACGAACAAACAAAAAAACTACTTATTGGGTGCTATGTTCACTTTTTGGGTTACAGGATCAGTAGAAGCCCAAACCTCAGTATCGAGCAATAAACCCTTGCAACAAACCTGCACATGTAATCCCTGAATCTAAAATTTTAAAAGTATATATTGGCTTCTAATGTTGATGATGATGAGGCTGAGAAACCCTGTTCTAGAAGTTTAACAGCTTTTCTGGTTGATGCCAAATCACTGATTGTATGGGTGCACTTATGGCATCCAAATGATTTGGAATCTGAGACACATTAAACTGACCTTAGAGCCCAGCAGCACAAGTGTGAGTGAGCCCACCTCAGATACACTCAGTCATGTGACTTTTGCAGGTTTCTAACTTTGTGCATCTATTGCCTAGTGTCTCATAGAAGAATTGGCTTCTGAACTGCGAATGACTGCGTTTCTTAGGGGACACCCACTTTTCCTGCTCATTGCTCAGTGCTTTTCAGCAGGGTGAGCACATACCATTAAAAAAAAAATAAAACAAAACCTACTCTCACACTTATTTTAGAGACAAAGATCTTAAGGCAAATAACAAGACCCATTTAGGGCAAACGAGAGTCTGCCTCAATCCAAGTTCTTTGTGTTTCTTTCTTAGCAACAGATAGAACAGATAATCCACTGATCCATAATAGCTTCCCAAGATGCTGGGAGTCAGTATCTAATTTCCAGTTATGCCATGAGATCAAAAGGGAATGGGAGCTGGGCATGGTGGTGCACGCCTGTAGTTCCAGCTACTTGGGAGACTGAGGCAGGAGAATCGCTTGAACCCCAGGAGTTTGAGGGTACAGTGAGCTAAGATCACACCATTGCACCCCAACCTGGGCAATAGGAGTAAAACCCTGTCTCAAAAAAAAAAAAAAAAAAAGGAGGGGGAGGGAATGGGAAATGCCAAAGAGTATGGGGCTCTGAAGACCTCACTGGAGACAGTGTTTGAACAACCTGAATATGTTCAATTATCTTGTTTATCCCTGCCTCTGTTTATTCTTTTTTTTTAATTTGACTCCAAGTCCGATTTTCTAAAATTTGTTTAAAGGTGCACGTGTCAACATATATATGTTTTACATGCCTGTATATAATGTACTTTATATGCTTATACATAGCTCTTATGCTTGGTAGAGAGAAAATGCTATGTAAAGTCTTTGGAGACCAAGGGCAAACTTCTTGGCTTCACTGAAAGTCAACCGATAAAATGCAGATTAATCAGAGAAAAGGCATGCAAATTTATTTAATGTGTATGCACAGGGGCCTTTAGAATAAATACCCCAAGATACATAGGAAAATGCCCATTTTTAGAAATAAGATTGGACAAAAAGGGCCTGCTCTAAAGCTAATGGACGGAGTGGGGAAACCCAGTCAGGCCTGTCTGTCTAGATTGTTTTTGGCCTCTCTGAGCAGCGCTTCTTCCTTCTGGGTGTGGGGCGGGACCCTCTCTGGAATGGGGGGTCTTATGACATACAGTCAAACAAGGTAGGTCCGGGAATTTCTTCATGGCCAGTTTCTACACAGAAAGTTAGGGTCATGTTTCTAGGTTTTACGGCTGGCTTTGGGGAAATGGAGTTCTGCTTTCTAGGACTCACCTTGAGGTAGTGGGATTCTAGTTTTTATGGTGCCTCGAGGGAAAATGCAACCAAGAGACAGGAGAGCAGAAGATCAGAGATAACTGCTTCTGTGGCCTGTATTTTGGGTCTTATTTTCTAACCTCCAACAAGAATATATTTGCTATTGAATTTATCTATTACAAGAACTAGCAGATCATTCATAAAAGGAGTCAATTTATTTCTGGAAGGCATGGAAGTAGATTTTCTTACACTTTAAGCTTACTATTTATCCTTCCAAGCTCATTGAAAGAACAAAGTCTCTATCAATCACTGTTTACTCATGCTTTGACAAATATTAAGTATCAGGAAAGAACTCGAATCTAGGTGAAGGATATTGGAATAGTGTCTCTAAGAGCAAAGGACCTTTGTTTTAAACAACAACAGGCAAAACAAAACAAAATTAGCAGGTTCTAATAACCACCTTCTTAGACTAATCTGCTCAGAAATTTCACTTCTTGTGTCTTTCATTCATAACAGTCTAAATTTCTAAAAATGGACATTTTCCTATGTATCTTGGGGTATTTATTCTAAAGGCCCCTGTGCAAACACATTAAAATTCCCTTTCTTCCTCTAAAGTAGCCTCTTTGGAGTCACTAAGATGACACCATGTCCATATGCTCGAATGCTTTGTTGGAAGTTACTGAGATAGACCATCGAATTCTGTGGCTGTTTCTCTTTCCTTAACATCTGTACGAGAATCTGTAATCTGTAATACACTATTCATTGACTCAACTTTTCATCCGAACAACTGTAGAAAGAAATGTCATTGCCTCCTCCCCTAATTTTTGAAAGTTAAAAGGAGGAAAACATTTCCCCCTGTCTCTATAGATGCTGTTGGGTAGATAGCAGTTGGAAAGAAGAAAGAAACAGCAATTTTAAGACATATTTTTATACGTGCATGTTTCCTTATTTATTTCTTGCCCAATATAAGGCAAAGGATGTTTACTTCTTTCCTCAGCATGAAACAAAAATGTCTGTGTGATGAAAAATTTCCAAATCACGTAAGTGCAAAAATTGACACTTTTGACATAGAAGATCCTTCTTTTTATTTTCTGTTATTATTTTGGTGAGGGAGGATAAGGTCTTGCTCTGTCACCCAGGCTACAGCGCAGTGGCACAATCATGGCTCATTGCAGGCTCCACCATGACTGGCTAATGTCTGTATTTTTCATAGACATAGGATCTCTTCTTGTAGCCATGCTTGTTGTTTTAACTTTTTGTCTATGGCTGCTTTCATGCTACACTGGAAGAGTTTGTGGCTTGGCCAATAAAGCCCCAAATATTGATTATAGGAAAACAACAACAACAGTAACAACAAAATAAAACCCATGGTAATATGCAACTCAGTACCTCTTCTATAAATTTTATTGAGAAGTACAGAACATGTTAAGGTTTGAAGATATTGTATCTATTGCAAAGACAAAGAAGAAAATGCCTCTTTGCTCTCCGAAGGTTCATTGACAATCACTGACAAAAGGCAGATTAACAGCAGAAAAGACACACAAATTTATTATGGTGCATGTAACTCTTATGAAATAGAATATCTCAAAGAAATGGCCAAATGGTTGTTGCTTTCATACCATCTTAAGTTTACAGAAAGGATGGGGGCTTGGGTCCTGGCAACACAAGCTATAAGAGGAGAGAATAGAAGGTCTGGCCAGCAAAGGTGGTCTTGTTATGCAGATGAAACCTCCCAGGTAGCAGCCCTTGGAGGGAATAGATGGAAAATGTCTCTTTCAGACCTTTAAAGATGTCAGTCTCTCAGTTCCTGTTTCCTAAATCCTGACAAGAGAGTCCGTCAAACAAAGCCTGGCTGGCTGTCTCAATGCACACTTTCTCCACAGATGCAAACCTCCTCCACAAAAAACAGCTTTTCTGCTATTCTTGTGTTTCCGGCGCTTCTGACTAGTCATCCTGACATATATCAGTGAAGTGTATTTTGGAGTAAACTTTTTTATTTCCTTTACTACCTTGGAAGCCAGCAGGTTTAATTACTTTCCACAAAAGACAGGCAACACTGTGATTACCATTTCATTCACATAATCAATATTATTTCACAGCTTTCTGTGAAAGAAAAGAAACAAGTGAAAACATATGTAAAAAGAAAAAAGTGATCACTATGCTTTCTGAATGGTTATAACATTTTAAACATTTTATTCATATTGAAATAACACAGATGACAGATTTGCAAAAACAGTATAGAGAGATTCTGTGAAACCATTACACACTTTTGACTAATAATGACAGTTTACATAACAGTAGGACATTGCAGAGAAAAGCAAACTCTTATACACTGTTATTGGGAATGTAAGCTAGTACAACCACTATGGAGAACAGTATGGAAGTGCCTCAAAAACCTACAAATGGACTACCCTATAATCCAGCAATCCCACTAGTGTGTATATACCCAAAGGAGAAAAAAAAAATCACTGTATAAAAGGGGTAATTGCATCCCATGTTTATTGTAGCACTATCCACAATAGTCAAGATACAAAATCAACCTGAGTCTCCATGTCCATCGATGATTGAACGGAGAAAGAATATGTGGTGTACATACACCATGGAATACTATTCAGCCATTAAAAAAGAACAAAATTCTGTCATTTGTAGCAGCCTGAATGAGCCTAGAGGACATTATGTTAAGTCAAATAAGCCAGGCACAAAAAGATAAATGCCAATTTTGTCACTTATATGTGGACACTAAAGAAGATCTTATAGTATTGGAGTGACATGATGGTTACTAGAGGAAGAGAAGACAGACAGGGGAGAGAGGGACAGATTTGTTAAAGGATACAAAATTGTGTTGTCTTTAGATTAAAAGTAAAACAAAACAAAACCCTCAGAATATCTCTTAAGTAATTAGGTAAGTATTCTTAAATCCAGTCTATTTCAGCATCATTTTGGAAAATTTTTATTTATTATCATATTTTACCCACATAATCCAATCTCATTGCATAGTAATTTTAATACTACTGATGACAAGGCAAGATGTAATAGGTCAGTTTATCTAGTGAGTACTGAGTCTGAGACAATTTCAACCAAACTAATTTTTAAGCTCACTTTTGATGATTGAAATGCTATCTTTTCTAAAGCATTACTATACACTGCCAAATTTGTGAATAGATGCACCAATACATCTTTGGGAGAGTTTTATAGATACATGCCATTTTTTAAAAAATTATCCTTTTTTTTTTTTTTTTTTTTTTTAAACAGGGATGGATTTTCCCTATGTTGCCCAGGCTGGTCTCAAACTCTTAGACTCAAGCTATTCTCTCATCTTGGCCTCCCAAAGTGCTGGGATTACAGGCGTGAGCTACCATGCATGGACTAATACATGACATTCTTAAAGACCTGAAGGATTCACAGGTTGTAGTCCTCATATTCCCATTTATCTCGTATTTCCTGCAGTGTAAAAGTCAGATAAATCTACAGGATGGCCATGGACTAGGCAAATTCAAACAAATACTAGCTGTAATTACAACTTTTGTACTAGATTTGGTATTTTGTTTTTCTGAACACAGATGAACATAGGCTTAGTTACATGGTATGCAATCATTGCTTGGTGGAATGTATTATTTTCTATTTTTTATAGGATGAAGAATGAAAGAGTTTCCGTCAGTTGGAAGATAAATCGGTTGACATTTAGTCTCTCTTCCCTAATGCATTGTCTTCTCCTCTGCCTTATAGCAAGGGCCTGGGCTCCCTGGATATGCTACCATCATATTAACATGTTATGTCTATGGCATCATACTATTTAGACTAGAAGCTCAAGGAGTGAACATTGGCAAGTCATGGTGGTTCACACCTCTAATCTCAGCACTTTGGGAGGCTGAGGCAAGAGGATCACTTGAGTCCAGGAGTTTGAGACCTGCCTAGGCTACACAGCAAAGTCTCACCTCAACAGAAAATTAAAAATAAAACATTAGTCGTGTGTGGTGGCATGCATATGTGGTCCCAAGCTACTCAGGAAGCAGAAGTGAGAGAATTGCTTGAGCCCAAGAGGTCAAGGTTGCAGTTAGCTATGATTCTTACCACTGCACTCTGGCAGGGGTGAGGTAGCAAGACCCTGTATTAAAAACAAAAACAAAAAAAAGAATCAAAAAGAAAATTGTGTCATTCATACAATGGAAAACTAGTAATCAGAAGATCTGACAAATTTATATAAGCAGACATGGAAAACTGCAAGTCACAATTTGGATATAATATGATCCCAATCATTTTTTTTAGATAGAAATGTATTGCATATTGATACACAGGAGGGGATGATACACGGAATGTGAGGATGGACACTGAAATGTTGACAATGACTCACTCCGAAGAGAGGAGTAGGACTGGAGAGGGCAGGGAATAAATTCTGTAACACTGCAATCTTTTCCATGAGAATTTAATCATATAACAAATAAGAATGCAGACTAAAAATATAAATGTACTAATGGATTCCCGAATCATTTTTTTTAAAATCCAACAATGTTTTTAGCAACACCAGCAACACTGAATCAAATACACACTCTCTCAATGTGACTATTATGAAAAGGCTTTCACTGAAATGTATAGAATTTTTGTCACTTTTTTCCCTTAAGTAATTTTATTTACTTATTTCATTTTTTCACTTTTATTTTAGGTTTGGGGTACATGTGAAGGTTTTTTATATAGGTAAAGACGTGTCACAGGGGTTTGGTATACAGATTATTTCAATACCTAGATATGAAGCCCCGTACGCAATAGTGATCTTTTCTGCTCCTCTCCCTCCTCCCCCTCACCCCTCTGCAATTTTAATTTTAACCATATAGCTAGAGCCATAAATTTAAATTCTTTAATGTTTTTTTTTTTTTCCTGAAAAGTGGAAAATGTCTACCTGTAGAGTTTAACATAGACAGAGAAATAGTTAAGACTTTTTAGTCATATGGTTAGGATAAAACTTATTTTAAGCAAAAGACAGATGAGCTTAGCTATGCCATCTGATCTCAAAGGGCAGGATGAATCATTAAAGTAAGGAGCGTTTTTGTCAAAACGAAGCTGAAAGCCATTGTGGTAATGCACACATCTTCTACAAGGTCTGGGAATCAGAAGTAGTGAGTATGGAGACTAAAACACACCACACCATCACCAGAAAACTGCTGAAATGTAATGTGTATAATCTGAACACGACTCATCTTCAGGCCACATGGCATGGAGTCATCATTTTGTTATGAATTTAAGCAATTTTGCACAAAAGGAATATGGACAGAGCTCAGTAACCCAACATCTTAGAAGTTAAGCAAAACATTATCTCCCTGTCTACAAATCCAGCTTTGCAAAAAGGTCTTATAAACCACCAGGTAACATTGTCTTCCAGTATACTTTAATATCTTTGGGTTTATTTAGTTTGGGACACAGTAATTGATCTTAAAGGAAAGCATTTTACTGAACTTGACCAGTAAATTATCTTAAAGAACACTACTTACCCTCAGGAAGAGACAACAATGGATGTTTCACAAAAAATGTCTGTGTCAACTGAATATACCCAAAGCATTGACACAAGAACCTTTGTTTTGAGAACATGCCACTGTTTGGAGATTATTTTCTCTGCTTGGATTCTGTACTTTCCAAAAGTTTTTAGCTCAATGAGTTACCCTTTATTTTGATTCTATGACTTGTCACTTGCTTGCTTTATTTCATATAGGGTCAACAAGCATTGAATGATCTGAATGCCTTCTCTCCATTTCTCTCTCTCTGCTTTGGAGTTTAGAAGATTTTTAGTATACCTTTCTATATTTTTGTCCTGTATCATCTTTCATTGTAAAATATTTAAAATTAAATTTAAAAAATCTTAAAATATTGAAATCATGTTCAATATAACCTTCATAATTTGTGTAATACCAATAAGGAGACATATTCTAATCATTCCAACATACAGACTCAATCTACTCCTATCCTTTCTGGATCCCCTTATACATATGTGTCTTCTTTATATCTTGTATTAAAGTTGTAACACCATACATTTTTGGACGTAATCTCTGATAGCATCTTCACTTGCAATAAAACTCACTTAATAATGCTTAATGATAGTCTGAAAACAGAACTCAGCATTCCCTTTCATGTTCATCCAGATGAATGAAAACTCCTGCAATAGCTGTTTCAGATTTCTTTTTATCCTTCAGTTCCCTCTTCTTCTGTTGTATTTTATTCAGCACCAAATTCTCCTTTGATGTGGTAATCACTTGAATATTTCTCTTTTACATTCTTTCCAGAATGCTTTATGGACAAATAATTTAGATGTCATAACATAAACAGATCTTAACTGCATATATCAACTGATATTACCATATTTATGTAATATATTGCACAACCATAAACATATAGAACATATTATCATCCCACAAATTCCTTCATGCTCCTCTCTTGAAGAAGCCACTGATTACATTTCTACAGCACTTCCTACCCTACAGCTTAAAACTAGAATCAACAGTATGCATTCCTTGCCTATCTTATTCTTCCTAATATATTTTAGATTTTTGTCACATTGCTGTATTTACTATTAGTTATTTTCTTTCTTTGACTGTGTCATAATTTTCTCATTCATTCACACATTCATAGATACCAAGCATATTTGTAGTTTTGGACTATTATGAACAAAACTTCTACGAATATTCTTGTAGAAGGCCTTTTGAAGACGTATCTTTTGGTTTTTCTTGGATGAAAGCATAGCAGTTGAATTGTTGGATCATGGAAGTTGTATATATGTTTAACGTTTTAAGAAACAGTTTGACTATTTTCTACAGTGTTTGTACCATTTTAAACAGATCCTTGCCAATATCTTTATATTTTAGCTATTCTAATGTGTCTTGATATCTCATTTTAGTTTTATAGTGGATGTCCATAATCCCAACAATATTGGGTACATTTTAATGTGCCTATAATTCACTTGTTTATCTCCTTTTCAGAATACTCTGATGCATCACTTAACAATGAGAATGCCTTCTCAGAAATGCATCATTGGCCAATTCTGCCATTGGGCGAGCATCATAGACTGCACTTACACAAACCTAGATAGTATAGCCTACTATACACCTAGTGCATAGGATCTAGCTTAGTGCAATTGGGCTACAAACCTTTATAGAAGATTACTGTACTGAATACTGTAGGCAATTGTAATACAATAAGTATTTACACACCTAAACATAGAAAAAGTACAGTAAAAACACAGTGTTATAATCTTATGGGACCCCCCCCACTCCATCATCTATGTGATCTATCATTGACCCAAACATTTTTATAGGGCATATGATTGTACTTAATTTTGCAAAAGTGTAATTTACTATTTTTACCTTTTATGGTTAGTGCTTTCAATATTCTCCCTATAAAATGATTGCCTATCCAAGGGCATGAAAGACATTGCCTACCCATTCTCCTATTTTATTTTTTTGAGAAAGATCATTGTTTAACTTTCATGATTAAGTCTATAATTCATTTTGAATCCATCTCTGTGCATAATCTTCGTTGGGAACTGACGTTTCTTTTTAACCATAGGGATAGTCAAACATTTCATCAACATGTGTTGAAGAAGTTTTTCTTTCCCATGGAATTCCTTGATCAACTGTGTTAAAAAGAGAGTTTAACTATGTGTGAGTCAATTTCTGGACTGTCTCTTTTCTTCCTTCAATCTATGTCTCTCTTCTCTGGCCACTATCAAACTTCTTTTGATATCAGTAGATTCAGGCAATATCTTCAAGTCATAGTGCATGATGTTCTACTTTTCTTCTTTTTTATCTATTGCAGGGCTTTGCATTTTAATACATTATAGAACAGGCCTTTTAATTCTTGCACAGTATTTGTCTAGGATATAGATTGAGAGGACGATGAATCTATGAACCCAAATGGAAATAATTAATACCTTAGCAGTCTGCATCTTCCAGTTCATGAGTATAGTCTATCACTTCATTTATTCAGGCATTCCTTGGTTTCTCATCTCTGAAAAATATGTGTGTGTGTGTGTGTGTGTGTGTGTGTTGACTAGAAGAGTCAAACTCCGTAAAATATATATATATATATGTGTATACATATATATTATTTTTTTTTTTTTTGAGACGGAGTCTTGCTCTGTCGCCCAGGCTGGAGTGCAGTGGCCGGATCTCAGCTCACTGCA
Source organism: Chlorocebus sabaeus (assembly GCF_047675955.1). Classification (NCBI taxonomy): domain Eukaryota; kingdom Metazoa; phylum Chordata; class Mammalia; order Primates; family Cercopithecidae; genus Chlorocebus; species Chlorocebus sabaeus. Next base: position 147,766,154 of record NC_132933.1, read on the forward strand.
AGCTCCGCCCCCCGGGTTCCCGCCATTCTCCTGCCTCAGCCTCCCGAGTAGCTGGGACTACAGGCACCCGCCACCTCGCCCGGCTAGTTTTTTTGTATTTTTTAGTAGAGACGGGGTTTCACCGTGTTAGCCAGGATGGTCTTGATCTCCTGACCTCGTGATCCACCCATCTCGGCCTCCCAAAGTGCTGGAATTACAGGCTTGAGCCACCATGCCCGGCACTTGGTAAAATATTTTAAGAGATTTATTCTGAGCCAAATATGAGTGGCCATGGCCTGTGACACAGCCCTCAGGAGGTCCTGAAAACGTGTCCAGGGAGGTCGGGGAACAGCTTGGTTTTATATATTTTACGAAGGCATGAAACATTAATCAAATACATTTGAGAAATACATTGGATTGATTCAGAAAGGTGGGACAACTCAAAGGGGAGGCTTCCAGGCTATAGGTAAATTTAAACATTTTCTGGTTGACAATCGGTTGAGTTTATTTGAAGACCTGGGATCAATAGAAAGGAAATGTTCAGGTTAAGATAAAGGATTGTGGAGACCAAGTTTCATTGTTCAGAAGAAACTCTCAGATTGCAGACTGCAGAGAGAGCAGGTTGTAAAATGTTTCTTATGGGACTTAAAAGGATGCCTGACTTTTAGTTGATTATTTCCCAGATCTGGAAAGAAAGGAAAGAAAACAAAGAGGAAAGGGGCTTCTCTATAGGATGTGGGTTTTTTCCACAAGAGACTTTGCAGGGGAATTTCAAGGTATGGCAAGGAAATATATTTTGGGGTTAAATATTTTTTCCTTGTCTCATAATGTTATGCCAGAGTCAGATTGAAAAGTAAGTCGCAATATATAGGATCAAATAAAACCCATCTGATGAGAATTTATGGTTTGTAGGTCATGACTCCCCAGACCCCTTAGATAGGAATTAGGGCGAGATTAAAAAAAAAAAAAAAAAAAAAAAAAAAAAAAAAAGTCAGAGTTTAGTCCTCGTATATAAAATTATAAGCCACGAATATCACATTTTTGTCACACATTTTGCAAAATAATCCTTACACTATGTTGAATGACTTTTTTAAACGTTGGATTGTTTCCTACTAGAAAATAAAAATAGATTTAATTTCTGTACATTGAATTTGTATCCTGAAACCTTGCTAAACATATTTATTAGTTTTAGAATTTGTTTTTGTAGAAGCTTTGGGATTTTTCCTGTAATAATCTGTAAATAAAGAAAAAAATAACTTTTTTCTCAGTCTGTGTACTTTTTTTCCTTTTTCTTTGCATAATGTACTGTCTCAAGCCTCCAGCACAATGATTTGTAAAAGTGGTGAAAATTAATATTTTTGCATTCTTCTCAATCTTATGTACATTTTTATTATACCTTTTAAAGTATATTTTTTAATGATATTAAAGAATGACATTTTCATTTAATGAAAGTATTTCTCTCTTGTTATTCCCATTCTATTCACAGATTCTATACACCTTTTAATGTAAAGACTGCAACACAATTGTAAGAGATATTTTATGTCTTTGTTTCATGAGTCAAACATGTATCTTTCCTTTAGACCAGGTGATATTAACTCTTTTCCTGTTCTTTACAGACTTAGTTATTTTCTATAGCATGTTTTTCCTTCTGAAAGGCAAGGTCAAGAGACTCTTGAATTTGCTGTCTTCCGCTAAAGAAGGTTGAGGTCTTTCAGGAAATTACACTACTATCAGCTTCCACTGATTCTGCAGAGAGTTGGTTAAATTCTTTTAAAAAATGAGTTTCTCTTTGTTTTCACTTAGCCCTTATTCCTGGAACACAGCCTTTTTGCTTTGCATCCAGCCCTTGTAGGGTTTTAGCATAATCCCAGGATTTTGACCCAGCTATTTTAACTGAGCTGAATTTGACCTTCAACCTGTGTCTCCCCAGCAACAAGAAGCTGAGAAAACCTCTCCTCAGCTCTTTTAGCCTAAATTGATTGCTCTCTGTGGGGATCCTTTGAGTCTCACACTGAATATTTGAAATGAGTTGTTAGGCAAGGATTTGAAGGAAATTCATATAGATTTAGGGACTCAGCGCACTGTGATCTCTACCATTCTATATAGTCAACTTTGATTTACACATTCATGTGCACTATTGAATGTAAATCTGACTCCCCAAACCCGTCAAACAGCTATTTCTTCACATGTTCTTTCTGTGTACTTTGCAAATTAAGTGCCCTCATAGGATTCTCAGTTATATACAAGTCTCATCTGCTGTTTTTGCTCCTTACACAAGGGTGTTGACACCTCAAATTTATACTTGACTTTCATTGCATTCTGGTGACCTTCAGAAATAAGTAAATATATCTCTATATAATTTTTATATAAACTATATATAGTTATGTTAAACTATGCATATATAAAACTGAATATAGTTTATATATTTCTATATATACTATATATTATATATAAATAATGGTTTATATATAGTTCTATATAACCATATATAAAATAGTTTTATGTAACTATAGCAGTATATATAGTTATATAACTATAACCTTACATTACATTATATTATACATTTATATAGTTATATATTATATTTATAAAGAAGTTTATATAAAAATAAGTTCATACAAGTTTTAATAAGTTAACTTTAATAAGTTCAATTATATAAGTTTAATAAGTTAATAATATATAAACTTATGTATATATATAAACACATATAAATATATATAGTTATACAGTCTATATGTTATATAAAAATAATTGTATTTATAATCACACCACTGCACTCCAGCCCGGGCAACAATAGTGAAACTTGGACTCAAAAGAAAGTTTATTTACATATAAACCTATATATATATAAACTTATTTCTATATATAAACTATATAAACTTATTTACTTACATATAATATATTACATATTATAATATTAGATCTATTACATATAGTTATATAAAACTATATATGGTTATTATAGTTTTACATAACTATATATGTTTGTGTATCTTTGTGTGTGTGTTTTTGTGTATATATAGTTTTGCTTAGTGTTGCCAGGAAAAATACCATCCATTACAAATCCTTCTGCCATCGCCTTCAGCGGAATTTCTTGTCATATATTTAGTCTTATAAAATGTTATACCTTTAAGGTAATTCTACTAAATTTGAGGGAGGAACAAGAAAAAGATAAGGAAATGCATAAAATTAATTATCCTTCATGAAAAGTTACTTTTAAAAAATTAATTGGGAATGGATTAAATATTATTTAATTAGACTCTGTCCATAGCCCGCAAATTGGATACCAAGGTTCTCAGCATTTTAAGTATTTCATGGATCATAATTTGCATTTTAATTTCCCCTTTATTAATTTATAATAACTTAAAGTAAATACAAATGTGAGAGATATATACTATGCAAGCACCACCAGAGGAAGGCACAGACAGTTTCTATACCTCCAAATATTTACCTATTTCCCATTATAGTCACTATTCCGGTCATCTAGCAGCAGCCAAATGTTGGTCTAAGTTTGTCCCTTTAGATTAGATTTATTTCTTAGAATTTTAGATGAATGGATCATGTATCATATATCCCATTGTGTCTGGCTTAGTTAATTCAGCATAATGTTTCAGAGACTCATGAATGTAATTTTGAAGTTCAGTAGTTGTTTTACTTCTTTCATTTAAAATACTATTTGATGGCACTTTTAGGTTTACAGAAGAGTTGAGAAGAAAGTACACTCCGTTACCATATACACCCTCTCCCTCTGAAGACAGTTTCTCCTGTTACTAACATCCTGTATTAGTGTTGTGCATTAGATAGAATTAATGAACCTTCATTGATACACTATTGTAAACTAAAGTACTTAGTTTACAGTAGGGGTTACCTTTGGCGTTGTACAGTTTTTTGGGGTGTTGAAAAATGTTTAGTGCCATTTACCATACAGTGTCAGATAGAATAGTTTCACTGCCCTAAAATTTCTCTGTAAGCTACACCTTTTTATTCCTCTTCTCTCCCCTCCAAGCTCCTGATAGCCACTGAGCTTTTTACTGTTTCTGCAGTTTTGTCTTTTTTGAGATGTCGTATATTTGGAACCATGCAGTATGTGGTCGTTCAGACTCCCTTTCTTACAAATATGCACTTACGGTTCCTTCACGTTTTTTCGTAGCTTGATAGCTCATTTGTTTCTATTCCTGAACAGTATTCCATCCTCTGATGCACCAGTGTTTGCTGATTCATTGACCCAATTAAGGACATCTTGTTTGTTTCTAAGTTTGATCAATTATGAGTGAAGCTGCTATAAACATCCAAGTGCAGATTTTTCTTGTGGATGCAAGTTTTCAACTCATTTAGATAAACATCATGGTGCACAATTGCTGGACCCTATGGTAAGATTAAACTTAAAGTAATTATTGATACTGTTGGATTAATATGTTTAGTTCTGTAAGAAACCGTCAAATTGCCTTCCAAAGTGGCTGTACCATTTTGCATTCCCATCAGCAATGAATGAGAATTACTGTTGTTCCACATCCTTGTCATCCTTTAGTGTTTTCAGTATTTGGATTTTAGCCACTCTAAAAAGTGTCTAGTAGTCTCTCATTGTTTTAATTTTTAATTCTTTAAAGACATATGATGTTGAGCCTCTTTTATATGTTTATCAAACCTGTGCCTATCTTTTTTGATGAGATATTTGTTCAGATCTTTGGCTGACTTTTTAATTGTTTTTTTTTTTATTTCTTATCCTCAAACTTTAAGTGCTTTTTGTATATTTTGGATACAAGTCTTTATCAGACATGTGTTTCAAAAATGATTTATCCCTGTCTATGACTTGTTTTGTCATTCTATTAACAGTATATTTTGCACAGCATAAGTTTTCAATTTTAATGAAGTTCAATATATCACTTTTTTCATAGATTATAAAAAAGTGAATATGAAATATGAAAAAAGTGATAAATTGAACTTGTGATACAAACAATATTCAGGAATAGAAAGAAATGAGCTATGTATTGTACCTCAAAGGTCAATGCCATATCTAAGGTTGTCTATATTTTCTCTTAAATCTTGGTGATTTACTGTGCTAATTTATGTTTTATTTCATTAATTTTATTAATGATTTCTTTTTTAGTCTACAAATATTACATGCTTTAGTAACCCCATCCTAAGCGTGTCATATTTTCTGCTGCTTTTGAGCATTACACATTGTTTTAATTTTCCTTTCCAAACGTTTATAGCACAAGTATAAAAATTAATTTTGTTTATTTAACTTGTTCCTTGGAAACTTGCTGAACTCATTTTCCTGTTATTTTGTAGATAATTTGATATATTCTTTATAAATGATCATGTTGTGCATGAATAGATGGAGTTTTAGGTCTTTCTAATCTATGTTCCCTTTTTAACCCCTTTTCCTTCTTTTTGGTACTGCTAATAGCTCTAGCAAAATTTTGTCTAAAAGTAACATAAACAGACATCTTTATTTTGTTCCTGATTCATGAACAAAAGCATAGCCTTTCCCCATTAAATTTGGATGTTAGATTTAAGATCTTATTTGATAACCAGATAAAGTTCTGCCGGTTTTTTTCTGTTAGAATTTAAAAAATTAGCATGTTGAATTTTGTCAAGTGCTTCTTCTTTATTTATTGAGCTTACAGGTGCATGCCACCACACCCAGCTAATTTTTGTATTTTTAGTAGAGACAGGGTTTCACCACATTTGCCAGGTTGGTCTTGAACTCCTGACCTCAGGTGATCCACCTGCCTTGCCTTCCCAAAGTGCTGGGATTACAGGCGTAAGCCATGGTGCCCGGCCTTAAACTTACTTTCTAGAACTAAAGACGTTCTTGTGGTTTAACAACATTAAAATGTGGCATCTATACCGTGAAACAGTTATCAAGGAATGTCTCAGAAAAGTTTATATTTAAATTTGACAAAACGTTTCAACAAGAGCAAATTCTTACCTCCTACTTTACTTGAGAATCCCTTCCAAGTCGACATCTATAATTTAATTTTGCCATGTATATACAATCACATATATAAGATTTGATTGTAATCTCAATCCAATTTATGAGAGTTCTGCCTGGCTTCTAGTTTCTGATATTGGTTCATGTTCTTTCTAGCCACCCTATTAAACTGTCCAACTCATAGCCAACCTAGATTAGAGAAACCATGGACAATCATGCTCAAAATAATATCCAGTCAGACAATTTGCTATCAGTATCCACCAGCCCTCACTGAGGCGACCATGTTAATTATAAAAAAGCAGATGAAAGTGTAATGATTCCGTATATAAAATAAAGATGGAAACTGAACTGAACCTCTGTAACTGAATACAAGTCTATAACTAAACTCAAAGATACATTTTTAAAATCTTAACTGGAGTATAAATAACGTACAAAAATGTTTACATATTCAAAGGGGACTTTGACACACGTAGTCACCTGTGAGACTTTTTCCCGTTCAGCACATTGAACATGTCCCTCCATTTCCAATGTATCCTTTCACTCCAACTACCCCACTTTCCTGTCCCAGGAACTGACAAATCCATTTTTTGACACTATAGATACATTGGTACTCTGTGGGATTTTACAAAAATGGAATCTGAGTGTATGTGTGGTTTGCTTTCCTGGAATTTTTTGTTCAGCGTAATAATTTTGATATTTAGCTATGTTGTGGTTTGCAGCATTCATTCCCATTTATCACTGAATAGTATTATATAGATATATCATGGTTGAAATACTATTAAATATTGGTGGATAGGCATTTCCAAGTCTGGACTATTGCAAACAAAGAGGAGTAAGTGAGTCTAGACAACTGTCTTGAAGAATTTTGTAAGAAAATAATAGAAAAATGTGGCATCTTTGGAAAGGAATACGTGGTGAAGGAAGTCTGTTTTGTTTAAGTAGGAGGCAGTAGCTGAAATCAATAAATAGCATAACAAAATGCCTGATTCAGGAGAGTGTGAAATAATAAAATATAGTAAATACACGCTTGTCAAGCCACATGACCATTTTTGCAAACTTTAAAATCCTTACATTTTGGGTTGGGCACGCTGGCTCATGCCTGTAATCCCAGCACTTGGGGAGGCCGAGGCGGGTGGATCACTTGAGGTCAGGAGTTTGAGACCAGCCTGGCCAACATGGTGAAACCCCGTCTCTACTAAAAATACAAAAATTAGCCAGATATGGTGGCACACGCCTGTAATTCCAGCTACTCGGGGGAGCTGAGGCAGGAGAATTGCTTGAATCTGGAGGCAGAATCTCAGTTGCAGTGAGCAGAGATCGTGCCACTGCACTCCAGCCTGGGTGACAGAGCAAGACTCCATCTTAAAAAATAAAGAAATAAAAATCCTTAAATTTTAATCTTTGTTCCAGAACGTTATATCTGTCGTGTTTCTACAGAGAAACAGAATGAATAGCATGTGTGTGTGTATAAGATGTGTGTACACCCTATTCATTCTGTTACGCATATATACATCTATATATCCTATTTGTATAAATTTACCTACGTATGTATGTATATGCATATATAGCCCATATTCATATAAATAAATGTCTTTACATATGTACATGTAAATATACATACATATATTTATTGATGATAATGTCTAGATCTCCATAAATCTTTGTGATGATTAATTTTATGTGTCAATCATGCCCAGGTGTTTCATGTATATATATAATATATGCACATATATGTGCAAACATCATAGAAAGATATATATACACACGCATATATAAAAATATTTATATATAAACTCACATATAAATATACACACATATATATCTATGTACATATACAGGCATATATACTTACATACATAAAAAATACATATACACGTATGTGTATGTATACTATATATTTTTATATAAATAAATGTATTTATACACATAAGATATATATATATGTGCATATATAGTCATATAACAATATTTATTTTAAGGAGTTGACTCACACTTTGAGGAAGGCTCAGAAGTCCAGACCCAGGAGAGCCAATAGTTTAAGTTCCACTTCAAGTCCCAATTAAAAGACAGAAGACTAGTGCTCTAGATTGAATGTGCAGTCCAGCACAGAGAGAAAATTCTTTCTTAGCCTTTTTTTTTTTTTTTTGTATTCGGGCCTCGGAGGTTGGAAGACGTCCATTCACATTGAAGAGAACCATCAACCTGACTTAGTCTATGCATTCAAATGCTAATCTCATTCAGGACATCCCTCACGGAAACGCCCAGAACAATGTTTAACCAAGCATCCGGGCACCTGGTGGTGCAGTCAAGTTGACACATAAAATTAATTGTCACAGAGATTTATGGAGATGTAGACATTATCTCTGAATTGTAGAAAAGAGAATCTGAAAGGAAGAAAAGGCTTGAAGGGCAGGTCTCTTGGCTGAGTCAGAATCTTTTAAAGACTTTTTAAAAAAGTCTCATTTGGCAGGCAGATCACTTGAGCCCAAGAGTTCAAGACCAGCCTGGGCAACATGGTAAAAACCCATCTCTACAAAAAAATACAAAAATTACCTGGGTGTGGTGGCGCACACCTGTGGCCTCAGCTACTAGGGAGGATGAGGTGGGAGGATCCCTTGAATCTGGGAGGTGGAGGTTGCAGTGAGCTATGATTGCACCACTTTTACACCAGCCTGAGTGACAGAGCAAGATCGTGTCTCAAAACAAAACAAAAAAGTCTCTTTTACATACATTTTCTGGGCTAACAAAAAACCCACATACTTAGATGGTGAAGTGTCAAATTGATGTGATCCAGTTAACAGGTTAACAATAACTTGTTTCTTCAGTGTTAAGGTAATGTCTGGTTTTATTGTGTCTACTAAATGTTTATCTTTAAAAAAGTATTTCTCTATTTCTCTTTATCCAGCTTCTTCAGAAATCAAATCTTCTAGTAGGAGGCAAAGATTCTATTCTAATAACTAGTTACTAAGTGGTATATTACACACTTTAAACCCCATGTTCAAAGAGGAACTTCTGGTTTTAGGAAACTTGTAGAAACGAAGCCTGCTGAGGATTTTTTCTTTTCTTTTTTCCTTTTTTTTTTTTTTTAACTCTGTCACCCAGACTGGAGTGAAGTGGCATCATCTCGGCTCACTGTAATCTCTGCCTCCCAGGTTCAAGCAACTCTCATGCCTCGGGCTCCCGAGTAGCTGAGATTACAGGCATATACCGCCACGTCTGTCTAATATTTTTGTATTTTTAGTAGAGGCAGTGTTTCACCATATTGGTCAGGCTGGTCTCGAACTTCTGACCTCAGGTGATCCACTCACCTAGGCCTCCCAAAGCACTGGGATTACAGGCGTGAGCCATTCCTTTCGTGTCTTAAAAATAAACCTTGAAAGTTAACTCTTTAAATGAAAGACTCTTTGAAACAACAAATTCTTCTAAGGTACTGAAGTTTTATTGACATATTTATTTCAGATGTTTCGCGTGAACTTGAAAAGGATAGGCATGAAGCAATTTGTTGCTGCCGGTCATCCCCAAGTCCCCGTGGAGGCTCTGCATTTTGAGAAACAATGTGTTGAGTGCACAGAATTTAGTTATGCATAATTCAATAGGCTCTGTAAATACTGGTGCAGTTCTTATAACCTTTTGAGAAATGGGATTCAATTTTAATAATAACTTTTAATGGTGATGGGGTAATCTATAACACATCTTAAGGTTTTATTCACATGTCCCAAGGGTATTAAGAGTTAAGAGGATGCTGGGCTCTGTTCTCAGCTTGAGAGATTCTATTGAATTGAAGCTCTCTGTTCAGACAGCATTAGCTCTTTGTCTCATTCTTTTGGGGCTGAACCATAAGGTGAGTATGCAGTACAGTGTGGGGGGGTGAAATGGAGATTTGGAATTGAACACCATGCCTGTAAATGTTCCCCCAAACAACTCTTGTATGTATTGTGCCTGTATAATGAAAGCATTCTCATTAGGAAAAAAATATTAAGAACCCTCTTCACAACTCACTCAACAATGCTCACACCTGCTTCCTGGATTAGCAGGTTGGGTCAGAAAGGTATTATTAAGTTTGATGCATTGTTTCTGGGTATACAACAGGATTATCCATAAAGACACAGAGAAAAGAGAGAAGGATACAGCAACTAGCCATTCTTCACTAATATCCACTGTAATGGAGAATTTTTCAAGCCACACGTTGCACATTTTTATATGTTTTTCTGAAATAAATTTATTTGCTATCTTGGTATCAAGAACAGAACATAGATTCTTGTTTATTTAGAGTAAACTCAGTCATATAACTCATGGCAAACTCAGTTGACAGGAATTTTAGTTTCAATTTTAGAGCAGTGCATCTTAGCATCATTGGATTGAGGAGATGATTTGGAAGTGGAGGTTACAATCTAAGTTTCCCAAGCTAGAAACCCAATTTCCCTGCCTTTTTCATCTCCATCTATTTTCCATATAGCTCCCTGTCATGGATTAAAAATCCCTTCAGTTCCATGGTTACCCCTCTCAGCTACTATAAACCAAAAAGTATCTGAGACATGTCTCAATCAATTTAGAAGTTTATTTTGCCAAGGTTAAGGATATGCCCATGACGCAGCCTCAGAACATCCAGAGAACATGGGCCCAAGGTGGCGAGCGCATAGCTTGGTTTTACACATTTTAAGGAGATATGAGACATTAATCAAGACAAGTAAGAGGTATGTTGGTTTGGTCCAGAAGGGGGGACAACTTGAAGGGTAGGCAGTTTCCAGGTGATAGGTGGATTCAAATATTTTCTGATTGGCAATTGGTTGAAAGAGTTTCTCTAAAGACCTGGAATCAATAGAAGTGAGTGTCTGGGTTAAAATAAGGGGCTGTAGAGACCATGGTTTTATCATGCAGATGGAGCCTCCTGGTAGCAGGCTTCAGAGAGCATGGACTGTAAATGTTTCTTATCAAAGTTATCAGGGTGTTATCAGAGATTTGTCAGAGTCTTATCGGAGACTCATCAGAGTCTGTTCTTTCAGTCTTAAGGTCTCTATTTTAATATAAATACTACTCAGCTATGCCTGAATTCATGGCCTGAAATAGTGTTTCAGATTTACTGTGGAATGCCTTTGTCTGAGAGGAGGGTCCATTCAGCTGGTTGGGGAGGGGCTTCGAATTTTATTTTTGGTTTACACTCCCCTCAGGTTCTACTCAGGGAAATTTTTGTCTGCTTGTATATATGACAACTATCGAGCCACAAGGAAACTGACATGTATTTTTTCTGGCCATTTTTTCTCTTTCTGCTTTATTTTTACTCTACTGATATCAAGCAGTAAAAATGGAGGGAGCTACTAGGAAGTTATCACATCCTAGAATTTCTATGAGAAGCAGAATATCATACCACCAGATATGTTACTTCCACCAATTATTTTTTCTTTTTTTTTTGAGACAGGGTCTTACCCTGTCACCCAGGCTGGAGTGCAGTGGCACGACCTCAGCTCACTGCAACCTCTGCCTCCTGGCTTCAAGTAATTCTCCCACCTCAGTTACCTGAGTACCTGGGACTACAAGTCCTGAGTACCTGCACCACCATGCCTGGCTACTTTTTGTATTTTTAGTAGAGATGGCATTTCACCATGTTGGCCAGGCTAGTCTCGAACTCCTGTCCTCAAGTGATCTGCCCACCTCAGCCTCCCAAATTGCTGGGATTATAGGCAGGAGCCACCGTGCCTTTTCAGCCTCCACCAAATTTTGTATTCCAGTACTCTTGAATTCTCTGCTTCTCATCTTCACGTTCAACCTGGAGTTGGTCATGTCACTTCTTAATGAAATGTAATCCCAATGGTGCATTTATTTAAGTATGACGTTCTTTCCCACTAAAATACAAGTTGTGTGCCTCGTGTCACCTTCAGCCTTCTGCAAAATGCATATGCAGGGGCTCAAGTGGCGAGGTGCAGGGAGAAAAGAAATGTTTATCATCGTTGGTTCCATTGTTCTTAGTGGCCTGCTTCCAGGGAATTGAATGCAAAAAGGGAAAAAGCAATTCTACTGTGCAGAGACTTGGAAGATAGTATCTCAAACCACGCGATCAAGGTCAACGTCAAAACCAATAAGAGGATGCTTTACCTCTGTGGTCCTCCTCCCCAAAACACCTATCCCCAGTCTAATTGTCAAACGCGTTGGAACCAGAGCGGCTCCATCTTGAGTGAGGGCTAGGAAAGTGAGGCTGGGACTTGCTGGGCTGCACTCGCACAAAGTTGGGTGTTCCTAGCCTCTAGATGTTTACAGCTAGGGGAACAGATTGATAGTGTTTACTGAACAGACCCAGAATTGGGAGTGTCCTAACATCCTGATATCTTAAGAACAGAAGCATTCCTACTTTTGCTTCAAAGATAATAATATTGATTCGTTCAAAATATAGTAACTAAGAAAATTAATCCTTCATCACAAACTCTTGTAGCAGAGCACATCTCCCCATAATCTATTTTTCTCTTGTATATAAATGGGTATTATACCTAGGGTGGATGCGTTCCTCCTCTTGCTTTCGGGAACACCCTACTCTGTCTATGGAGTAGCTGTACTTTCACTTCACTCTCTTAATAAACTTGCTTTCACTTTGCACTGTGGACTTGCCCTGAATTCTTTTGTGCGTGAGATCCAAGAACCCTCTCTTGGGATCTGGACCAGGACCCCTTTCTTGTAACATAATTATGAGAAAAAAAATCCGTTGCCTAAAAACTTAGGGACATCCTGAAAATATCTGACCAGTACTCCACAAAACGAACCAGGTTTTCAGAAGCGAGGAAAGTTTCAGGAATTGTAACAGCCAAGAACAGCTTAAGGAGACATAAAGACTAAATGTCATGTGGCATGCTGATTGGGATTGTGGAACATAAAAGGGATCTTAGGCTAAAATAAATGCAATCTGAATAAAATACAAAGATGAGCTAATAATCATGTATTAGTATTGTTTATGAATTGTGACTAATGTACCACAGTAAAGTAAAAACATGGGAAACTGAAGGAAGAGATGTATAGCAACTCTCTGTACTACATTCACAATTTTTCTGTAAATCAAAGCTATTTTATAATAAACAACTACCCATTAACAGAGCCTTATATGCTAACATGCCTAGTCCTTTGGGAGGCCAAGGTGAGAGGATAGCTTCAGGCCAGGAGCTCAAGACCAGACTGGGCAACATAGCCAGACTCTCATCTCTACAAAAATGAAAACAAATAAAAATTAGCTGGGTGTGCTGACACATATGCCTGTAGTCAGAGCTACTTGGGAAACTTAGGTGGGGGGATCACATGGGACCAGGACTTCAAGGCTGCAGTGAGCTATGATCATACCACTGTACTCCAGCCTGGGTGAAAGAGTGACACTCTGTTTCAAAATAAATAAATAAATAAAAAATAAAAAACACTATGAACTTTCCTTTCATTGTTATTTCTCTACCCAGACCATATGGATTATGAAGTTGGCATAGAAATACTAGATTGTGGAGAAGTAAGTAAAGAGTGACCAGTTGTACGTGTAACAAATTATCCTGGTAACAATATGTTGTCTTAGATGAGGTTGTTGGCTTCAAAGCCATAAGGTAGTTTCTCTCCCATGAAACCTATAAAGAGTTCCTAATTTCAATGGGAAGTAGACCATTTACCCACTAAATGTACATTTCAGTCTATTTTGTCACTCTGATTCTGGTTAAGAGTACAATGATGTTAGGTCTTATTTGAGTACGTGCATGCTAACTCCATAGCAAACTTCCACAAACAACAGGACGTGAATGCATGGATTGAAACTATCTTTGAAAGCAAGACCAAGGCTAAACTGATTTGACAAAGGGGAACTTTAAAATCCCTGAGACTGATTTGGTGTTCGACATTAAGAACAAGCAACTATGTTTTGCTTTGGATCAGGAGGCCTTAGTATTCAACTCTCCCACACAATCAAAGAACTCTTTCAACGTTTTCATCCTTGTGTACATATATACATAGAAATAGCACTCTATCTTGTCATAACTATGTCCACAGCTCTGGGGACAGACTATAGGATTTAAACAACACTCAGTGGAGAATATGGCACTGCTCATACCCCTTCAAAATATTCCAAGTTTTCACTGCAGTGTATAGATTACATTGAATATGAAAAATCTTTAATGAAATAATGTTTAAGTCTCACTCAACTGCCAATACCAGAGAAAACACAGTAAGAGGCAGCTATTTTAAATCTCACTCTTGAGACAAGAAGTTTTATTCAAATGAGTTCACTCCCCAAACTTCATTCAATACATCTTCCTCCACCTTTTCAGAATTTCTTAAAAACATACCAAATGCTTGTTGGGCTTATTTTTACTTAAAAAAATAATAACTTCTCATTGTAATTCAAATAGTTTTCAAATCTTCTTTCCTTCAGAAGTCAAAAATGGGCAGTTTTATGCTATTTCCTTTTCATTCTATTAAAAGTTGCATTTTTGATGACTGTCTTCATTGCATAAGTACTCTTGAATGCTCTGTATACATTCAAGAATATATATTTTTTAGTGAAACTCCATGAAAGTATGAAAATTTCCTGTAAACAACTCCCTGTAACAAGTAGTTTAACAATGAACCATTTATTCTTGCTTCACTTTCAGGTATGTTTAGTGATAATTACAAGGGACAGAATTCAAAGGCCTAACTTTATTTATTTATCTGTTTTTAAAAAGTCTAACTTTAAATGCATTTTCATGTACTGGCTGGGAAAAAGAAGGGTATTACATCGAAATTCCAATGAACTTAACCACTCATCCATATGTCAAATTTTAATATCCAAGAAGGAGAAACTATGTTCAATTTTCCTTGTATAGTTGAGGTTTTAGCATTTGTAGACTAGAGATGAATATGGAAAAGATAAATAAGTCCAAATTGTAAGTCCAGTTTAAATACTATGGTATCTTTTTTATTTATAACACAGTTTTAATGAGTGAGAGAGAGTAAATAGCTAATACAGTAGTTTCAAAGGAGAGAGCCATTGGTTGAAAACACTCATTTATTTTATAAAAAGTAGGAAGAAAAAAAAAGTCCCATGTTAATTTTGAAATAAATATTTCAGTTTTAGCTCTTAATATTTTGTTTAAAATAAACTAAATGTAATTTTCCCTGAGTGCTGTATGAAATATTAATGCAACGTTTTGGCCCAGGCTAAAATGCAAAAGCAATCACATCTATCTTTTCGGGACTGCGCAATCGTTTCCAAGGTATTCCTATTTTAAATTGTTTGCTGTACACACATATTCCAAACACACCATTCACCATGACCACTGAAGATACACACATTTTGCCATGTTCAGCATCACTATGAATTCAGAAGTGTTCCCAGGGGCTCCTTCTCTTCTCTGCCCATCTTCTTTCTCTGGAGATCTGATTAGATCCTTCGTGTCTAACATCACCCTCCACTCCTCTGTCCCTCCCCTCCACCCTCATCCATCATTAACTGCTACCAGCTCTGTCTCCCTGTTCACCTTGTTTCACCCCAGGTGGTCTAGCATTTGAATGACCACAATGCCTTGGTAAGTGACTTCTCTTTATCGCTGTTGCCCCACGAATCCTTCTAAGCAAAGCAACAATTCTTTCTAAAGCGTGAATGGGCTCATGGTTCTTCACTGTCTTTTGTCTCAGTCACAGGAAATGCTAAAATCCATGTGAATCCTATAAGGCCACAGCTGACCTGGTCTTCCCACCCTCCCTGACCGGATCTGTTCCCACTGTCCATTCTACCCATTCCACTTGCAGCACACAACTCAGCTGCATCCATACAAGAGAGAGATACACTCGGCCTGCTGCCTCCACACAGAAGAGAGATACACTCGGCCTGCTGCCTCCACACAGGAGAGATACACTAGGCCTGCTGCCTCCACACAGGAGAGAGATACACTCGGCCTGCTGCCTCCACACAGGAGAGAGATACACTCGGCCTGCTGCCTCCACACAGGAGAGATACACTCGGCCTGCTGCCTCCACACAGGAGAGAGATACACTCGGCCTGCTGCCTCCACACAGGAGAGAGATACACTCGGCCTGCTGCCTCCACACAGGAGAGAGATACACTCGGCCTGCTGCCTCCACACAGGAGAGATACACTCGGCCTGCTGCCTCCACACAGGAGAGATACACTCGGCCTGCTGCCTCCACACAGGAGAGAGATACACTCGGCCTGCTGCCTCCACACAGGAGAGAGATACACTCGGCCTGCTGCCTCCACACAGGAGAGAGATTCACTTATCCGGGGCATTTGTTGCTATTCTTTTCTCTGCCTGGAGTAATCTTCCCTCAATGAAGGCTTCCTCCATGGATGTCACCCTTCTCTTTCTCAGCACTGTTCTCTCTCCTTTATTTTTCACAGCCCACTGGTTGACACTTGACATAGGATACATTTTATTATTTACCTGTTTGTTGTCCTTTTCCTATGCAAATTGAAAACTCCACAGGAGAAGGGGCTTCTCAGCTTCCTCCGCACTTTCCACCCAGTGCCTATCAAAGCGCCCAATCCGCATTTGCAGAATGACTGCATGCAGTCGTCGCACCCTCCTCATGATTTCTGAAAGGTTTTCATGCTTCCGTTGTCTCAGTGTGCACAGGGACAAGCAAGCTGATATGGCACAGGGAAGTCTTGATACAAAAGACGTCCCCTCCCATGATGCAATTCAGCAAGTCCACTTCCAAAAGAAAATAAATCAATTTATCAGAAAGATACCTGCAGCTGTATGTTTATCACAGCACTATTCACGATAGCAAAGATACAGAATACAACCTGTGCCCATCAATAGATGATTGGATGAAGAAAATGTACATATACAAAATGAAATACTATTCAGCCATAAAATATAATGAAATCATGTCTTTTGCAGCAACATGGAACTGCAGGTCATTATGTTAAGTGAAATAATGCAGAAACAGAAAGTCAAATGCCATATGTTCTCAGTTATCAGTGGGAGCTAAATAATGTGTACACACGGGCAGAGAGACTGGAATGACAGATGTCGGAGACTAGGAAGGCTGAGAGGGTAGGAAGAGAGAGGATGATGTGAAATTAGTTAATGGCTATGATGTATGTTATTCCAGCAATGGGCAAGCTAGAGCCCTGACCTGACCACTGTGTAATCTGAGCATGTAACAAAACTGCACTTTTACCCCGGAAATTTATACAAAAAAGTCTCCTCCCGTAGATTTTTCAGGAATATTACCAATGATGTGGGTTGCTGAGAAAGGTCATGTCTCCATCTATTCTTCCATCTTCTAAATCTTCATCCTGCCTCTTGACTCTGAAGCTCTTGTCTTTTTCCATAATTTTTTAGTATCTCTCTATTTCTGCTAAAATTACAAATTAACTTTCCAGGTCTTAGGTTTCCTCAAAGGAAAATACAAAGCACTTTAGAAATTACTCTGAAAACATATATATGTGTATATATATATTCTCCATTGATTTCTTTCAGTGACTTCTCTTCATATACTTATTATTTGCTTCCTTGATTTAATGTTGGGCTTAATTTGCTCTTTCTTTTGCTGGCTTCTGAAAAAGAAAGAACCTTGACTTTAAATCTTCACAATAATCAAAAAGCCTGTAAAGCTGTAAACATCCCTCAAGGTACTGCTTTAGCTGCATCCCACATATTTTAATAAGTTGAATGTTGAAAGCTTCCTGCACTTTTGTCTATGACCCTTGAGCTATTTAATATGTTCCTTAAATTGTCAAATATCCAAACATTTTCTGTATACTTATTTTTATTGGTGTTTGACTTAATTGATCAACCAATATCCTTGCTAAGGTTTTGAACTTTTAAAATGTATCATTTATTTTGTGGCCCAGAATATAATCTATCTTTGTGGATGCTTCATGTGCACTTGATAATAAGATGCATTCTATAATTTGGGATGAATGTTCTATAGATGTCAACCATTTCAAGTTTTTTGATAAGATTACTTGAGACATCTCTACCCGTACTGATGTTATATTTGTTATATCAAGTAGTGAGAAAGGGAGACTACAATCTGATCCTGTAATTTTGGATTTGCCTGTTTTCAACTCTAGCCGTGTTAGAATTGTGCTCTGTGTATTTTGAATCTCTATTATTGTGTTCATACATGTTTCATATTTGCATGCTTTCTTGATGCATTGGCTCCTTTCTCATTAGAGAATATCCTATTTTATGTTTGGGATTCCCTATTTTGTTTTTTGAAGTCTATCTTGTCGGATTTTAATATAGCTACCTCAGATTTCTTACTACTAGTGTTTGCATAGTGTATCTTGCCAGTCAACTAACTTAGAACCTAATGGATTCTCGTCAGTAATATACATCTCTTGTAAATAGCATGTTGTTGGATTTTTATTTTTATTTAGTCTGTTTATTGCATCCATATAATAAAGTGTTTAGGTCATTCATATTTTTCACCTAATTTACTGAGGCATAATATATACAGTGAACTGCAACCATTTAAAATGTATTGTTTAATGAGTGTGGAAAGATGTGTACATTAGCGTAACCACATGCTTACTGCAATAAATATGCAGAACATTTCTATAATTTCAAAACATTCCCTCACTCCCTTTTCCAGTCAAACCCCATCCATTCCTGGGGCCCCTGGCAACCAATGATCTGTTTTCAACCAACGTAATTTACATAGCACTTTCCAGAATGTCAAATATATGGAATCATACAAAAAGTACCTGTGTGTGTTTATCTTCCTTGGCTCAATATATTGTTTTGAGGCTTTCATTCCTCTGTTCTTTTCTACAGATAAGTCCTAATCTGGTTGCAGGTATATACTACATTTTTAATCTATTTGTTTTAATCTATTTTGTTGGACATCTGCTTTCTTTTCAGTTTAAGCTGATTTGGGGGTACTTGAATAAATATTTGTGTGCCATTATGTTTTCTTTTTCTTGAGTAAGTATCAAGAAAAAGAATTACTGTGTTATATGGTAAATTAATTTAAAAATGTATGCATACTTTCAGTCTGTTCCAACCAGCAATAATTGACGTATTAACTGGAAATCTCTGAATTGGATTCTTCCAATCAAGAAAGTATGGTAGATCTTTCAGTATTCTCAATTTTTGCAGATTTTAAAAACATTTGTGTGTTTTATGTCTCTCTCTATCATCTATTTATTATTCATCCATCTATTATCTATCTATGCATCTATCATTTATCCATTATCTATCTATTATCTATCTCTATCACCTATAAATACATATATATCCTCTACTATCTTTCTATCATCCTACTTATCTATCTGTTATATATCATCTATTATCTACCATCTGTCTCTCTATCATCCTATCTCTCCATCCATCCATTATGCATCTCTCTCACTCTTTCTCTCTCTCTCTTTTCTAGCTACCTAATCTTTAACCCAATTCACTTGTAATGTTTTGGTTCTAATTTTTTACTCTTATTTTCTCAAACACTCACGTATTTCAAAATATAGAATGATGTCTGAATAAATTATATCCTAAGATTTAAAACTGTCAACTCTCATCACCATTGCTTTCAGACTGTTGATCAAATTAGAAAAGAATGACCTTCTTTCTACAAATTTAATCTGACAGTTTGACCCTTGCACGTAGGGCAGGATGTCAACATTTCACTTCTACTAACCCTTCAAAACCAGTATTTGAGTTCTAATGACCAAGTTCATTTTTCAGTTCTATTTTAATTTTTAACATTATATCTACTCTTAAATTACCTTTATCTGTAATTTCAGAATTAATCTCTGTCATCTAGATTCTATCACCTTTCCAAATTCTCAGAGACCTCACTTCACCAATTTTCCCTCAGATTTGTTTCCTTAAATCATATTTACTTTCAGGCCTCTCACAACTTAAAAAAAGACAAAGTGATGCACTATCAACAATACACTTTGTTCTAGCATAAATCTTACATTTGATCATTCGCTTTCTTTTCCTTAACAGCTCATCTTTCCAAGTTGAAACATCTCCTGTCTCAACTTCCTTGTGGCTCATTCAATCCTTAACCCTCTTAAAAACACACCTCTTCACCTGTCTCACAAGTGAAACATCTCTTGGCAAAATTACAAATTGTTTCCGTCTATGCTCCAATTCATACTCTTGCCTTATCATTTTCAATCACTCTAAAATATTCTAGATATATTGTGAATCTCTTTGCAAGGCATATGGCTGTGGTGACTGTCTTGCCTCTGTTCACTGTGTGTGTTCGCTTATGGCATGCCCTGGCTCATACTGGGTCCCCTGAGTTATCACCAGCTATGCTAATGAGATCTGCTGTCTCGAATTCTCATGCCGAGGAACACATCGCTCCCTCTCTGCCACAAAGCATCAGTCCACTTCCCTGGTTAATGCCTTGTCATCCCCATGGAGCCAGGTCAGATGAAATCTCTTTCACAAATATCCCCTTACACTTTTTCTCTGAGTTAGTGTCCTTTCATGCATCATGCATAAAAATGTATCAGTATTGTAATCAAATCATATATTTTTTTCCAGCACTTGATTGTGATCCTTGAGGGAGAAAACCCTGAATATGTCAAATTTCTCACTTGGGCCTTCCCACTTGGAAGAATACTTTGTCTGGTATAAACACTCACATTTTATTTAACATTGGATGATATTAATAAGCTGTGCCTTTTACCTGGGATGAAACTGTGCATTATAATTACTGTTGTGAATCAGGAAAATGAAATAGAGGAACTTCACATTATTATTGCACCTGAGTTGGTAAACCACACCAAACTATGGAGTATTGGGAGTGAAAAATGTACCCAGATAGTTCCCATAAAAGTGAAATTCAGGTGGGTGTGGCGGCTCACACCTGTCATCCCAGCACTTTGAGATGCCAAGATGGGAGGATCCCTTAAGACCAGGCATTCAAGATCAGCCTGGGCAACATAGTGAGACCCTGTCTCTATGAAAAATGAAAAATTATCTGAGCATGGTGGTACACCTGTAGTCCCAGGTACTCAGGAGGCTGAGGTGGGAGGATCACTTGTACCCAGCATTTCAAGACTGCAGTGAGCTATGATCATGCCACTGCATTTCATCCTGGGTAACAGAGCGAGACCAAGTCTCTCTATAAAAAAATTTTTTAAGTGAAATTCAATCAATTAAGTGAAAGCTAGACCAATCCTGCAAATGATTTCGTTTCCTATGAACTAGTCTACCCCTAATTCACACTGAACTAACGTTGACCACCAAGATCACCAGAAAATTGTCAAAATATCCTGTTAAATTTTGGCCTTTGAATCATAACTTCCATCAGTTTCATAACGAAGGATCTATTAGTTTCTTTTCATGCTGCTAATAAAGACATACTGAAGACTGGGTAATTTATAAAGGAAAGAGGTTTAATTAACCACCCCGTGATTCAATTACCTCCCACCAGGTCCCTCTCATGACATGTGGGGATTATGGGAGCCACATATAAGTATCCTTGGCAAAAAATTAAGGTGATTTGTATACATCAGTGTTTTGTTCTTTGGTAATATCCATTGCCACCTAAAAGTGAATACAACAAAACCCAAGGAATGGAGTGAGAACCAAACGTTTTTGCAATCAGCATCTGAAGTTTTTGGATTTTGTATGTATCTCAAAATTTTGCATCTTTAGCTCTCTTGGTGTAAAGATAACAGGAAAATATTGTTTACTCTAAAGCAACAAGAAACAAAAAACTCAAAGAATAACATAATCATGACATTTTGTTGTGGACCTTTCTAGAGGACAAATTTCAGGCAAATATTAAATGGTCAAAGGGAACACATACACAAACATCTTATTAAAGCTTAGAAATAGACCTTGCTATATAATTTAAAAGTGTAATTCATACCAGGAAGCATTTTTTTTGAGCCATGAGTTCTTTGAGGTACAGTCTTAGTGAGCTCCCTCAGAATATATTTATTACAGTGCCATTGAGACTGAATCAATGGAACTTCATGTTCTATTTGTTGTTTGCTGGTGTTAGAAAAATAAAATGATAAAAAGAAGCATTGAAGTTTTTATGTTTATTGCAGCACAATTCACAATTGCAAAGATGTGGAACCAACCTAAGTGCACATCAACTGACATGTCAGTAAAGAAATGTGGGATCTATACACCATGGAATACTATTCAGCTGTAAAAAATGAATTAATGTATTTTGCAGCAACTTGGATGGAGCTGGAGGATATTGTTCTAAGTGAAGTAACTCAGGAATGGAAAACCACATACAATATATTCTCACTTATAATTGGGGGCTAAGCTGTAGGTACACAAAGGTATACAGATATAACGGACATTAGGGACTCAAGGGGGAAAGATGAGAGAGAGTGAGGGATAAAAAACTACATATTGGGGGCTGGGTATGGTGGCTCAGGCCTGTCATCCCAGCACTTTGGAAGGCCAACACAGGCGGATCACCTGAGATCAGGAGTTAGAGACCAGCCTGTCCAACATGGCAAAACCCCATCTCTACTAAAAATATAAAAAGTAGTCAGGCGTGGTGGCGTGTGCCTGTAGTCCCAGCTACTCGGGAGGCTGAGGTACAAGAATCATTTGAATCCAGGGGCAGAGCTGAAATTGTGCCACTGTACTCAAGTCTGGGCGACAGAATGAGACTATGTCTCGAAAACAAAAAACAAAAAAAAGCTCACTACATACTAGGTACCAAATACACTACTGCAGTGAAGAGTGCACTCAAATCTCAGATTCACCACTATACAATTTATCCAGGTAAGCAGAAACCACTTGTACTCCAAAAGCTATTGAAGTTTTTAAAAAGAAGCCTTGCAGTTTAATATTTACATATGAATTAAAATTTATACTCCCTCCACTTATTGCTGCCATAAATATAACATCCAAGATTGAGAAACATTCTAAAGAAAAGGGAAAGAAAAAAAGCAATGTAATTTTCTCCCATACTTTCTCTATAGCCCCTTTAATAACAACAAACCTAAAAGATATGGAAGTGGACACTCCAAGCCACAGTGGATTCATGACACAGCGCCCTCTATAGCTAAGAGAGTCTTCACACTGATTTGCCAGAGAACGCTCCGAAATAACTAACCCTCCAAAAACCTCATTGGGGGTTTCCATTTCCCTGAAAAGCTAAGATTACAATATTGGGAGCCGAGGAAGCCACGAAGCAAGGTGATCTGGAAACACCAGGAAGCTAAGAGGGACGTTGGTTATCTGGGAGAGACCTGGTGCTATATCCCCTGTGCCAAGATGGTATTTCATCATCTACAACCTAGTCTGAAGCCCTGAAGTGGACCGAAGGCATGGCACACTCAGTTGATCTCCAGAGTGAAATAAGAAGCTAGTCATTATTCCAGCCACACAAAACTCTGGAATCAGAGGTCACTCCCCTGGCCATCTTGGTTTTGGTGGGATTTGGCTGGCTTTACTGCAACCTGTTTTATCGCACTTTATAACCTGTATCTTGTGCTGACCACCTATATTATACTGTGACTTTATATCTATCCACATATTCATAGATATAGATATAGATAGATATAAAGATATATGTACACACATATATTCCTATATAAGTTTGTTTGTGTTTCTTCAGACATATATATAGGAATGGGTGTGTGTTTACAGAAACAGATACAGAGCTCAAAGTTCAATTTATTATTCTATAACCAGTAAATAGTAGCCAAGTTATTCTAAGTAATCTTTATATTTCACTTGCAAAAAAGGTAACATATCCTATATGTAAAAGTGGTTTTGACTTTAATTCTTATATAACAACTCAGAGAAATGTTAATGATTCTTTTTACTCCAAATAGTATCTTCCTTAAGTAAAATGTATTTTCATGGAAAAAGTCTACAGAATTTAAATATGTCAGAAAAAATAGTTTACTACAGATAAGTCATCATAGTGTTGATGTCAGTTCAGCTTGGAAGTAAAAACTTACGGTTTTCCATTATTTTCACAATTGATTTTCTTGCAGAAGAAATAAAATAAAAACAGTGCTGCATGGAAATCCAATTTAAATATTAGGTCAGCTGCAGAAACACAGCTACAGTACGGAAAGCCCTACTCACCCATAGCTACAACTAAACATTTTCAGCATCTAGAAATCTACATCAAGGTATTACAATATAAATGTAGCACATTCGTTCTGAAAGCTTAGAACCTTAAGCCTCTTATCTATCACCATGTTGTCTTACAGATACACATATTTCAAAAAAAGTACCTTCTTTGGAGATGATGTCCACAGATGTATTTTTGCAAACTATGTATCCTCAGTGCTAACAATGGCCATTTGTATTGAGTGAGCCAGTGAAAGTTCTCATTTTCTTTCCTCTTGAAAACAAACATTTCACAGTTCACAGTCTTTGTCATCTGCCTTCTTAGGTAGAATCTTCAAAATACTCAGCGTTCGGAGGGACTAGATAACAGCAAGTCTTATGTGGACTATCCTAGAGTGATCACTCAGACCTTTAACCTGGCAGTCAGTCATACTTGCACAATTGTCTCTGCTGAGATCTTGAAGTTCCATGAGCAGTTCTGTGAAATATATATATATATATATATTTTTCAGCAATGTTGATGTTCTCTTTTATTTGCTGCGGTATTAAACCATTGTCGGGTAATCCAGTGAGTGTGTCTATACGCAGCAGTTTTACAAAGGGGCTGCAAATTCTGGACATTCATCACATCAGAAATTAAAAGATAATTTCAAGAGTTCTCTTGTACATCATGGTGACTATAGTTAATAACAATGTAGAGAGTACTTGAAAATCACCAGAAACAGTAGATTTGAAGTGTTCTCACCACAAAAAAAAAGAATGTGAGGTGATGCATATGTTAACTAGTTTATTTGGCCATTCCACAGTGGATACATATTTCAAAACATCATGTTGTACAACATAAATATATAATATAATTTTTGTCGATTAAAAATTAATAAATTAATTATTTGAAAGTTGAGAGTTTAAATTTCCTCCCCTTGAATCAGGAATGAACTGTGGTTGCCTGGACCAGTTGAGTAGGTCAGAAATGATGCTTTGTGGCCATAGCGAGTCCCTGTTTTTATTTGTAGTAAAATTTACTTAATAAAATACAGCAAAGCAAGAGGCAGATGTAAGAAATCAGAAAGGAGAAGCTTCGATAAATAAACTATTATTAAGGAGTCATCCATCTGAATAAGCAACAGAACTAAACTACCACAGATTTACGAAATGTTTTAAATCTTACAAATGCAACTTTACTTCCTTGGGCCACATGCTTTTGGGGTGCTTTCTCTTGGCGTGCAGTCACCCAGCCTTCATTCCCTGAGAAATCCAAGCCCCATGGCGAAGCCACATGTTGGTATCTGGTCAATCATCCCAATTGAGCCCCGGTTTCAGTTGACTTTGTCCAGTCAGCAAGGCACATGAGCAAAGAAGCCATCCTGAATACACACCAAGATGTTCTATACTGAGTACTGTTCCATCCTCTACCTGTTGACCTCGGTCTCAAGATAAACAAACCACCCGCTCCCTGCACCTTGTCCAAACTTCTCCTAAGAATCCATGGTCACAATTAAAGCAAGACTTTCGCCACTGAAATTTAGACAGACACATCTACGATTCTGTCTCAGAAAATCAGCCCTAAATCGCCAATTCGTGCCTTTTTCGCCACCTTCCATCTGTACAAGGCTGTACCTTCTCTAACAAACCTCATTAGGAGAATAATCACACACACACACACACACGTACGCATGCACACACCAAGTGGGAGCCCAACTGGGGAGTCCCTGCTTGTGGCAAATGGCCAGTGGCCCCAACGTAAAGCATCACAGTCCTCAGGTCATGTTTCCTCATCAGGGAGGAAGTCACAATAGGCAGTGACTCAGGACCTCCAGCAGGCCTGGGGTTTCTCCTGAAAACAAGGTGACCATGAGCACAGCCAGATTCTCCGAGTGATCCCGTCTCTTAGATAGAGTCCAAGGTGTTGTGAGTCTCAGTCATTTTCATGAATCAGTATCAGCTTAGTAGACAGATGGGAATTAAGGTGTGGATTACATTGTGATAAATTAGCTATTATGCAAAAAGAGAGAGACAGAGAGGGATTTGTATTTGTAAATAAACCCTATATCTTCATATACAACTCTGTGTGTTGTGTTTGTACAGCATGAAGACTTGCTTTTCTGTGAATAATAAAACAAAGTGGCTAAAGTATTTCTGTGATAAAATTGATAATATTCATTATATATGTGGCCCATTATTTACCTTTCTATATTGCTTTTCCTTAATGCCTAATTGTACTTCTCCTTTTCAAAAAATCCTAATGGACTAACACACTAATAAAAGAAAATAAATAAAAATAAAACTTGTTTTTATTTCTTTTCAGATAGGTAACTTCAGTGAGAAAAAAAAAAAAACAACACATTATATTAAGGACAAGATCCTAAACCATGTGTCAAGAGCATTGATCAAATTAAGTGGTTTCTGCATGTGGATGTTATACATCAGTAATTTTAGGTAAATACTTGTCGTGTTGAGAATGGAATGCTTTGTGCATTTGGCGTTTGTTTTGCCAAAGCAAATTGTTCTGAATGGCAATAACCTTGGATGAGACTTGTTTATAGACCATCTGAAGAAAATTATTGTCTTTAATCTTTTTTAATATCCATTCATATTTTGGCCACTCACCAGTATAATCAATACATAAGAAATAGTACACTTCAAACAAAATCTATATTCCATATTTGCTTTTACACACACACACGCACACACCCCTTCCAGTTAATGTTAGATCTACGTGAACAAAACACGTTAAGTTGTTTTGTGAACTGTGCTGTAAATAAACTCAACATATTGTATGTAGAATAGCATCTCCTGATAGTTACTTTTAAGAAAATTATTAGATCAAAATGGAAAGCCTGGAAAAATGAAAGCCTCTACTTTCAATTATAGAAAATTCTATATAAAAGATCATATATTTTAAAACAGATCAAAGGAATAAGCATGTAAATTTAAAAGATACCCATGCCTTATCAAAAAAAAATCACTACCGTCTAGTTCATAACTTACATATAAGCATAAATTGTGGAATAGATCTTTAAAGTATATCTTGCATGACATTATTATCATCTATGTTTTCACTATCAGATTTCTATGTCTCCTAAGTTTACAGAAACAATCTTAATAATGCATTTCTTATCACTAAAGTTCTTATTAAAAGGTAACCAATGAACACAGTATGAACTTCTCTGGAGCACACTGATCTCCACACTCAGTCATAGCAAGGACACCGGCATTCAGAGTATAAACTCATACCAACCACGAATGTTCTCTTGAATTTATTTAAAAATACACTGAATATGAAAACTCAGTAGAGTTATTTGTAATGTAAGCACCAATGTGATAAAATATTTGATAATGTCAGGGTGACAGTTTGCATTTTTCATTTTCCATCTATATTTATATCTCAAAATATGGTGTTTTCTCTCTAGGAAGCCGACAGTTAGGAACAGTAGAAACATCCCAACAGAAGGCAATGTGCAATGTGTCCTTTTTGTTCATCTACAAGAACTGTATTTGGCAAAAATATGTAGAACTCAGCATAATATAAAATATCTTCAACTCTCTACCAACTTTATGTTTTTCCTTTAACTCATTTGTTTCATTCTTTAATATTAAATAATACAAATTAGCAAGGCTGTACCATTTAAATAGTGTATATGTTTATGCTTTTAATGAAACTGATAGGCTGGGCACAGTGGCTCATACCTATAATCCCAACCCTTTGGGAGGCCAAGGTGGGTGGATCTCTGGAGCTCAGGAGTTCCTGATGGAGAAATCCTGTTTCTACAAAAAATACAACAATTAGCCAGGTGTGTTGGTGCACACCTGTAGTCCCAGCTACTTGGGAGGTTAAGGTAGGAGGATAGCTTGGGCCCAGGAGGTGGAGGTTGCAGTGAGCTGAGATCATGCCATTGCACTCCAGCCCTCAGTGACAGAGTGAGACCTTATCTCAAAAGAAGGAAGGAAGGAAGGAAGGAAGGAAGGAAGGAAGGAAGAAAAGAAAGAAAGAAAGAAAGAAAGAAAGAAAGAAAGAAAGAAAGAAAGAAAGAAAGAAAGAAAGAAAGAAAGAAAGAAAGATAGATGCAGGCACCCCCCTAATTTGGGACTTAGCCTAGGAAGGTTCTTGGCTTTGTCCAGGAAAGAATTCAAAGGTGAGCCAGTGGTGTTAGACAGCAATTATTTTGAGGTGGCAGTGTGCTGCAGCAGCAGAAGTACTGCTTCTTGCAGAGCAGGGCTACCCCATAGGCAATGTGCCCACAGTAACAGCTCAGAGGCCATTCTGCAGTCGTATTAATACCCACTCTTAATAACATGCAAATTAAGGGGAATTTATGCAGAAATTTCTAGAAAAAGGGTGGTAACTCCCAGGTTGTTGCCATGGAAAGGAGTGGTAACTCCTGGGTGTTGTTATGGCAATGATAAACTGACAGGCACACTGGTGGACATGTCTTATGGAGAGCTGCTTCCACCTCATTCCTGTTTTAACTAGATCTCATTTTGGTTTGGTGTCTAAGCCCCTCCTCTAGAGTTGAGTCCTGCACCCTACCTCTTTGTTTCTGAGACTGAAAACACAGTACTGAGACATATCCTCACCATTTTTGTATCTGGGCTAGAAATTGAACTGGGGAAAGATTTCTTGACAATTGTAAGGCTGAAGATGCTTTAGGAATTACAAAGGATGCTTCTAGATGAGAGGAACCTGGGGTGAGATTTGGGACTTGCACCTCAGCTGTGCTGACTGCATTTTCTCTGATCCTCATTCATTATCTCCCATCTCCAGCTTCATCCTCATCAAACAGATGTTCCCTTTGCACATGACTAGGTTTCAACTCCAGAACTTGACTCTACTAATGGTATTGCCAGGAGCTCGAATATATAACCTTCCTCTCAGAGATGTGCTTGGTGTCCTTATCAATAAATTATCTTTTAACAACTAGCCGTGTCCATAGGAAAAACCGTAATGGAAGTCAAAATCCCTCTGAAGAGCCTCAAACATCAGAGATCCCCAGGAATCTGGTATTGGAGAGCATTTCTATCTGAGTCATTTCTTTAAACAATTATGTCAACATCCTTCATTCCATGCTAACATTTTCTCCATGGAGGGAGGAGAATAAAATCTTCCACTAATGGTCGAAGAACTGTTCCGAGATACTATATATTTTCTTTTTGTTTTCTAATGCAAATGATGGCTTTTTTTTTCAATTACATTATCATATCAAAATGCAAGTGACTATCAATATGGACTATAATTTAGTAGAGGGAGCATTTTGAGGAAGGAATTTTTACTTGGGGTAGGGGAGACAGATACCTGCTAAGAGTGGGCATCCTTTGGGATTTGTCACTGAAAGCAAAGAAACGAACTGAAAAAACAAGAAGTAAAAAGTGTCAGTTCTACAAAACCAAAAGTGCATGTCAGAATTGGTGGTGTTTTTATAAAACAAAACAAAACAGAACAGAAGGGAACACAACACAATAAAATAAACCAAAAAAAGCCGTCTCCTAGGGAAACTTAATTATATGGACGTGAGAGGGTGTCCGTGAATTGAAAAACCTAGTAAGCCATAAATAGCCCCTCACCAGTCCCTCATAAGTCAAAACACAATTTTCCTGATACTACAGGAAAATTGCACACTGAAAAATAAGCAGAAAAAAAAAGATAGAATTCACTGGAAACTACTATTAAAATAAAAACCAAAGTAAAACTCAAAAATTTTTAGTTAAAGAGGATGCTTCACATGGTACCCAACAAAATGAAGAAAAACTTTGGCACAGAACAATAATACCAATAATGGTTCTTTCCTCAAGTGTTTCTTGATTAGAAGTGCATAGATAAAACATATAAACAAAAATCCCATGAAAAAAAAAGTATTAGTTATAACCCAAACCACCCACTCAATATCACAAAAAATAGCACAAGTATTTTTATAACTTTTATTCCTTTGCAATTGATACAGATTTACTTGATCATCATCAATTTTCATAACTTTTAAAATGTAATTGCAGATTGAGTATATTATCCATTATTGAAGTGTGCATTTTCTATATACCCATAAGGACATCTTGCTGATGAATAGATTATTTGCTTCTTTTTGTATTATTTTGTCCCTTTGATAGTATGAATCTATCTCTTTCTCCTTGCAGATCTTAAATATTTGTGTATTGAAAATTAGTTGCCCTCTTATTTAAAGCATAGATATTCATAAATACGTCTTTAGTGTTCATTGGAAGCTTTATTATTACACTTATTTCCTTTTATTGCTGGTGTATTGGAACCTAAATTTTATCTTTTCTTACATCACAATTAAAGCAGAAATTGATGAGAGCAGTTAAGCCATGTACTATACAACAAAGTAACTGTTGGCACCTGGAAACAATGAAAAATACGGACAAACAGTTAAGTTTTTAAAAATAGGAATAAGGTACAAATACAAAAATTAAGAAAGAGCAAGTAGAAAAAAGACTACTGAAACAAACAGAAAATTGAGACATCATGAGAGATTGATTTGTATAACTTACTGCAAATATGCTTGAAAACTTGCATGAAATGTCTAATAAAAAGTAGCTATTTACCAAATGCAAATCATGTACAAAAAGAATCCTTCAACAAAATAATTTCCATTTAAATCATAGAAAAATTTCAAGCAAGTTATCCTCCAAAAAGGCAATTGGCTCAATGGTTTTATAGATTTACTCCAAATCTTCAAATAATTGACAATCCTAATATTCCCTGTAAAAAATCCTAGTCAAAGAAAGTGCAATATTTATATGAACAAAATATGACATATATTCCTAAACCTGATTTTCAAGAAAAACAGCATAAATTTGAAGTCTAGTAGTGTGATACCTCCAGCTTTGTTCTTTTTGCTTAGGATTGTCTTGGCTATATGGGCTCTGTTTTGGTTCCATATTAATTTTAAAATAGTTTTTTCTAATTCAGTGAAGAATGTCCATGGTAGTTTAATAGGAATAGCATTGAATCTACAAATTGCTTTGGGAAATGTGGCCATTTTAACGATATTGATTCTTCCTATCCATGATCAGGGAATGTTTTTTCCCATTTGTTAAATAATATGAGGGTACATTTTTTGAGTGTCTATGTAACATGACATATCATCATCATTGTCATCTTAATCATCACTATGATCATGATGATAAAGATCATCATCATTATCACCACCACCATCAACATCGTCTTCATCATCACCATCATCATCATCATCATTACATTATCATCATAATCTTCATCACCATCACCATCATCATCATCATCAACATCCTCATTACCAACATCATTATCATATTCATCATCACCATCACTACCATTATCATCATCTTCATCATAACCATCATCACCATTATCACCATCATCATCACTGTCATCACCATCACCACAATCATCATCATTATCATCATCACCATCAACATCATCATCACCATCATTATCATATCACCATCACCATCATCATCCTCATTATCATCAACACTATCATCATGACCTCCACCATCATCATCATCATCATCATATTGTCATATACTACATATGACTAGCCAATGGATATTGAACCAAAAAATTCATGAGAAGGGGAAAATCTTGCTTAGTGTGATAGTTATGCCACTCATTGCCACAACTACATGTCAAAGGTAATTTTGAAATGTCCCATTAGTGTTAGTTTCTTCACTTGTGAAGCAGTGTAGCTTTGTTTACTGAGATAGGCCAGTAGGCAGTAGAGGACTTAAGTTCATAAAACTAAGAGCAATAGTTGATATTAAAATTAGTCCAATTTATGCCATTAATTATTTCATAGAAAACTAAATTAACAGATAACTGAAATATTTCACTCTGTCATCCAGCCAAAAAGGAGTGAATGTAATACCTATTATTAGTTTTGTTTGATGCTGTTTCATCACATTGCCTACAAAACCAAATTCAGTGAGTTAAAGCATTTAAATCACAGTAAACTACAGTGGACTATAAACAAATCCTCAAGTACACATGTACAAAAAGTTTATCTTTCAAATTCATTACTCACAGAATTCTTTTGAAAGATGAGTCAATCATCTCCTTTGGAAACTTCTCTGACCAGCCACACTGTATACTGAGCTGCTCCCAAGTTCACAGTCCGAAAGACAGAGATCACTCATCTCTGAAGCATGAGCTGATTAAAGAAAATGATACCTTTGTCGTTAACTCTGCTCTCAGCACTCTATAGTACTTTCAATCAGCAGTGATCAAAAGCTGAAATTCAGTGCAACTTAGGGACACAGTTTCATGGGCATGATTCTATCTTATTGGAGCTTAGCGAAAAGTGCTTTTTGATGTTGCAATCTATTAAAATAAGAAAAGTAGACTTTTTTCTAGGTCAGATGTTATGTACTTACAGTAAGGTAACTAGTGTGTCTGTACAGATGGCACAATAAATCATTGCATTAATATCTTGGGCTGTAATACTCTGAGATCATGAACAATTTCCCAAGAGCTATTTTCTTAATAATGTCCATTTTAATTATCTTTTCCATTAAAATCATGATGTCGTAAGTGATCATGGCATGACGAAATTAAACAAGTTGCAATACAGTGCCAAATTTGAAAAAAACCTCATCATTTCTTAAAGTTCATTTAAAAATTAATTAAATAAGTTTATGCATTTAAACAATTTTTACAAGGCACTGGATTCCTATTATCAGTTTCGCTGAATGAGTTTTATCAGTATTCCACACAAAATACAGCAATTTGTCAATTTTTTACATATGTATCATTTTTAAACAAAATTATGAATAAATACAGAATTGGATGTTTTCTGTTAAGATTCCAATAAGAAGGAATTCTTGAATATAATCATTAGTTTATTTTTTCATTTCCAGAATGATACATTGTCCTTGTCTTTACTTGACAAGACCATGCATGGCAAGAGGAAAAAATATCTTATAGTCTTTTGGAAACCTCATTTTAAAGTAGTACACAGAATGCTTGCACGGCCACAGTGCTAAATCGATGACCTTGGACAAGTTCTTTATCTTTTTAATGCCTCATTTTCCTGGAAAATAAGATGATCTCTGGTTGCTTTTAGTACAATGAAGCTACACTTCATGCAGAAGGAGAAGAAACCTAATGGACCCTGTGCGATAGTATTTATTTCAAGATCTAAAGCAACAGAGCATGAAAATAATGTTCCTGCGTTAACATTTTATTATCTGCAGACACCAGGTAGCTTCAGGTGCCTGTCAATTACAGGAATGTGGAAGCTAATGAATCAATAGTCAACTCAGGGCTGGTTACTCTCTGAGTTTAATTGTTACATTCAAATATTCGTGTGAGAAATCGTTAACCTGTTCTACCTAATAGATCGTTTTTTTTCAACACAGGTGGTTATTTTTATTTTCTATGTTCATCTTTAGCAAGTGAGTTTATAGAGTGGGAACATACTGTCAATTGCACCCAGCAAGTGAATGCCTGCATAATAAGAAATGTTACAATGACGTAGATGTCAGGACTCTACATTTGCATAATATGCCCAAGTGTCAAATCATCCATGGGTTTGTCTGTTTGTTTGTGTTAGGTCTGTGTTGTTGTTATTGGTTGGTTGGCTGGTTTTGAAACAGGGTCTTGCTCTGTCACCCAGGCTGGAGTCAGGTGGTACCATTGTGGCTCACTGCAGCCTCAAACTCCTGGGCTCAAGCAATCCTCCCATCTCAGCTTTCTGAGTAGCTGGGACCAGAGGCACACACCACCATGCCTGACCAATAGTTTTTTATTTTTTACAGAAATGGAGTTTCACTGTGTTGCTCAGGCTGATCCATGGGGTTTTTAAAAATAAAAATCCTCTTAAATAAAAATTAACCTTATGTCATAATTTTAAATATAAAAATATCTATCTAGAAAATATGCATAGATTTCTTACCAGCCTTAAATGTATCAGTATGTCAGACTGCGATGTATTCTCTATAATTGAGTGGCTGGTTGACTAATATATAGTTGGTGATGATTAAATAATTTATTCTGGGAGATCAGCCTCATGGCTTTCAATAAGGCATCCACACAGCCATAGATTCATATATTAAAGGAGATAGAACAATTAATTATACATGGCATCACTTGAAATCCATAGCTCAATCCCTAAAAATGTATTAAGATTTGTTGACAAACAATTAAATATGCCAAATGATAAATATATAGGTAGATTACAGATTCTAGTATTTATAATAACTTCATAGTCACGTTTACTACACGGCAAATTTTAAACATCATTCTAGTTCTGTTTTTATATTTGAATTCAAATATTATTTCTACATCTGCACATTACAATTATTCAATAGGGCCATTCATTTCCTATTTCAAATGTTTACAAATGGTGGTTAATGTTTCATATTCCAAACTTCTTCACCATCCATAAATACCAGCTGCTGAACTCCAACATACGCTACTATCTTCCTGCACAAATTAATTCACCTTAGTGAGAACATGGGGATTGGCGAGTATGCCTGTGTGCCCATGTGTTTTAACTTGTCTGTACTTTCTGAATTTGCAAACAATCCTGTTTAATTTTCCCATTGTCTTGATTGGATAATTTTTCTCAAAGAGTTGAAATGTTGTTATTTACGTTTATTTATAGAATGGGTCAAGGTGGACAAGCAAATTGCCTATCCCCAATTCCTTTTATCTTAATTTTTACTAATGTTTTGTGAAGTATGTGCCCATACACATACAAAGAATAATATTCACCAGGCTGTCTCCATAGTTGTATCCTGTGGGATAGGCTCTGCCTCTATTTTATTAAAGTTGAGAGTTAGCAATTTGAGTTCACATTTTTTTATATTTAAAAATGCACTTTAAATAAAAACACATTGTCTTTTGGAGAACGGTGTGATTAAACAAGCAAACTACAATCCCCAAATCTCAGCTTTCGGTCTCAATTTTTATGGACCTTTCTGGAAGGAACCTTGCCAGGTCTGTAGTTTTTCTTTTCCATTATCTATAGTATATTTCATTTACCACTCTTTAGCTACCTTCTACATTTTAGAGTTAACTCACTAGAATACTGATTCTCAAATGTTAGTGTGGGTAAGAACATTATGGAAAGCTTTTTAATACATGGATTTCTACAAAACCTTCTGATGCAGAAGGTCCAGGTTGAGTCCATACATTTTATTTTACGTTTGTTTTATTTTGTTGTAAATTGATAATTTGTAATTATATAAACGGATGACATACGAAGTATCGTTCAATGTAGAATAATTAAATCAAACCAGTTAATATATCTTAATATGTTTGTGGTGAGAACATTTACAGTTTTCTCTTTTGTCGATTTTGAAGTGTAAAATACTCCAACATTAACTATATTCACCACACTTTGTCATATTGGTAGAACTCAGAAAAGGGGAAAAGATTCCTTCTATCTATCTGAGATTTTGTATCCTTTCACCAAAGCTTTCACTTCCCCCACGCCAGCCTCCAAAATTGACATTGTTTTCTCTGCTTCTAAGAGTTTGATGCCTTTACATTTCACATACATTGAATTTCTAACACATCCCTGGGTTTATTACTCTGCTGAGCTGCAAACCACACTCAGATTAAGAGAATGAGGACTAAGTCATATTTCTTGTTAAAAAGTTAAGCCTTAGAGATTAATACCACGGCAAATGCACTAAATATTAGCTTATGCCACAACATGACTAGATCAGCTTGCTAAATCTATAGACACAGACTAATGCCTCACTTTCTTCGGCCAATCCGTTGTTTTCACTCAAATTGCTTCTTCCACATTTTTGGCTCACAATAGATTGTATTTTAGCAAAATATAATCTGTCAATTCATCACATCCTTTTTAAGTAAGACTTTCAAGTTCTCATCTAAAAAGGACAAAGTGGAAGATTTATGCCTTTTTGACATTGCAATTGGGATTCTATAGGGCAAAGGAAGTAATTTCTGAATATCCTTAGGCACTCTCCTTGAGAAATCATTTTCTTAACCTTTTTCTGAAGCTCAGAATTTTGACATGACATACATATTGACTTGGGACACGACTTTTTTTTTAAGTCATGTTATGCACTGATTTGGAAGGTTTCAAAGTCCATAAAAATATAGACATACAAATAAGGACTAATTTACATAATTTTTGTTGGATTATTTAGAACTTCTACTACTTTTCCATTCATAATAACTCTCCACTACTTGTAGAAATGATTGCTGAAATCCGGTCTTCAAGTAATTCGAATATTGAAAAATCTTTAACAACTTTACAGTCCTAGGTATGTTTGTGAAATAAAGAAGCAATGGAAACAACAATGACCTCTTCTTTCTGGCTTGACATTTGTTCAGGTCACACCATCTGCGTGGTCTGAATATAGAAAAAGATAGACCCAAGGTCACTGAAAAACCACAGAAAAAATGGCAACTGCATTGAAAAAGTAAAACACGGCAACTGATTTCTACACACACACACACACACACACCATCTGCCTACTTCATCTATTGATAATTGCTAAATTAACTTATTATGTCAAATTAAAATAAAGAAAGTTTTGGTCAACCAAATGCTTGAATTGAATCCACTAGGGAGACATGAGCGGGAAGGATTTCCCCAAACACCTGGTGGACGTGGCTGGAGTACATCACAGTGCTCTGTTTTCAGTATGCACCTTCATGAAGATCTTTCAAACAAACTGATTTCACAGACCACCATCAATGGTGGCCAGTGGAGATCAATACTGGCCAAACTTTGGAAATAAAATAGCAATGGAACTTAGAACCTAGCTATATGAGTTTGCTAGGGCTGCCATAACAAAGTCCCACAAACTGTGCAGCCTAAACAACAGACATTTATTCCCCACCATCCTGGAGGCCAGAAATTTGAGACCAAGGTGTCACAAGGCTGATCCCTCCTGAGGCTGTTCTTCTTGGCTTGTAGACGCCGTCTGCTCCCTGTGTCCTCACGTGGTTGTCTTTCTGTGTGTCTGTGTCTTATTGGACCAGGGCCCACCCTAATGATCTCATTGTACTTTAATTGCCACTTTAAGGGCCCTATCTCCAAATACAGTCACTTTCTGAGGCACTGGGGGTTAGGACTTTAATATCAGTATTTTGTGTAAACACTGCTCACATGCAAAAGAAAGCAAACTAACGCCAAACAATTGGTGAAATGTCAACATTTTTATCAAACAGCATGGGTTAGCTACGGATACACATACACACACACACACACACCATAGAACACTATGCAGCCATAAAAAAGAATGAGATCATATCCTTTGCAGAAACATGGATGGAGCTGGAGGCCATCTTCCTTAGCAAATTAACGCAGGAACAGAAAACCAAATGTTGCATGTTTTCACTTTTAAGTGAGAGCTGAATGATGAGAACACATGGACACATGGTGGGGAGCAACACACACTGGGGCCATCGGAGGGTGGAGGGTGGAGGAGGGAGAGGCTCAGGCTAGTAGTGGGTACTAGGGTGATACGTGGCTGATGAAATAATCTGCACAACAAACCCCATGACACACATTTACCTGTGGAACAAAACCGCACATGTACCTGTGAACTTAAAAGTTAAAAAAAAAGAAAGAAAATGTACAATATAAATTTCATGTTTAAGTTTTTTCCTATTTTAACAACTTTTAGTAAGTAAAGCTCAACAGCAGACTTCACTTATTTTTATGATGTTGGTAGTAATATTTTCTCCTTCATCTTGTTTGCTTGTTTCCATATCTTTCCCCATATCATATCCACTTTTAGCGTTATTACCAAAATAATATAATTGAACACAAATCTTTTTTAACACGTAGAGAAGGCCCATCCATGCCCATCCTCCCTCCTTTCAATCCTTCACTATCTGCTCCCAGACTCCCCATTTCAAACTTCCATTGTTCATTGTCAAATGCTTTAATAAACTTTCCATGTGCTAGTTTCCAATATACTTTCAATTATGTAACCAACCCATTGCAAATTCCACAATAGAGAAAGAAATATTTGGACACTTTTCTATTTCCCAGTTTAAGCTCTGTGTCAGCAAGATTAGGACAGGTCCAGAGGTGGATTTTTCAGTGGGAATGACCTAAACTCCAATGAATGAGTTATAAATGGAGACCTTCATGTAAAAACTTTTTAAAAATTGCTGTATCACCATTGGCGAATTAATCTCAATATCATGTAATATTTAACATCATTTTTCACAAAACAGAATTTGGGAAATAGGAAATACATGTGTTCTCACTAACAATGTAGTACTTTTTGTTTAACTTTGAAGTTCAGGGGTGCGTGTGCAGATTTGTTACACAGGTAAACATGTGTTATGGGGGTTTTATACAGATTATTTCATTACTCAGGTATTAAGCTTAGTACACATTAGTTGTTTTTCCTGATCCTCTCCCTCATCCCACTCTCCACCCTCCATTAGGCCCCAATGTCTGTTGCTCCCCTCTATGTTTCCATGTGTTCTCATTATTTAGCTCCCACTTATAAGTAAGAACATGCAGAATTTAGTTTTCTGTTCCTGTGTTACTTTGCTAAGGATAATGGTTTACAGGCTCCATCCATGTTCCTACAAAGGATATGATCTCCTTCTTTTTTATGGCTGCATAAGGATAACGGCCTCCAGCTCCAGGCACACTCCTGCAAAGAGCATGATCTTGTTCTTTTGTATGGCTGCATAGTATTCATGCTGGTTTTGATATCAGAAATACATGCCTTTTGCACATACTTTTTGCTTATTTAATTAACACAGAAAACTCAATGATATAGATTCTGATTACATCTATTGTAGTATCCTGCAACTTACACTGTTTTAAAAAATTGTCCAAGTTTTAAAGTTTTACTTTAAAACTTTGCAGAGAAGGCTCAGCACGGTGGCACATGCCTGTAATCTCAACACTTTGGGCGGCCCAGGTGGGTGTATCACCGGTGGTCAGGAGCTGGAGACCCCATCTCTACTGAAAAACACAAAAAACTTAGCTAGGTGTAGTGGTGTGTGCCTATAATCTCAGCTACTCAGGAGGCTGAGGCAGGAGAATCACTTGAACCCAGGAAGTGGAGGCTACAGTGAATTGAGATCGGGCCATTGCACTCCAGTCTGGGCCACAGAGTAAGACCGTCTCAAAACAAACTAACAAACAACCACCAAACTTTACAGACAGAATGAAAAGTAACCACTGTTGATAATCTTCCTCCTCACCATTAGGCATGATTATTACAATTGTCTCTTCATCTAGGATATAGATGTCAAAAACATACAAATCACCAAATTATTAGTAAAATTGCAGGAATTATAGATATCTGTTCTTTGCACATCTCAGGCAGAGAAACTGCATCTCTCTGGTTTTCAACTCATTTATCTAGAGTTATTATGATAAATTTTCCCAAATGATCCCAAATTGCTTGTCCACAAATTCTGGTAATATTTGTAAAACCTCAAATGTAAATGCAATGTATTTGTATATAATAGTTGGAGTAATCCAAGTCCACCACAAAAGATAGCTGTGCCTATTTTAAAAACATTTTAATAATGGGCACAGCTATCTTTTGTGATGACTTTGATTACTCCAACTATTATATACAAATACATCGCATTTACATACTTAACAAAAAAAAAAAAAGAATGCTTTAGCAAAAGAAAAAAAAAGAAAAAAAGAAACACAAACAAATAGCAGGTTCAAATCGCTGTGTTTGGACAGCATCCCATTTTTGCGAGTGTTTCAGGAGCAGTCCACAGCTTTTTTGCACCCTCAGTGTGTGCAATGCATTTAATGGCTCTGCCAATTTAGGAAGCAGAGAATCACCCAGAGCAGGAACGTCCTTGGCTTGGTCATTTAATTATAGACAATTATAGACCATTTTTGCTCCTTCACAGGCCTGAGTAAGCAGTGTGCAATGATGTGACAGTGATTATTAAATGTTTAAATAACACACTTAAAATTCTGATTTGGGGGACGATTTTTCTATCTTATACAGTGGATATTGACCCTGCCTGTAGACGGCAATGTTGTTCAAAAGACAACAACATCACCTATCTATTGCAGATTCGCTGTGCATTATACGCAGGTGAAGTGATGTGTGTCTCAGATGTAATATTAAATACATATATTACCTTAATATACTTAGGGAGTTAGGTTGAGGGAGACGGAAACAGATGGAAAAGATGGAATAAAACTGGCAAAATCCTGATGATTGTTGGAACTTGGTAAAATAAACTTA
Organism: Chlorocebus sabaeus; assembly: GCF_047675955.1. Taxonomy (NCBI): domain Eukaryota; kingdom Metazoa; phylum Chordata; class Mammalia; order Primates; family Cercopithecidae; genus Chlorocebus; species Chlorocebus sabaeus. The sequence continues at coordinate 147,806,228 of NC_132933.1, forward strand.
ATAGACAGAAAGATGCTAGATATTTCCTTTCTCCCACCCTCCAATCTCGGGTATGCCCCAGAGTTTCCCTATATAACAAACATGCACATGTACCCCTGAACCTAAAAGAAAAATAAATAAGTAAAATAAAATGTGTTTCTCTTTTCCCTAAAAAATAAAACAAAAATGCTAGATAGATAGACGATGGATAGACATTTTGTGTGGTTGAAATGTGCAGAGATAAAATGTGTGGATCCAGTTCCTTACGACTTAATAGATGTTTTTGTTTTATTTTGTTGATGTCAGAAATCAATATGTTGCAAAAGAGACGTGTTTTCCCACTGTCCACCAATTTAGTGTCTGCTTTAGAATTTGTATAAAAACAACCGATGGTTGAGATGCTGAGGAAAATCTACAACATGGTCTATGTTAAAGTTCACTAGAAAATAGTGAGAAATAACATGGCTTAGCTATGAAGATGGTGATTTCATTTAAAGTGTTAAGTCAATAAATCACTCAGCTACCACACAGTGCACGGCACAGAACTGCAGAAGGACCCAGCACATATTTCTTGGAGCCCTGGATCAGGGGAATACTTTGGAAGTGGTTTGTGAAATGCACCAAGGATGATGTCGTGAGCACATGGGCTCAGAGAGTAGAGATAAGGGATTCGAGGGGTGTGCTCATGTACTGCTATGCACAACAGTTCTGCAACATCTACAGATGAGTCCATCCTAGTGAGTAGAAATGGGTCAAGCATCTGAGAACCTCAAATTGCACTCTCTGTGTGTACTTTTAAAGTGCACAGTAGCATTGGACAGTCAGTCCATCAAAAATTGCTGAACATGAATATCCTTTGCTTCTTGTATATGAAAATGAAAAAGCAAAATTTTGTAGCACTGCATGGATGATATGAACGTGTGTGTGCATGTGCACGAATTATATGTATGTGTGTCAGTGTGTGTGTGCATATACAAGCTTATGTGTCTCTGTGACATCCCTGCAAATCAAGTCAAAAAGATCATATTATAATCTTGTCATTCTACAAATTATTTATAATGTGTGGATTTATTTTTGTTATGGTCTGAATTCTGCCTACCCCCTCAAAATTTGTATGTCCAAGCTTTAACCCTCTAGGACCTCAGAATGTAACTATATTTAAAGACAGGGTATTTTTTTTTTTCTTTGAGACAGAGTTTCGCTCTTGTTGCCCAGGCTGGAGTGCAATGGCGCAATCTCGGCTCACAGCAACCTCTACCTCCTGGATTCAAGCGATTCTCCTGCCTCAGCCTCCCAAGTAGCTGGGATTATAGGCACCCGCCACCACGCCTGGCTAATTTTGTATTTTTAGTAGAGGTGGGGTTTCTCCATGTTGGTCAGGCTGAAGACAGGGTCTTTAAAGAGGTGATGAAGGTACAGGGAGGTCACTAGGGTGAGCTCTGATCCAATAGGACTGGTCTCCTTGTAAGAAGAGGAGATGAGGATACAGACACACAGAGGTACCATCAGGTGAGGACACAGGGAGAAGACGACATCTACAAGCCCAGGAGAGAGGCCGCAGGAAGAACCAGCCCTGCTTGATCTCAGTCTTCCCACCTCCAGGGCTGTGAGAGAATCAATGTCTGTTGTTTATAAGCCACCCAGTCTATGGTATTCTTTTATAGCAGACTGAAATTGACTAAGGCACCTCATAAGAAGAGGAGATGAGGCCGCAGACACACAGAGGGACAACGCTGTGAGGACACAGGGAGAAGACAGTGTCTACAGGATGACAGAGGCCTCAGAAGGAACCAGCCCTGCCCACACCTTGATCTCGGACTTCCAGCCTCCAGAACTCTAGGAGGATAAATGTCTGTTCTTTAAGCTGCTTAGTTTGTCTTCCTTTGTTACAGTAGCCCTAAGAATAATACAAGGTCCAAATAATCCCAATGTATTATTTACAGGAGATACTGTAAATACATCATTTAAACAATTCTCAATATCCATTCATTCCTTAAAAATTTTGTAGTAATCTAGTGTTTCTTCTTTAATTAGGAAATAAATAAAAGAAAAACAAAACTCTTACTCAAATAATGGAAGTGAACATATAAGACTATTATGCTAATATTAAAAGGCATCTGCAATTGTATTGAATTTCACTGTTTATTTTTTATCTTTTGCATTTAGAATGTATCAGTAGTATAGTTAAGAATATTAAATTTTAAAGTATAAACCTTTCTTGAAAGGATGGTAGTTATTATTTGAATTTAATAAATGTGTTTTTATAATCAGGTATGTTACACATTAATCACAATGTAGGTGAATGCAAAAAGATGGTATTGTGATGAAAATATTTATGGTGCTAACATTTTATCTTTCCTTAGAAATGATATTTTCTCTTCATCTCGAAATATCCACAGACTAGAATCATGATCTATTGTGCTCAAGTGATAAGACAGACAAAAAGAAGAATGTGATATTAAATGGCCTGCTGTCAGAAATATGCAGAAATTACTTTTTGTAATGATGTCTAAAATAATACACATCTCTTAAAAGAGGGAAGATAAAATATTAAAAATATGTTTAAGAAAGCTGACATGTCATTTTCAACAATATTTTAAGATGCATTGTAGCTGTGAGATGGACCAGTCACAAAAATAAGTGGAATAAATAAAAACCTAAGTCACTTATATTAGAAAAATTACAAAGAAATATTCCTTTGTTTTAAGCAACAAAACTTTAAAATGTGGAATCTAGATGATAATGCATGAACAACTGGGAAAATGTGATCTCACTAAGATTGTTTATTGCTAAGGATAATTATACATTTTATTGTGCTAAATATACTTATACCCTAAATTTGCTTTTTCAGCCATTTTAAGTGTACAATTCAGTGGTAATAATTACATTTACAATGCTGCTCAACCATCAAGACTACTTTCAAACGACTTTCATTACCCCAGAGAGAAATGCTGTAGCTACTAAGCAATGACTCCCCCGTTGGCCCTCTCCCCAGACCCTGGTAACCATTATCCTGTATTTTCTCTCTATGATTTGGGCTATTCTAGATATTTTACATGAGTGGGATCATGTAATATTTGTCCTCTTATTTTATTTAGCATAATAAAGTGTTCATCTACATGGTAGCATGTGTCAGAGGCTCCTTCCTTTTTTAGGTTGAATAATATTCCACTGTATGGACAGGCCACAGTTTGGCCACTCATCCGCTGATGGACACCTGAGTTGTTTCCACTTTGTAGCTATGTAAAGAATGCTTCTGTGAATACTCTTGTATAATTTTCTGTTTGAGTCCCTGTTTTTAATTCTTTTCACCTGAATTTGAATAGGGAAATTGCTGGGTCATGTGGTAATTCTACTTTTAATTTCGACGGGAACCATCATATTGTTATCTGTAATGGCTGCAGCATTTTACGTTCTCACCAGTGATGCACAAGTGTTCTGACTTATCCACAGCCTCACTAATGCTTGTTCTTTTACAATTAAACATTATTTTATTTAAAAAATATTTTAAAATTACTATTTTTTTGTAGAGATGGGATATCACTGTGTTGCCTAGTTGGGTCTCAAACTCTTCGCCTCAATCAATTCTCCCACCTTAGCCTCCCAAAGTGCAGGGATTATAGGCATGAGCCACTATACCTAGCCAACATGATTTTCAATTCTATACATGTACTAAAGAATTACTCCTAAATTAGACATGACTCACCCGACCTTGGATGGGAACCTATCAAAGATGTGCCTCCTGGGCAAAAGGCAATATTTGGGTTGGAGAGTAAGCAGTGCCTTATTTTTCCACACCTGAAAGATGATGGTTGGTGAGTGCACCAGTCCATTTTCTATTGCTTATAATGGAATACCTGAAACTGGGTGTTTATATTTAAGAATAATTTATTTCTTACAGTTATAGAGGCAAAGAAGTTTCAGGTTGAGGAGTGGCATCTGGTGAAAGCTTTCTTGCTGTTGGGGACTCTCCTGCAGAGTTTTCAGGCAGTGCAGAGCATTCCATGGTGAGGGGGCTGAGTGTGCTGGCTCAGGACTTTCTTCATCTCTTGTAAAGCCACCAATCCCACCCCTGTGACAACTCAACAATCCATGAACCCATGAATCCATAAATCAGCAAATCCTTTCTTGAAGGTGGAGCCCTCAACACCCGATTAGCTCTTCAAGGCCCTATCTCTCAACCTTGTCACATTGAGGATTAAGGGTTTTTTGTTGGTGGCGTTTTTTTTTTTTTTTTTTTTTTTTTTTTTTTTTTTTTTTTTTACCCCAAGTCTTTCTCTCTTGCCCATGCTGGAGTGCAGTGGCATGATCTTGGCTCACTGCAACCTCCATCTCCTGGGTTCTGCCTCAGCCTCCTGAGTAGCTTGGATGACAGGTGCCTGCTACCATGACTGGCTAATTTTTGTATTTGTAGTACAGACAGCGTTTTACCATATTGGTTAGGCTGGTCTCGAACTCTTGACCTCTAGTGATCCTCCCACCATGGCCTCCCAAAGTGTTGGGATTACAGGCGTGAGCCACTGTGCCTGGCCTGAGATTAAGTTTTAATGTGAGTTTTGGAGTGGACAAATATTCAAACCATAGCAGATTTAAAAAGAGTGCTGATACTTACACAGCATTGGGAAGGAGAAAAAGAAGAAAAAGGTAAGCAAATTCAGGTGTCACGAGACTCAAAAAGAGGAGTTTCATAAAGAGTCTGACAGTGTGAAAAATTTGGAGCAGGGTTGAAGGACAGCTTCAAATTAATGAATGCATTGGAATATTTTACAAAGATGTTAGTAAATCTGTTACTTTATTCCATTAGTAAGAGTTCTCCAGAGAGACAGAATCAACAGGATATAGAGATAGGTGATACAGATATAGACATAGAAGGACAGATATATAGATAGATACTGAGGTAGAGATAAAGATATAGGCTGGGTGTGATGACTCATACCTATAGTCCCAACACTTTGGGAAGCTGAGGCAGGAGGATCTCTTGAACCCAAGAGCTGGAGACCAGCCTGGGCAACATGGTGAAACTCTGTCTCTACAAAATTAGCCAGGTGTTTTCTTGCAACCTGTAGTCTCAGCTCTTGGGGAGGCTGAAGTGAAAGGATGGCTTGATCCCAGGAGGTTGAGGCTGCAGTGAGGTGAGATTACACCACTGAACTCCAGTCTGAGTGACATAGCAAGATCCTGCTTCAAAAAAAAAAAAAAAAAAAAAGATATGTAGATTACAGATATAGATGAAGATGGATACTGATAAGCATGGATATAGAAATATGAGAGGGAACTTATAAGGGGAAATGGCTCATGCAATTACAAGGAATGAGAAGTCCCACCACAGGTCATGTGCAAGCTGGAGAACCAGGAAGGCCAGAAGTGTGGTTGATTCCAATTGTGAAAATCTCAGAACCAGGGGAGCTGATGGTGTAACTCTCATTCTGAGACCAAAGGCCTGAGAACTTGTAAGGCCACTTGTACAGTCCTGGAGTTCAAAAGCCAGAGAACCTGGAGTTCTCATGTCCAAGGGCAGGAGAAGTGTGTCCCAGCTCCAGCTCTGGAAGGAAGGCAGAGAAGGAGAGAGAGAGAGAGAGAAAGAGAGAGAGAGAGAGAGAGAGAGAGAGAGAGAGAGAGAGAGAGAGAGAGAGAGAGAGAGTTTGACTATACTTTCCTTGGCCTTTTTTTTTTTTTTTCCTATCTGAGCCCTCAGCCAATTGGGTGATGTTAGCACACACTGAGAATGGATCTTCCATACTCAATCTCCTGATTTAAATGTCAGTCTCTTCTGGAGACACTGTCACAGACATACTCAGAAATAATGCTTGTCCAGCTATCTGGGTAACCCTCAATCCAGTCGAGTTGACACTTAAAATTAACTATCACAATTCAGCACATAAACCTAGTCCTAATGCATTAGCAAATAAAATAAATGCTTGTTTTTCCAGAAAGCATGTTTGAAAATATCAAGTATAATAGATCAAACCATAAGGATAAAGCTACCAAAGGTCAATATTGATGCTTGATTAAGGGAAATTCAATGAAATGATTAATTACAGTGGTAGATAATGGGTTTATTATTTTTTGCTATAAGTTTTCTGAAACACTGCTGCAGTTGCACTTACTTTTATCCAAGAAGAAACATAGTCCTTAATTGTCTTTCAGACTAATTTAGTACTTGATTTTTATATCTTATTTTCAAACTATGGCAATTCAAAAATTTGAGTATTCTGATATACATGAAAATAAACAGATCAATGGACTATTCCTTAATTTCATCCCTTAAACCTCATTGTACTGAATCCTGGGTTTATTGGTGGGGGGTAGGGGAGGAACAGAACCCAAACCCTCCAGTGCATAGTAGAAGATAATGTACCTAAACCAAAACTATTGGTAGACTATTATCCTATGTCTGAATGAAGATTTAATAAATAAAGATTCATGAAAGTGAAATAATTACTAAAGAAAAACTATCAATATGAAGTCATTTCTTCTTTCATTTTTTCCCTTTCTACCCACAGAAATATAAATATCTACAAAGCTTGGAGGTGAACATTGCATTTCCCAATTTACTAGCATCTTGCTTTGGTATTGCAGAATGAGCTCTTTCTACAGTTCACTGAAATTGTCCAATTCATGGGGGAACAGATTCTACCTGCACTCTCCTTGCTACTACACATGTGCATAAGGGAGTTTCCCTTTGAAGAGACGATCCTTTGATACTAGGCTGCAACTGACCTACCTTTTGCAATAGATAGTGGCTGCCCTGTGGCCCCTAAGCCTTCCCTCGGCATGATGCCCATAGTGTTACCAGAGGAGGCCAAATCCTTTCCTCTTCCCCTAGATACCAGGGAATAGCAACAGTTTTCTCTGCCTGGAATGCTTTCCCTCCAGGTTTTCCAAAAGCAAGCTCCTTCTCTTTCTTCAGTTCTGAGTTCAAACATCTTTGGTCCAGTGGATCTTTAAGGGGTTACTTTTTCCTTTCAAATTTCTTAGCTTGATGATGGATGTATTTGCTTCTTTGATGTACCTCTCCCTGCAGTAGGCTGTCAGTCAAAAAGAGTTGGAGTTCACAAGTCTCTCACTAGCCTTTTCAATAGTACAGGAAAATTGACAGTGTGCAAGAATATCTGTTGGATGAATTCACAAAAGAAATGCAGTGTTACCTAATTCAGCCAGATAGGGGTTAAAAATGAAATCAATCACTAAAGGACAGAATGCAGATAGGCATTCTGACAATTGCCTAATAATGTGTCCTTAGACAATTTGGTTGTTGTGCAAGTATCATAGACTATGTTTATAGAAACCTGAAGAGCATAGCTAACCACACATCTAGGCTATACGGTATGGTGTATTTGCTACCCGGGTACTCACTTGTACAGCCTGTTACTCCACTGAATACTGTAGGCAACTGTAACTCAATGGTATTTGTGTATTTAAGCAAATCTAAACACAGAAAAAGTAATGTGTTGCTCTATGATGTTGCAGTGACTGAATGTCACTAGGCGATAGGAAATTTCCAGCTTCATTATAATCCCATCATTTATGTGTTCTGCCATCAAAACATTGTTATGTGGTACATGACGTAATTTAAATCTGTATGCTGCTGATGGAAACTGCCTAAATCATAAGCGTACCTACATTTAAACTATGGCTAAATTATATACGCATCAACAAACAGACATGCACTGGTAAAATAGTGATGATAAGATGGTTTTTCTGTTGTGATTTTTATATTGCCATGTTATTCTTTTTAGCATGAAGTTAGCAAGCTTTGTCATTTCTATAATGTTCATATCTGTAGTTAAAGTATATCTCATTGTACATTTTTATTTAAAAGAATGTACATCTTTTATTTTTTGTAGCTAATGATCTTTGACTCAAGGATAAGAACTAAAAGCCCCTTGTCTCTTCTATATTATTCTATTGTATTTATCTCCCCCCACATATAAATTATATAATATTGGTTAATTGTTTTACAGCCTATTGGTCTGGTATAGGGTCCATTCTGCTTGAACAGCAGTAATCTTTTTGATTTCATCATGATGAAACCCAACAGATACAATAGGCTTCAGCAAGTACAAGTGAATAAAATATGAAAGGGAGCAAAACAATTGTGAACAGCATCAGCTTATCATAGGTGGCAATGCCATGACAGCTCATAGAAGCTTTCTAATATCCCCATCATTCCACATCTGTGACATGTGTATTCCCAAAGGACTAAGCTAAGCATGAAACCACCACCTCAATTCAGGTGATCTGAAGTCAGAAATATTTACCAAATCAGCTGTGGGGCACCCTCATCTTTTATGTCTAGATGTTCCTGGAGTCCCCCTGGGTATAAGTGATTACTCCAATGATAAAGTCAGCTCATTCAAGCCAACTACTCATAACTTGATCTCATCAAGGATACACAGGTGTTTGTCCACTCCATTGCCCTCAACTGGACTCTCATTTGTTTTGAATATGTTATGCCTAAATACCCAACAATTTGTGGAGTTACTGGTGTAAAATAAATAGAGCAAGGGGCAAATCTTCAGGCGTACCTGAAGTTACAGGAAAAGTTTCAGAAGCACCTGCTGAATATTTTACTCATAGAGAACGAAAAGAAGGAGCAGGGTGAGGAGGAGAAGGAATAGAAGAGGAGAACATGAGTAGGAGGAGAAAAAGAATAGAAATAGAGGGAGAAATGAATGAGCAAAGGTTGGACCACACGGCTTCTCAGTGCTTCTTACAGGAGGGTGACTGATGATGATTTGTCTTCATTCGATCTTTCAAGATAACTGTTTTGAAGGGTAATTATGCCATGTTATCATATGATTTTTAGAAATATTTACCAAATTAGGCACTGCGCAAACATTGAAAATATAATGATGTGTAAGAGAAACTTCCTAAATGAGACTCTGTCATTTGCAACAACGTGGATGGAAGTGGAGGTCATTCTGTTAAGTGAAGTATGCCAGGCACAGAAAGACAAACATTGCATATTCTCACTTATTTGCAGGAGCTACAGATGAAAACAATTGAACTCAAGGAGATAGAGAGTAGAAGGGTGGTCACCAGAGGCTGGGAAGGGTAGTAGCTGGTGGAGGGAGAGGTGGGGATGGTTAACGGCTACAAAAAAATGCTTGGAAAGAATGAATAAGACCTAAGCACAACAGGGTGACTATAGTAAAAAAAAATTAGTTTTACACTTTAAAATAACTAAAAGAGTATAATTTGATGGTTTATAACACAATGCATAAATGCCTGAAGCGATGAATATCCCATTCACCCTGATGTAATTAGTACACATCGTGTGTCTATATCCAAATATCTCATGTACCCCATAAATACATACAGCTACTATGGACCCACAAAAACTAAAAATTAAAAATTTTTAAAAGAGAAGCTTCCTGGATTCAAAAGCTGTGACCACTCACATATAATTGATCTTTCTCTTCCTCTCTCTGTCTCTCTTGGTCTTACACATACAAGCGTGCACACACACACACAAACACACATCATAATAGTTCGTTATCTAGCAGAAAATATACTAAATTGATGTCTCAAAGAAGCTTCATCTCTAACATTGGCTGATAAATTGAGTAGTTTCCTAGGAACAATACTTTCAAGTACAGTTACGTTAAAAGGTTGTCAAAACTTACACAACTTCGTAAATGGCATAACAGAACAAGGTGGAAGTGAAGCAGTCTGTATTAAATTAGAACACTTAGTATCTTTTCCCAATAACAAAATGAACTTGATATGCCCCCTGATGTAAAAAGCATGTACTGGCTTGTATATAAAATTATGTCACATGAAATAAAACTGGCTGAAAGAGTATAAACAAACAGAAAGTTAATTAAAATATATCCAGGTTGTGAAGTGACCAGCAGACTGTCACAATGAATTTCCTAGTAAAAGAACTAGAGGATTATAAATATTAAAAATCCGATAAGAGATTGCACAATGTTTAACTTGAAAGGACACTATGCATAATTATAGAATAATAGAAGATTACATAAATACAGAAAGTTACAACATAATCTTCATATTTTAATGACAGAAATTGTCAGTTTCTTATACACCTACAAACACATACCCCCTAAGACCTAGAAGAACTACTCCTAAATATTTACCCGAGAAAAATGAAAATGTACCCACATTTGTACAAGAACATCTGTAGCAGGTTGATTCTTAAAAAATCTGTATTTGGGATATCTTTTTGCTTTTCTATTTTCACTTATTTTTAATTTGTATAAATTAAAGGGGTACAAGTGCAACTTTGTTACATGGATATATTGAGTAGTGATGGAGTCTGAGGTTGTAGTGTAGCCACCACCTGAATAAGGTACATTGTACCCATGAAGTGATTTCTCATTCATCACCACCTCCCACCTTCCCACCCTTTCAAGCCTCCAGTGTCCATCGTTCTACACCAGTGGTCCCCAACCTTTTTGGGGGCTTTGTTCCACCTGGGACAGGCTTTGTGGAAGACAATTTTTCCATGGATCGGTAGGGGGAGTGGAGATGGTTTCAGGATGAAACTGTTCCACCTAAGATAGCAGGCATTAGATTCTCATAAGGAGGACACAACCTAGATCCCTCACATGCACAGTTCACAATAGGGTGAATCTTCCTATGAATCTAATGCCACTGCTGATCTGACAGGAGGCGGGGCTTGGGCGGTAATGCAAGTGATGGGGAGCGGCTGTAAACACAGATGAAGTTTTGCTGACTCGCCAGCTGCTATGTGGCCTGAATCCTAACAGGTCACAGACTGGTACTGACTGGTTCCTGGCGTGGGGGTTAGGGACCCCTCATTCTATGTCCACGTTTCCACATTATTTAGCTGCCACTTACAAGTGAGAACATGTGGTATTCATCTTTCTGTTTCTGAGTTGTTTTACCTGAGATAACAACTTCCAGTTCCATCCATATTGCTGTAAAAAAAACACGGTTTTATTCTTTTTTATGGCTTAATACGACTCCATTGTGTATGGAGTCGTATTAAGCCACATTTTTGTCATGCAGTCTGTCCATCTGTTGATGGGCACTTAGGTTGTTTCATATCCTCTCTATTGTGAATAGTGCTGTGATAAACATATAAGTACAGGTATGTTTTTGATGTAATTATTTCTTTCTCTTGGGTAAATACCCAGTAGTAAGATTGCTTGATCAAATGGTAGTTCTATTTTTAATTCTTTGAGAACTCTCCATAGTGTTCTCCTTAGAGGTTGCACTAATTTACATTCCTACCAACTGAGTGTAAGCATTCTTTTTTCTTTGTGTCCTCACCAGTATCTGTTACTTTTTGTTTTTAATAATAGTCATTCTAACTGGCGTGAGATGGTATCCCATTGTGGTTTTAACTTGCATTCTCTAATTATTAGAACATTTTTTCATATGCTTGTATAAGCATTTGATTATCTTCTTTTGAAAAATAGCTATTCAAGTCCTTTGCCTACTCTTTAATGGAGTTATATGGTTTTTAGTTCTTGTTATTTAAGTTCCTTGTGAATTCTGGATCTATATTTCAATTGAAGATCAAGTTGCAAAGAATAAGGGGGTTTATTTTTTCAACAGAGATATAAAGTTACTACGTAAACTTATAAACTGGAGCCATAGTGTGGATTGGATAATAAACTCATTTTTCAATTATTTTGTATGTATGCATAAACAGATTATCGACAGGGAAGATTATAATATATTAATTTCTCAGACCTTCTTTATAAATGTTTGTACACTGGAGATCATATTATATATTACTTAAACAGTTTCCACAATTAAACAAACTCTAATCATATTTTGTAGAAGATAAAATAGGTATTAATGCATAACATGAAATTAATAAAAACATTTTAATCTCATTTCTTCATAAATATAATAATTAGTAAATTAGCTATTCTTTTTGTAAGAAGTAATCACAAAACAGAACTAATCTCTCAACAACACTACTTTGCTTATGCTTATAAATTTATTCATTATATAAAAGTTATTCAACTGAGATTTATAGTTAAATACTTTATATTTATAGTTAAATATATTATATATATTTAATTACATATAATATATTTATTATATAACTATAAACCTCAGTTGAATAACTTTTATATCTCAAAAGAAAGAATCTCAGCTCAAAGAATTAATGCTGAATAAATTTTCTGAAAGTCTTGTAATATTCATTAGGAGAAAATAAAGGTAAATTTATAATCATAAGCAAGTAATCTCAGCTCAATGAATATAATATTATAGTGATTATAATCATTATAATATTATAATGATTATTATAATATAATGGCATATTCCCTAGATTCTTGAACAAAGAATGCTCTAATCAGCCCATGTATTTAAAAGCATTTATGTAAGTATTTCTAGCTTAGCAGTTATTGTGCTCAGAAATGTGAAGACTTGAAGAATTTCTGATTTCTGTGTTGCTCTTCAGAAGTGTAAAGCCATTTAGCTGTACAATCTTTTGATGTCATTTTTTTCCCTGACAGATTTTGTGAATTTATCTTTGCTTCAGAAGTTCACCATGATGTACTGATGTGAGTCTATTTTATTTAATGTGCTGAGGATTAAATTTTTTTTCTGGAGATCTTATCTTTTATTTCTGGGAAAACCATTATTTCTTAACGTGAATCCAGTAGCAAACTTTTGGCACTTTTTTTGTTTTTGAGACAGGATCTGACTCTGTCAATCAACTTGGAGTGCAGTGGCACCATCAAAGCTCACTGCAGCCTCAACTACCCTGGCTCAAGTGATCCTCTTACTTCAGCCTCCCAAATAGCTGAGGCTACAGGCACACACCACCACACCTGGCTAATTCTTGTATTTTTTGTAGACATGGGGTTTTGCCATATTACCCAAGCTGGTCTCAAACTCCTGAGCTCAAGTTATCCTCTCAACTTGGCCTCCCAAAGTGCTGGGATTACACGTGTGAGCCACTGAGCCTGGCCAGAGAAATTTTTGTAGGTGTTATAGGTTATACTTTCTCCAAGTGGTTAATTGCCTTTATTGATTCCTTAATTGTAATTTTAGCGTGTTTTCTTGTCATATGTAATCTAACATTTTCTTCTTCCTCAATTTTGCTGGTGTGGCTCAATTACTATTCATTCCATATTCTCTCTTGATAATGTATAAGTTATCTTTTATTTTTATTTTTACTTAGGTAGGATTTGAACCTATTCCATTCTTTTTTTTTCTATCTCTTAACAATAGCACTTCTTTCATATGCAAGTACATATATTTTTCTAACACTATTTGCAAATACCTATTCCAGCTGCTTCTCACTATAGTTCGAATGTCTCTAAAACTGTTTAGTTCCTACTGTCTTTCTCATTCATAAAATTAGTTTTATATAATTATTAACTTATTTTTCTGCCAACTCCTGAATTTTCACTGAGTCAGTTTAGGGCATTAAAGCCTGTCTAGTTTATAATTTTCTTTATGGTATATTTCTTGCTTCCAATAACTTTATTTTGACAATTACATAACACATTCATAGATAATAACCTTATCCATTTTGGTTTATCGTTCTCCAGGGTTTCACTCTTTCTCTGTTGAGCTACGTGCACATTTGATTTTGCAGACCTTTAAATTAGGTGTCAACAATGAAAATCCTTTTAATTAGTTCAGTGCTTTTTTTACTAGATTTATTTATTTTTTTTTTTGAGACAAGGTCTTGCTCCATTGCCCAGGCTGGAGTGCAGTGGTGTGATCTCAGGTCAATGCAGTCTCAATCTCTGGGCTCAAGTGATCCTCCCACCTCAGCCTCCTGAGTAGCTGGGACCATAGACATGTGTCAGCACACCTAGTTGTTTTTTTTTTTTTTTAAATTTTGTGGAGACAGGGCCTCACCACATTGCCCAGGCTGGTCTCAAACTCCTAGGCTCAAGTGATCCTCCCGCTTCAGCCTCCCAAAGTTCTGGGATTGCAGGAGTGAGCCACTGTGCCCAACCTAGAATATTTTTATTTAACTCAGGAAATAGCTTTTAGGCTGAACTTCCTTAAGTGCTACAGTTGTTCATTATATGCTGTTGCTATTATTAATATTAATATTATTGTTACTAATAACATTTTGTTGTTTGTACAACTTGCCATCTGTTTTCTGCAGCAGCTTGGTTTGCTGGGAGCGTCGTCTGTGTGTTCTGATTCCCGGGTCTCCCGATTTGAAGAACTCATTTTTTTGTTGACTCACTGGATTTTAGGCCATGCCGTTAGAGTATTCTAAATGGCTGTGCCTTCTTGGAAGGTACAGGTAAAATGATCTCAACCACCATGGGACCATGAATCAATAGAGAACACTATCTGCAGCCTATGGAAGTTCTTGGAGGAAGTCTGTGGATAACAGAAGTCAGGCTCACTCACTTTCCATCATTCCAGCATCTCTGGAGGAAATCTCCAAGCCATAATCTGCCAGTTTCTGGTCCTCACCCTGGGATTCCCTGGAATTGCATTTCTCATCTTTATGGCATCCATGAAGGAGAGCACTCCATGTAAATTTCCTTGCTGCTCTTCCGAGTACATCCAAACTTCACTCATATACAACTTTCTGGGAGCTTCAGCCATTGAGTCAAGGAGGGTCCAGTTGCTGGAACTTGGAGTGCAGGTGAATCAAGCTGTGTTAGAGGTATTATCTTTCCAGAATCAACGTCACAAATGGTCATTTTTGAACTCATGTATTACATATATGTCTCATCCTTTTCATATTAAATATAATATACCAGATATATGGCTCAACCATTTCAACAATTGAGGTGGAATGAATGCATTTTTTACAGTGCTAATAACAACCTGGATTTTTATTGTGTGTATTATATACAAATACAACACAATTTTTGTAAAATTCTTAATAAGAAAATCCCAACCTCTTCTACTGGACTGTTCTTTCAATAACTTCTTTCCTGGTTCCTCTTCTCTCATACCTACTTACTCTAATTATCACCCAAGGACTCAATACCGGTATAATGAGTCCTAAAGGACATTTTTTCTTATATATTTTGACATAAAGAACACCTGACTAGAAACCATATCCCCTGGATGCTGGTCCTGAAAATGAGACAGCTGAAGCCTTTTATGAATTTGTAAAGAAAGAGATAAGCGTTGAATTAGACCATGGAGTTGGGGGCATTTGTGTGCATGTCACTTTCATCCCATTTTGCTCCTCTCTCTCTGTGTGTGTGTGTGTGTGTGTGTGTGTGTGTGTGTCTGTGTGTGTGTGTGTCTGTGTGCTAATTTCAATATATTTAGAACTCCAAGAGGCTTTTGGTTACACGACTGAATCATATGGTGATGAAACCTGGAATTTTAGCGGACCTGTCACCAGAATAGTGTACATTGTACCCAATAGGTAGTTTTGATCCCTCACGTTCCTCCTAGCCTCCCGCTTCTGAGTCTGTAGTGTCCATTATAACACTATGTTTGCCTCTGCGTCCCCATACCTCAGCTCCCACTTATAAGTGAGAGCATGCAGTATCTGGTTTCAATTCCTAAGCTACTTCACTTAGAATAATGGCCTCCAGTGACATCCAAGTTGTTAAAAAAGACATTATTTTATTCTTTTTTATGGCTTAGTAGTAGGAATTGTAGCAGGACGAGCCACAGACAAAACCCCTCAGACGCTGGAAGGGTGTCTCAGATACCGGAAGAGGCTTTTTCAGTCGGGAGCATCAGCAGACTTGTATCTCAAGAACTGAGCTCTCTGAAGAAAGAGTTCCGGGCCCTTTTAAGGGCTTACAACTCTAAGGGGTACATGTGAAAGGGTTGTGATAGATTGAGATCTATAGATAGCACATGTGGTTAGAGTGGGGGGTTAATCTTTAACCTCAGGTCTGGTCAGTGGTGCCTCTTGGTCTTGTCACTGACTTCATTCCTGCTGTTTTTCAGCTTTTACTTCCTCCTTCTCTTCAGAGACAGGAGACAGTAAGAGAAATGGCCTCTCTCCTCATTCCCCCTTTGAGAACCTCACGCACTAGTGGGAGTTCTCACTCTCATCTTCACTACCCAGGTCTTCCTGCGAGACAGATTGATAGTGATTCATGTAATACACTTGTGCTGAGGTCTTCTGATGACCTAAGGTGGTAACGAAGCCTCTTAGTAACCGGAGAAATATGGGTAACATACAGGGGAGTAACTCGCAGGTTCTTAACAGTGCCAATGGCACAACTCCCTGCCTATTGATGAGGTAACTGAGTGTAGGCTCTGTGCCTACATATCCAGTATAGTCCAGCAGGAGCTGTCCAATCTCGATGAGATTCTGGATGGACCTAAGCAGTCTGTATTTTAGGAAATTTACTGAAGGGAATCTTTTCAGTATGGTTTAGACCTCACCACGTGACTGTCCCTGTTGTGCTATTATACAGCTTCTGCCCTAGACAATTGAGCGTTCCTACAGGGATAGTGAAGTCTTTTCCTTCTCTAGCTATGCAGTATTTTCCAATAACTGAGGTTTTCAAGACCCAGAAGTTGCTAGTTTGGGCCTTCTGGACTGGAACTGGATCAGTAGGCCCCAATTCTCGGGCTTCCTAAGGCCATCAGTCTCCTATAGTGGTTCTCCCACACACATAACAGGAAGTAACATTGACGGAATGAGCTACATTTTCTGCTAACTGGAGAAACAAGTTCTTTGTCTGTCTGTGTGTGTGTGTGTGTGTGTGTAAGCTCCAGTGCTGGTAGGTTCAGCTCATCATAAAATGTCTGAAACATTGGTTTGGGAGAGTGCCTGCGGACCTCCCCTTGGACTAGAATATTTACTGGGGGATCTAGTCCAGTTCCACTGATTCCTAGAGTTACATACTCTCCTGTTTTCCACCAGGGACCAAGGGGATTGGTAATTAGTAGTTCTAATGGGTTACAGGGACCACTAGGGCAGGAAGAGTCACTCTTTCCTTTCTGAAGGCGGGCAGCCTCTGTCTCATCTTTTTTTTCCAGGGGTCTAAATGACAGAGGACCAGTAACTACATTCATCACTACACAGTCCTAATTCATGACAAACATCCTTATTTTCTACTGTATAACCCCGTTCCCAATCTAGAGAGCCACATCTTATTCTATTTCCATATGGGTCACTGTTGATTGCTGCACAGGCATCAAATTTTAAGGTAATTTGTTTGGGGACTCCTTTTTCTTCTGTTCTAGTTATTACTTTACTCGTATCAGCTTTTCCCCAGTTGCCAGCCCTCAATCTTATTTCAAAAACGGTAGTCATAGGGAGCTCAGATGGGTTATAGCACACATCAGGCTGGTCATTTCCTGGGCTGCATACCTTGTACTGGGTGGCATGATACAAACAAGTCCCTTTTAGAGTTCCAGTACATTCATAATAACTATAAAACAGAAAGACTGTTTTAACTTTTTGCCTTACCTCAGTAACTTGATGTCATTGGAAACAGTCCTCAGTCTGAGGAAGGTCAGTTGAAGTCCTTACTGTGCAAGTCCAAAATTTAAGGAAAATGAGTCCCACGCTGAGTTTCCTCATGCTTCAGCCATGCATGGACCAATCAGCTTCTGGGTGTGACTGGAGCAGGGCTTGCTGTCTTCTTCAAAGTCACTTTGCAGGGGTTGTCCGGGCTTGGTCTCACCTCCCAGGTCCCAGGTGCTGCAGGTTTTACGCGGCTGTGGTGGATCCAGGCTGGGATTGCCTCTACCTTTACAGTTGTGGGAGTGGTCAAGATGATGGTCTGGGGTCCTTTCCACCGTGGCTGCAAGGGGGCTATGTTCCAATCCTTGATCCACACCTGATCACCTGGGGAGAAAGGGTGAACTGGGGAGAGTAAGCTGACAGGGAGTCACTCATTTATCCAGGTTGAAATTGTTAGTGTAATTTTCCCTAAAGCCTGTAGCTGTCGCTGTAACTCAATTTCACCTAGCTCTCCAGGAGTGCCTGAGAGTCCCCGTAGTATGGGAGGGGGCCTATGATACAATATTTCATAAGGGGAATATCCTGTTCTTTTAGAAGGGGTACATCTGATCTTAAACAACACCATAAGGAGAGCCTGTACCCATTTTAATCCTGTTTCTTGACACACTTTCCCTAAATTATTTTTGATAGCCCGATTCATCCATTCCACCTTTCCGGAGCTCTGTGGCCGGAAAGCTGTGTGTAGTTTCCATGTGATCCCCAAAACCTTTGCTGTCTTCTGTACCAAGTCAGCCACAAATGCTGGCCCATTGTCCGAGCTGATTTGTAAGGGCAGTGCAAACCTAGGGATGTGATCTTGGAGAAGCACACGGGTTACTTCACAAGCTTTCCAAGTTTGTGTCGGATAGGCCTCCACCTACCCAGAGTATGTACACACTAGAACTAGCAAATACTTGTTACTTCCACATCTGGGCATCTCGATGATGTCTACTTGGAGATCTTCAAAGAGGGCTGCTCCATAAACTTGTATGCTGGGCAGGACGGTTGGACCTTGCCTGGCATTGTGCTGCCGGCAGGTGACACACTGCTGTGCCACTGTTTTGGTAAGGGCTGAGAGATGCAGGATGTAGGAGTACTGGCCTAACAACTTTTCAAGTGACTCTTGGCCTAGGTGGGAGGGGGTCTCATGCACAGCCAGTACGACTGCGGCTCCTAGCGGTTGTGGCACGGCTGGCTATTATTCCATCCGATAACTGGATCCATCCCTCTTCTATCACCTGCCCTCCCTCTGCCTGGAGAAAGTCCTTCTCTTCTTTAGAATAAGTAGGTACAAGGTCAGGTGCCTGAGGGAGCAGGGGCGCTGTGACTGATGCCCGGTAGGGGGTGGATGCTGCTTGACTGATGCCCGGTAGGGGGTGGATGCTGCTTTTCAAGCCTCTGAGTCAGCTCTGGAGTTCCCCGAGGCAATCGAGGCGGAAGCTCTCTGGTGTCCTCTGCAGTGCGTGACTGCCACCTTTTGGGGCTTCCACACTGCCTCTAATAATTGCAGGACCTCTCGCTGATACTTTACGTCCTTTCCCCCAGAGTTTAACAGGCCTTTTTCTTTATATAATGCCCCTTGCGCTTGGAGGGTTAAGAAGGCATACTGAGAGTCAGTGTAAATGTTTACAGTCTTACCTTCACTTAGCTCTAAGGCCCCAATTAAAGCAATGAGTTCGGCCTTCTGGGCTGAAGTGCCCTGGGGCAATGATCTGGCTTCAGTGACAGGTTCAGGGTTGCCACTGCTTATCCCACACACCTCTCTCCTTGTGGGTTGACAAAGCTGCTCCCGTCCACGTACAGCTCCCAGTCGACTGGTGTCCAAGGATGGTCTTGGAGGTCGGGCCTGCTAGAATAAACTGAGTCCAACACCTCTACACAGTTATGTTCAGCTGGGCTCTCTGATACCAGGACTAAAGTGGCAGGGTTGAAGGTTTTGTAAACTTCAATGGTTATGCGGGGATTTTCACAGAGCAAGCTCTGGTACCTAGTTAGTCTAGCATTCATTAGCTAATGATGTCCTTTGGCATTCATCAAAGTCACCACAGCATGGGGGGCCTTTATGTTCAAGTTTTGCCCAAGTCAGCTTATCCGCCTCTTGTGCTAGCAGGGCAGTTGCTGCCAAGGCCCTCAAACAGGGGGCCAACCTTTAGAAACCCTGTCTAATTGTTTAGAGAGGTAGGCCACCAGCCTCAGCCAGGGCCCGACGGTCTGAGTCAAAACTCCAACCGCCATCTTTTCTCTGCCTGACACATACAGTGTAAATGGCTTTGTCAGGTCAGGCAGCCCCAGGGCTGGGGCTAACATGAGTTTCTCTTTTTCTTTTTCTGAGATGGAGTCTCGCTTTTCTCCAGGCACACACACACACACACACACTTCACATGTTGAAGACCCAACCCACAATGTGACTATATTTGGATGTAGGACATTTTGGAGACAATTCAGGTTAAATAAGGTCATATCCATGGAGTTTCAATTCTGTAGTACTACTGGCCTTTAAAGAGGAGGAAGAGAGAGATACCTCTTGTTTTCTCCCCACCATGTGAGGTCACAGTGAGAAGCTAGATATCTGTAAGCAAAGAAGGAAACCCTCACAGAAACAGAACCTTCTTGGACCTTGATTATGGACTTCCCAGGCCTAAGAACTGTGATGAATTAAATTTCTCTTGTATAATTGTGAAAAAAAAAAATAGATCTTGGAACCTCCAGATCACTAAGCTAAAGGGAAAAGTCACACTGGGAACTGCTTAGGGTAAACCTGCCTCCCATTCTGTTCAAAGTCCCCACTCTGCTCACTGAGATAAATGCATACCTGATTGCCCCCTTTGGAGAGGCTAATCAGAAACTCAATAGAATGCAACCATTTGACCTGGAAGCTCCCCACTTTGAGTTGTCCCTCCTTTCCAGATGGAAGCAATGTTCATCTTACATATGTTGATCGATGTCTCCTGTCTCCCTAAAATGTATTAAACCAAACTGTGCTCTTACCACCTTGGGCACATGTCATGAAGACCTCCTGAGGCTGTGTCACTGGCACGCATCCTCAAACTTGACAAAATAAACTTTCTAAATTAATTGAGACCTATCTCAGATTTTCAGGGTTCACATAATCCATCATTCTATTTTGCTAGGGGAGTCCTAGCATAGTTTCAACTCTTCTTGGTCTTCTGTTGTCTGGAAGGCCGTGTTTTCTTTCAGAAAATCAAGTAATTTTCTAAGTAAGGTGTGAAACAGCTTAGTATTATTTAGGTCCCAACCTCTTCTGTTATGACTGAAATTCAAAATAGTAATGGAGTGAATAATTAAAATAGATTCTTATTATCCTCCTATGAGACACCAGTTGAAAACAGAGAAGGATCCCTAGGCTGCTCATGTCGTTGAATATACAAGTACCTATTTGTTTGATCTAGAGAATTCCTCTTCTCCATATGGTTCTAAATGTTCACCACGACAATCTCATTCCAAGGAGGAGGAGGAGAAAGTGAGCTCACCTCCCACTGGCTAGAACTAAGCAGAGCTTATTCTGGCCAGCCCAGTAAAAGACAACGTTTTGGGTCTTCTTCTATGGGAGTGGGAAAATGAATATCTGAGTACAGCAGGAAATCTCATCCATTTTTTGCGTAATTGTGCAATGAATTTGAATCATTGTAAGTAAAGATATGGTTAATTACGCCCTTGAAAAATAGCTTAATTGTTTTTTATTCGTCAACTTTTAAGTTCTTGGGTACATGTGCAGGATGTGCAGGTTTGTTGCGTAGGTAAACGTGTGCCATGGTGGCTTGGTGCACAAATCATCCCATCCTCCAGGTATTAAGCCCAGTATCCATTAGCTATTCTTCCTGATGCCGTCCTTCCTCCTGCGCCCTCACCCTCTGACAGGCCCCAGTGTGTGTTGCTCCCTCCCATGTGACCATGTGTTCTCATTGTTCCCCTCCCACTTACAAGTGAGAACATGTGGTGTCTCGTTTTTGGTGCCCGTGTTAGTTTGCTGAGGATAATGGCCTTCAGCTCTATCCATATCCCTGCAAAGGACATAATCTCATTCCTTTTTTTTTTTTTTTTTTTGAGACAGAGTCTTGCTCTGTCACCCAGACCGGAGTGCAGTGGCGCGGTCTCGGCTCACTGCAAGCTCTGCCTCCTAGGTTTACGCCATTCTCCTGCCTCAGCCTTCCGAGTAGCTGGGACTACAGGCACCCGCCACCACACCCAGTTAATGTTTTGTATTTTTGGTAGAGACGGAGTTTCACAGTGTTAGCCAGGATGGTCTCGATCTCCTGACCTCGTGATCCGCCTGCCTTGGCCTCCCAAAGTGCTGGGATTACAGGCGTGAGCCACTGCACCCGGCTTAATCTCATTCCTTTTAATGGCTGCATGGTATTCCATGGTGTGTATGTACCACATTTTCTTTATCCAGTCTATTATTGTAGGGCATTTGGGTTGATTCCATGTCTTTGCTATTGTGAATAGTGCTGCAGTGAGCATACGTGTGCATGTATCTTTATAATAGAATGATTTATATTTCTTTGGGTATATACCCAGTAATGGGATTTCTAGGTCAAATGGTATTTCTGCTTCTAGATATTTGAGGAGTTGCCAAACTGTCTTCCATAATGGTTGAACTAATTTATACTCCCACCAACAGTGTAAAAGTGTTAATTTTCTCCTGCTTAATAGGTTTTAATATTGTTGGCTGTTAATTTTTGACCCTCAACTATTTTAAAAGATGATTCCAGAGACTCTTAGCTTCCACCGTTGTGCTTCTCAACACCGATTTGTGTGTGTGTGTGTGTGTGCGTGTGTATGTAACACCTATCTTTAACTCCTTTCAAAGGTTTCTCTGCTGTTAGAATTTGTTAGTGTAAGTGTATGCGAGAAAGAGAGAGGGGGGAAGAGAGAGAGAGAGACAGGTAGACAGGTGTCTCCACACAATCTCTTTTTTTTCTTTTTCTGAAAAGTCAGAAAAACGTTTTAGGGTCAGGAATGTATTCTTCTTATACATCTTTGGCTGTACTCCTGATCCAACTGATTATACTTCTTTTACAGGAATATTTATACTTTATATGTCATTTTGGGTTCTGCTGTCTCTGCCTTTGATGTTTTAATCCATGTTTTCTTGTTCATAGCACACATAATTTTTTCTTATGTTTTATGATAATCCCTGCATTCAATCTTCTAGAATAATTTAGTTTCCTGTGATGTCCATTTTCTTCTATTTCATTACCACTGTAGATACTTTTTTATTTAGCATCTTGTACTTAAAAATCACATTCTCCAAACACAACTTTGAAAAAATATTAATTATATCTTTAAGGCTTGAACCTGTGCTTTTTTAAAATTCTATGTCAGTGGGAAGCTGTCACTCTGAAATTGGTCTCCCTTCTTTAATCTAGAGCTTACTGTCAAATAACTTTATTTTCTTTTGCTTCATGTGGCCAGTCGGTACAGACCTTGTTCACTACATTCTTTATTCAAAGTCTTTTTATTTCTTGGGCTACGTGTGTTTTGTTCCAGAACCCATGAGCAACCTTAGCCATGAATTAGGTGAAAGACAGAGATCTTAATTATATCTTTATTTTCTGAAAATGCCTACTTTATATTTAAAATCTATTTAACATTGATCCATCACTGGTGGAACTTGAATAGAAGGTAAAGGAAACATATTGAACTGTCAAGTTCAGAGTAAGTTACCTATAGTTTTGGAAACAATTGAATATGTACTGAAACAGACTAACAGATTTAATGGTTTGGTATAGATTGAAGTATCTGATGTTTATAACTTTGCTTCCTAAATCCATATACTGAATTTTGTAAATCAGTCTTGAAATGTGAAATTGAAAAATAATGTACTTTTTTCTAAAAACATGTTTTTGAAAACTCATATCTATTATAATAAATTGATACCAATCATGGGTCCAACAGAAAAGCCACAATTTTCAACCAGAAATATTAATCCACATTGAGATTTCACTATTTGTAGATGAAATCAACAGCTTTTTTTCTGTGATTGCTATTTAAACTGAAGGGCCACGACATTTGATGTAAGATTGCCCTTTTTTGTGTTTGTCAAGAGAAGCTAATAGGGGCTCCCTTGCATTTGAAATACAAATGATTGCCTTTCATCTTCCAAACTCAGAGAATCAAATTCATTACCACCGAAGAATAGGCCAGAGATTTTACTACTTGAGAGATTAAATGAGCAAATGCCAAAATTGCTTTCAATAACATAGAGTTTGCAAATACTTATGTATAGAGCAAAGAAATAATGCACAATTCTGGAGTGAAGGATCAGAACAGATCATTGACATACATAATTTGTCTTTCTCATGTAAATATTATAAATCAATTTAAACAGAGAAACCTCCATTGGAGATTTGAATGATAAAACGTTTTACTGTAGAGGGCCAAATACTCTTGCAATATTTAACATTCCAAAAGCTTTGACCACTTGACCATTTCTAAGAATGCTATAGTAGTCAAATCTTCCAGCCTGAGTTTCAACAGAATATGTCAATGTTTTTAATAAACTCTTAAGTGTCTCTGATGGAAGGGCATTATCCATACTCTTTTTGTATTGGATAAACCACCAGTGGATACTGTTTACAAAATATGGCTGGACAAATTCTTTGATAACTGTTGGCAACCTTATCATGCACTCTTCAATGGGAGAGTAAAAATTACAGTTAATATTGCCATAGTCTGAAATATGAATATGTCATGTTTTCATGTGCAATTTGCCTTCAAAAAGAGAAATATGGACAGAATAAAAAAACAACTATGACAAACCAACAAAACAAGAGTGACTGGGAATTTGGGAATAAGTACAGAATTCACACTGTCTAAAAATCTAGGACTAAACATTGGTAGAAATGGACCATCACTAAAACAGAACAATACCCCATCACGGAATTATTAAAGGTATACTGAAAACCAGCCTTAAAACTTCTGGAAATGTGGAATAAGATAGGTGCTAGGATCTTCATGACCTGAAGTCTTCCCATTACTTTATTAGAGATTATAGCACTAACTCCAAAAATGATTGTGGAAATCAATTTAGATTATCTGGAAGTTCATTAAAGAGCTGGACATACAATATGAACTCAATAAATGGAGATTCCAAATAAAATACATACAGTTCATTCCTATTCAGCAATGTTAGGAATTAACTCACTTATCAGAATTGCTTTATATTCTAAGACAAAGTAGACGAGAATGTGAGCAATAAAAAGACATGTCCTTTAATCCTTAATACGGCTATTTTACTGTATGTGTCATGAGAAATTCATAAAATAGTAAGATTGTTTATGCTGGAAAGCCAAGATGTACAAGCAGGTGCTCTAGCAGAACTTCAGCTCTCACCACTGATGGAAGACAGTCTTGGGCATTTTTTAGAATGATTGTTGTGGCTGGAACCACCAATATTAACTGAGGATACTTCTTGGAAATCATGTTCTGATACCCTATTTAGTGATGCCTTCTTATAGGAATTGCATTTATACATACATATATAGTGAACCCAAAATATCTGTGACAGGTCTCAGTCAATTCAGAAAGTTTATTTTGCCAAGATTATGGACATATCTGTGACACAGCCTCAGGGGGTCTTGATGACGTGTGCCCAAGGTGGTTAGAGCACACATTGGTTTTATACATTTTAAGGAGACATAAGACATCAGTCAAAGCGTGTAGGATGTACATTGGTTCAATCCACAAGGGCAGGAGAACTGGAAGTGGGGGTTTCCAGGTCATATGTAGATTTAACATTTTTCTGATTGGCAATTGGTTGAAAGAGTTATTATCAGTAGAAAGGAATGTCTGGGTTAAGATAGGGGATTGTAGAGACCAAGGTTTTATCATACAGATGAAGCCTCCAGGTAGCAGGCCTCAGAGATAGAATAGATTATATATGTTTCTTATATTTAAGATCTGTGTTGATGTAATGCTGGAGGGGTATAATGAGGCATGTCCTACCCCCTCTTCCATCATGGCTTGAACCAGTTTTTCAGGTTCACTCTGGAGTGACCTTGGCCAAGAGGAGGGATCCATTCAGATGGTTAGAGGGGTCTTTAAATTTTATTTTTGCTGATATATATATAAGCCTTTACTATATATAAGTACATTTGTATATTTTACTGTAAATATATTTTATATAGTAAATATATTTATCATATATAAAAATATTTATAATATATAATAAATGTTATATATCGATATATATAGATATATCTATAACATTTATAGATCTATAGATGTTATATATTGATACCGATATGATATATATGGTTACATATAATATCTATAGCTACTATATATCGATAGATATATATCTATAACATCTATAGATCTATAGATATCTACATCTATCTATATATCTATATATAACACCTATAGATCTATAGATGTTATAGATATATCTATATATCTATATATAACTATATGTAACATCTATATATTATAGATGTTACACATTTATATATAAGATCTATAAATATATACATTTAAATATAAAATTTATGTATAAAAATGTGTATACATATTTTTATTTATATATTTATAGATGTTATACATATTTATATAGTGAACTATATGTAAATATATATTTATAGTGTCATATATTTATATATAGTGAAATACATATGAATACTTATATTTTTATATAACATATTTATATAAATAATATATATCTGTATATAAAATATAATGTGTATATATATAAATGATATTTTCAGTGTTAAAACTTATTCATAAACAATTTGAGGGTTCTAAGGAAAATCATGACACCATATTTCCCCTGTAACAATTTTATATTGGCATTTTAGCTAAGATGACCCCATTCATGGTAAGCAGTGAAAAGGAGAAAATACAAACCCCAGGGATTTGGTTCATAAAATTGGTTATTCATCTCTTCCAACATCTTTTTGGAGTATCTGGACTCTTTGGGAATTGCTCGATTCCTATCATGTTTCTTTTCGATATGTCAGTCATTACTGAGTTATTTCATTCTCTCCAGCTACAAGGCATTTTGGACCGATTGTCTTTCATTGTCTAAGGATCTTTATGTGCCGTAGCAAAGTGACATGACTCCTGGTTTGGGATAGCATTTAATAGAAATGGCAGGGTTGACATGTTGGCTCCCCTACTCACTAGGCGATGAATCATTTTAGTCAATGTGTAGCAGTTTTTTGTTTCAAATGCATCATTTAATCTACCTAAACCAGAAGGTCCTCTTGATTAAATGGATATGAATGACTGAAGAATTATACTTAAAAATTTTAAAGCAGGCAGAAAAACCCCAAACATACTTAGTTTTATGAACCTCACAAAGATATGTAATTTTAAAATGTGAGATGTGAGCATTATTTAATAAAATAATTACTTACAATTTAAAATTTTAGCCAATCCTGATATGATGCCTCATGTATCTAACATTAATTTTGAGTCACTGCTCCTGTGATTGTCAAGAAAATGCCTAAACCTAACGCCAAATAATAGCAAACCATTTTTTTTCATTATTTTATTTTTGGGAGTCCTTGCTGAGTTCCACACTGATTATTGTATATCCACTACTTAATCATGGAATGTATTTTACAAATAAATAGATAGTGGAGGTTTACATATTATAAGGTGGTTTATTATTCACTAATTATACCTTTGAATTTTATATATTCTTGTAATATATACTTGGGGGATTACTTTAAAGGCGTGAAATATAAGAAGTTGCTGGGGCTGGGCGCAGTGGCTCACGCCTGTAATCCCAGCACTTTGGGAGGCCAAGGTGGGCAGATCAAGAGGTCAAGAGTTCAAGACCTGCCTGGCCAACATAGTGAAACCCCATCTCTACTAAAAATACAAAAGTTACCTGGGTGTGGTGGCACGCACCTGTAAGTCCCATCTACTTGGGAGGCTGAGGCAGGAGAATCACTTGACTCCGGGAGGCGGAGGTTGCAGTGAGCCGAGACTATGCCATTGCACTCCAGCCTGTGGGACAGAGAGAGACTCCGTCTCAACCAAAAAAAAAAAAAAAAAAAGAGAGAGAGAGAGAAATCGCTGTTAGGCCCGGCATGGTGGTTCATGCCTCTAAACCTGCACCTGACGAGGCCAAAGCAGGAGGTTCACTTGAGCCTAGGAGTTCAAGACCAGCCTGGGCAACATGGCAAAACCTCATGTCTACAAAATATTTAAATAATTGGCCAGTCATCTTGGTGTGCGCCTATTGTCCCAGCTACTCAGGAGGCTGAGGAGAGAGGATTGCTTGAGCCCAGGAGGTTGAGGCTACAGTGAGCTATGATTGTACCACTGCACTCCAGCCTGGGCAACAGAGCAAGACCCTGCCTGTCTCAAAATAGGTAAATAAATAAAAGCAAATAAATTACTGCCAAAATATGTCCAATGATACAACTGACCCCTGCAGCATATGCACTCACACATCATGTATTTATACATATTTGTGTTTTGTGATTTCTAATCTATTATGGAGTAAATTTGTTGCAGAATAGTGGGCTTAGAAATTTAAGACATTTAAAAGGTTTTAAAACAAGTGGGATAATAAAATGTAAATAAATTGAAGTTTAAGAGTTAATTATTTTAATAAAGGATAAATTATGTCAATACATAATTTGTAACATCTAATTAAAATTGCAACATTTTATTAGGTTGGTGCAAAGGTCATTGTGGTTTTTGTCATTAAAGGTAATGCAAAAACTGCCATGGCTTTTGCACCAAGTTAATACTATATTAATATACATTATATTATTTAAATATTGATACATGAATTAATACAGCCTGTATATTTTATTTGCATTATCATAATAATTTTTAATATATAATTTATAATAGCACAAATTCATATCTGTTAATAGCCAACTTAATATCAAATTAATCCTTTTTACTGTGTGTGTGTGTTTTTTTTTTTTTGAGATGGAGTCTTGCTCTGTCGCCCAGGCTGGAGTACAGTGACACCAACACTGAAAGCTCTGCCTGCTGGGTTCATGCCATTCTCCTGCCTCAGCCTCCCAAGTACCTGGGACTACAGGTGCCACCATGCCCGGCTAATTTTTTCTGTTTTTTAGTAGAGACGGGGTTTCACCATGTTAGCCAGGATGGTCTCAATCTCCTGACCTTGTGATCCACCTGCCTGGGCCTCCCAAAGCCCTGAGATTACAGGTGTGAGCCACCGCACCTGGCCAAACCTTTTTACTTTAAAGATACAACTACTTTAATTGCCATGTAAGTGGCCACTGACTTCTTCATATTTTAATCTAGTATACTGAGGTAAGCTATTCATGAAAACAGTGATTTTATTGGACACTTTATTCTCTGATCTTCTATTGCTTTGATAATCTTAATAAACTGCAACAGAGTCATGTAACTGCCTTAAGTGTGCCTGGATATCATGTTTCATAGGAATGTCCTGGAGAATGGTCCTATGAGAATGATTTCCATCCTTCGTATTTTATGTGTATGGCGATTACACCCCGGGAACTTTTCAAGGTGACTACACCTAACAGGAATGTAAACAGAGAGTGTGTTCCATTCTGCAGGAAGAAGTAGGTTAACGTCAATATCCCTTTGATATTCTTATCACTTGCAATATATTTGGGTATTTCTCAGATCTATCAAAATTTATAAAATGCATACATTTGGCTCTGTTTATACTTTCAGCTTTTTCTCCTTTTCTGCTTTCAGGGTTACAATGAAGTCTTCACTTAAAATTGTGAACAGGTTCCTGGAAACTGAGACTTTAAGCCAAACAATGTATAAAGAAACCAGTTCTGGCCAGGTGTGGTGGCTCATGCCTGTAATCCCAGCACTTTAGAAGGCCAAGCCTAGGAGTTCGAGACCGGTGTGAGCAACATAGTGGGACCTCATCTCTACAAAAAATATTTTAAAATTAACTGGGTGTGGTTGTGCACAGCTGTAGTCCCAGCTACTCAGGAGGCTGAGGTGGAGGATTGCTTGAGCCCAGGAAGCAGAGGCTGCAGTGAGCCGAGATTGTATCACTGCACTCCAGCCTGGGTGACAGAGTGAGACCCTGTCACCAAAAAAAGAAAAAGAAAGAAAAAAGAAACCAATTTTATCTTAAGGTAATTCATATAAACAAGAGTTAAGTTCCTAAGGCATATTTCTGGTCTCCAAAACATCACCAAACTTCTACATAAAGACCTTTTACACTTGTAACATGAAACATTGAAATACATGTGAGATAAACATACATTTAAGAAAGATTAATAAAAAAGGTAATTATTCACCCAATTTTTAGTGAGCCAATGAGTGACAGTGGTCCTAGTGTTGCTGGGTTAATTCAAGGAATAAATGTTTGCCAAGTGAAAATTGTCAGGCGATTCTTCCTCCACCACCACGCAGTTCAAAATCAAAAGATCACAAATACAGCAGCTCACCAAGCATTTTGTATCACAGAGGTAATTGTTGTCCATTTGGATGATTATCACAGACTTAAAAAATTTTATTTTACAGTAATTTGTATTCATACATTCATTTATTTTCCAATCTACTTATTCCAGTTCAGGGTCTCAGGTGGCTGGAGATTTTCCCAACTGCTCAGTGTGCTAGGAGGGAACCGGCAGTGAACAGGATGCCATTGCACCACAGGGCACACTCACAGGCACCCACATCCACAATGGAACCGTGTAGACACACCAATGAACCTAAAGTGCACATCCTTGGGATACAAGAGGAAACCAGGACACTTGGAGAAAACCCACAAAGAATGGGGTCAACATGCAAAACCCACATGGACAGTGGCCTTACATGGAATTAACTTTCTTCCCCCTCTCATCAATGTTATAATAAAATGACATTTAAATAAAAGAGTATTCGAGGATCTGCTGTATACCCTACCAACATACCATGACTGTAGTTCAAAGATGTCTGAAGTGGTTTTGCTGTGTCCCCACCCATATCTCATCTTGAATTGTAGCTCCCATAATTCGCATGTGTTGTGAGAGGGACCCAGTGGGAGATAATTGAATCATGGGGTCGGTCTCCTTCATACTGTTCTCTTGGTAGTGTATAAGTCTCAAAAGATCTGATGGTTCTGTACGGGGTTTCCCCTTTTGCTTGATTCTCACTCTCTCGTCTGCTACCATGTAAGATGTCCCTTGCCTTTCTGCCATGATTATGAGGTCCCCCCAGCCATGTGGAACTGTGAGTCCATTAAACCTCTTTCCTTTGTAAATTACCCAGTCTCAGACATGTCTTTATTAGCAGCATGAGAACAAATGAATGCAATGTCTATGCAGGCAAATTGCCCAGCAATTTTAGCAAATAAGAATTCAGAACAAAAGTCTAAAAATCCCATAAATAGCACAATGTTTCCATAAGCTATAGCATGGGATGTGATATGGAATACTCACTTGTATTTTCCAGCTCTTCAATACTACACTATAACTAAAAACTACTAGAAAACAATCACTGTATCCCAGGACAATGCATTTCATTCTCTTGCAGAATGCATGTTAGCCACAGGTCAACTCCTGTCCTGTGTCTTGCCTTTCACATGCTACCTTCCCAGGCTGAACGATGAGTGTACATCTTTGACCTGGCCATTCTTCTTGCAGAGCAAAGGGTAAGAACTAGGCTGAACTAAGGCAGTGGCTCCCAGAATATCTGCTTGGAAACAGAGTACGTCATTTCCACTCACATTTCAGTGACCAGAGCAAGCTGTAAGTAAGATCATGCCTGGCTTTAATGGGATGGGAAGTACCATTCTTGCATGGGAAATTTCTGGTAATGACGGGTCAAGTTATATTTGCAATAACACACTCTGCCACACTTTGCGTAGGATGATAGGAGAACCAGTTAGAATAAGAGGGAAAGGAGATATAGAATAAAAGCTAAGGTTTCTTGACTGTTCCCCATGGGCTAGTAACCATTTTTCTTTCTTTCTACTCATTCCTCTTACTTACTGACTCTTGCAGCCCACTCACAGTAGGTGTCGAAGAGTTTCAACCCATCCAGTTTAAAATCAAAGCAACTCTGCTATGCACTAGGAGACGTGTGTAAATCAATGGAAATGGCAAATTGCAAACATATATATATATTTTATATATTTATATATTTATTTATTTATATATATATATAAAACAGTTTGCCAAAAGCTACAATCTTTTTTTAAATCCTCAGTATAATTCTTTGTCCATGTTTGTTGGTGTGTATTTCTATGAAAGCTGATAAAACATCTCTAGATATTTTCAGTTAAAGAATGTAGAACAAAGGTACCATTTTTCACATCTAATGAATTGATATAAAGTATAAAGGCTTTAAAAGATTCTAGCATCAAAAAAGGATGATATATAATTCCATAATATCAGTTTATTAATATAATCCTTATAATCAAATAAAGAAACTGAGAATTCTGCTGACCTGAAGAGAAGTCTCCCCCCAAATTCTCAAACATACCACAAAACAGAAAGATAATAAAGAAAATAAACAAAACAAATAGATGCAGGCTAGCATGAACAGTGTAGAGAAAATTCAAGTTAAACCTTTAGTCTGAAAGTAAAATTAAGCAATAAGATAGGTGGAGAAGAAAGGTTCTCAGATATGGTAAGATTTTGTCTGAGTGTCTTACTATAGTCCACTCCACAACATTTCATTCATTAAGATTCAATTTTGGCATAGGCATTGTAGATAAAAGGTTTTAATTGGAAACTATTTATCATTGATGATTATGTATCTATACATATATATTTTTCTTTACCTTCCCTGTTTGTGTTTTTATGTACTTCTAGATCTATCTATATTTTCTAAGATGAAAATTAAATATTCCTTTGGAAAACGATGATTATCTCAATTTAACCATCACGTATGCATATTTATATCTGTCGTGAATTACGTGTTTTTAAAGAGTAGGTCACATTACTCATGTGTTGTGTGTGTTGTGTGTGTGCATGTATGCACATACATGTGCATGGGAATCAATGAGGTGATGCGTGTGAAAACATTCCACTTACGGAATAAAAAACATTTGTTCCATAAATCCATAAACCACCAAATATACACATATATGAAGACTTTAAGGCTGACATGTATAAAGTAACTCTCCCCTTTGAGTCACAAATACGACCTGTGTCTATTAACCCTCAGTCTCATTTTCTTTCTGTGTAAGCATAAAAATGTCATTTTTAGCACACTGTCTTGGGTTCACATGTGTATAGCAATCATCGTCCTCGGACGTGGTGTCCAGCATGAGTAATGAACATGCCTGTGACATGCAGGCACCCTCCTGGTGACCAAAAGCATTCGTTTTTCTTGAGAATACCTATCCCTAATTTCAATCACTTCAGTAAATTACTGCCATCACTTCACAGCTATTACTTAAAAGATCAACAAGGTGAGTACCAAATTCAATAATCATTTGATAACGTGAGATATTAGCATATAAGATGCGTTAATTTTCATAATGCAATTAAGCCTTACAATGTACTGAAGATCCACTGTTAATTGTTTTAAATTGTTTAATCAATGTGTACCTCTGAACCTCTAATTTTCAGTTACAAGCAATATGCATTTGCCACAATAACAGAACTAATTTCAAAATATAGCATCTAATCTCATAATGGTTACATGCAATATCAAATTTAAAATAAGTCCGCACCCAGAAGGGAAAGGGTTTAAAATACTACTTCATTAGCATTGTACTGTGTAAGCCTAAAATGTTCCATAATTCTGGCAGAGCACTTAATTCATATTTAATCCCATTTAAAACATTCCACTGAATAAATTAGACTTTAAGGGAGCTATTCAAATTAGGTCTTAAAAAGATAAACAGCATTGGAGAATTCAGGCAAAGAACAACTACCCTATTTGGCCACAAGTCATTATTGTGTTCACGTATGCGATCAATATGGACTCAATTACTAGAAATAATGAAAATCGTAAGACTTCACTCCAGTAGCTTAATATGTTTGCAAGATTTATTATGCTATATTAACCAAAAAGAGATTATACTATTGTATGTGAAGGTGCTATTATTTTAGAATTGAGAAGGCTCCCCTTTAGATACATGAAAAGAATATTGATAGATGGAGAAAGGACATTCGTTCTCATAATAAACTGATGAAGAATTAAGCAATTTTGGGCAACAGCATAATTCTGACATTGAGTCTGGGCATGGTGGCTCCTGTAATCGCAGCACTTTGGGAGGCCGAGGCAAGACAATTGCTTGAGTCCAGGAGGTCGAGACCAGCCTGGGCAACACAGTGGGACTCTGTTTCTGTAAACAATTTTTTAAAAAAATTAGGCAGTGGTGGTGGCACCCACCTGTAGTCTCAGTTACTGGGAGGCTGAGGCAGGAGAGGAGCACTGCCTGAGTCCAGGAGGTCAAGGCTGCAGTGAGCTATGATCACGCCAATGTGCTCTAGCCTGAATGACAGAGTGAGATCCTGCCTCGTCCCCCCAAAACTAATAATTCTGACAATGTTTATTAAGACGTTTATCACTAGTAAGGAACAGAAATATCATAGTATATGAAAAACAGAGTCCTGGGTATTAGTCCTTAATTGAATTGTTCCTCCCTTATTGTGAGCCAGACAGTTCTCCTCTTTGACCTTTAGTTTATTTGGCTCTTGCTGGGATTGAAATGCATTTCAACAATCCCTTTTCTGCTCTAAAATCATATACTGCTAGAATCCCTTCCAAGTAAAGTTATCTATGTGAGCAATAAATTCTGTTGTTTATAATCCACAGAGTCTATGGTTTTGTGTTAAAACAGTCTGAACTAGCTAAGACTGTGGTCATCACTGTTTTATTGCATTCAACGTGTGAGTGTGTGTTTATTCCTTTTTTCTCTGTCTGTTTTTAGGGTCAGGACAGAGGACAGGAGACAAGGGGCGATGTAAAACAGCACATTGCAAAGGCTCATATTGTGTTTCTGGTCGTGGCTTTGCAAAGAGTCTTGAAGCCACATGATAAGTGGGTCTCTGGGTGCATGGTGCCTAAAAAACAGAAGAGAAGCACTGTGTTTGTTTCCAGCTACAGCTGCCACATATCACCACAGGGACACTGTGCACCTCGAGGATGGGAAGCAAAAGAGATCACCCTGACATCAGCAAGATGCAGATATTAATCATCCCTCTTCAAAGGGAGCCTTACTACTTCCCATCTATTCCTCATTAAGAGGAAATGATTCAGTGTTCCCGACAGTGCTTCTCCAGTTCTCCACTAAAGTTTCCAAAATAATAACAGCAAAGCACAAAAAATAGAAGAACATCCAAAACCGAGGCTTGGGTTAGTCCAATGGACATACAAGAAGGCTTACCAATAACTACCAGGCTACATAAGATGACTGAGAAGTACTGTTAGGGGCAACTCACACCCCCCCATAACAGGGGTCCTCAAACCTTGGCCACGGACCAGTACCGGTTCATGGCCTGTTAGGAACCCTGGCACATAGCCAGTAAGCAGTGAAGCTTCATCTCTATTTACAGCTGCTCTCCATCACTTACATTAACACTTGAGCTCCACCTCCTGTCAGATCAGTAGCATCATTACATTCTCGTAGGAATTCCTATTGTGAAATTCACATGTGAGGAATCTAGGTTGTGTGCTCCTTATAAGAATCTAATGCCTGACGATCTGTCACTGTCTCTCATCACCCCCAGACGGGACTGTCTAGTTGCAGGAAAACAAGCTCAAGGCTCCCACTGACCCTACATTTTGATGAGTTGTATAATTATTTTGTCATATATCACAATGTAATAATGATAGAAATAAAGTGCACAATAAATGTCACGCACTTGAATCATTCTTAAACCATCCTCCCCGACGGTCCCAGTCTGTGGAAAAATTGTCTTTCATGAAACTGGGCCCTGGTGTCCAAAAGATTGGGCACTGTTGCCCTATAAGACCATGGGCTCCATGACAGTAGACATATGTGTGAGTGCTGGAATGGATGGACCATCTCCCACAAACACTCACTATGTGTTCCTTTATTTAACGTATGCTAATTGGCCCCATATTAGTTTCTTGCAGTTCCTCTTACAAATGACCACAGACTCAGTTGCTAAAAGCAACACAAATATATTAACTTACATTTTAAACACTATATTAGATACTTGAAGTTTGCTAAGGGAATAGGTGTTCTCATCACATACACACACACATGCGCATGCACACACACACACACACACACACACAGATAAGTATGTGAGGTGGTGGACATGTTAATTAGCTTGCTGGTGGGAATCATTTCACAATGTACACATATATAAAAACATAACATGTACTGTAAGTATATGTGTGATGGTTAATATTCAGTGTCAACTTGATCAGATTGAAGGATGCAAAGTATTGATCCTGGGTGGGTCTGACGGTGTTGTCAAAGGAGATTAACATTTGAATCAGTGGACTGGGAGAGGCTGACCCACCCTCAATCTTGGTGGGCACCATCTAATCAGCTGCCCATGTTGCTAGGATAAAAGCAGGCAGAAGAATGTGGAAGTACTAGACTGGCTTAGTCTCCCAGCCTACATCTTTCTCCTATGCTGAATGCTTCCTGCTCTCAAACACTGGACTCCAAGTTATTCGGCTTTTGGACTCTTGGACCTCTGACCACAGACTGAAAGCTGCATTGTCGGCTCCCTTACTTTTGGTGTTTTGGGACTCAGACTGGCTTCCTTGCTCCTCAGCTTGCAGATGGTCTATTGTGGGACTTCACCTTGTGAAGTCATCATCTTGTGAGTCAATACTCCTTAATAAACTCCCCTTTATGTATCCATCTATCCCATTAGTTCTGTTCCTCTAGAGAACCCTGACTAATACAATATGCAATTCTTATTTTTTATTTACACTTCAATAAAGCTAAAAATGTCAAAAATAATAAAGGCAAAAAACTGAGAAGTAGCATCAAGTCTCTCCACCCCCTAAAACCAGAGCTGAGGTAGCTAAAGTCACCCATAAGCACTAAAGTGAAAGAAGTTGTGCCTATAAACCACACATAGGCATCATTCATTCCCAAGAAATTGAAACAACTGAAGCCAATGGGAAAATGTGATAAGCAGGACTGATACGGACTGAATGTCTGTCTCCCTCCAAATCCCTGCATTGAAATCTTCACCCCCATGGGGATGGTATTAGGGACTGGGGTCTCTGCAAGAAGATAAGATCATGAGGATGGAGTCTCATGAATGGGATGAGTGTCCCTGTAAAATGGACCTCAGAGAGCTCCCTTGCCCCTTCCACCATGTTATGAGACAGCAAGAAGGTGCCATCTATGAACCAGGAAGTGGGCCCCCACCAGCCACTGAATCTGTCCCACCTTGACCCTGAACTTCTAGTCTCCATAACTGTAAGCAACATATTGCTGCTGTTTATCATCCACCCAGTAGATGCCATTTTGTCATAGCAGCCCCAACAGACTCAGACAGAAACTTCAGTGCATGGTTGTATATTCTCATTTAACTCTCTGTGTAAAAAACTGCTATTTGATTAGAGCAAATTTTCTGATATGAGAAACATGGTTTCTAACATTTGTCTCTGATGAATTTAGTCAAAGGGTTGAGATGTTTCTTTTAATCTTTCAAATTAATTTTTTTACAAAGTAGTTGTTATCTTATTACAGTTTATCTTTGTAACAAAATATTATAGTGACAAAATGGAATGCTTGAAAGAAAAATGTCTGATGGAGTCTATAAAAAATCATTCTCTTTTAATGTTTCTGCATTGACTAAAGCAAAATGTTGGAAGATTAATGTGGTCAAAAAACCATTTGGGGATAAACTGAAATATGAGTGTACTTTACATAAAATCCTTTCTCTATTAAAAAAGTGTTCTTGGTCACAGAGGATACACAATTCTAAGGAAACCACGATAACCAAACCTGGAGTCCTGTTGCCTTCAATTACTCTATCTGGTTTGGTAATGACATTGAGTATCTTTCCTTTGTACACTTTTGGTTCTGATGTAAATAAACATTTTCAATTTCTCAAATCTTCAATAAAATCCAGGCCACTGTCTGGGTCTCAAAAGCAGGGCCAGAGATAACAGTAAACATGTTTTTTTGTGTGTGTGTGTAGGCCATAGGCTCTTGGCCCCCAAAAGGTTTGCTAAAAAATCACCAGCATGAGGTGGATTGATTAATAGGAGAAAAGACATGCAAATTTGTTTAATGTATATACATGGAAGCCTTCAGAATGAAGACCCCAAATCCTACAGAGGTCCAGAAGCTTAAATACAGTCTTGAGGCTATAGAAAGAATGGGGGCTTGGATCCTGGTAGAACAGTGTATTAGTCTTTTCTCATACTGCTGATAAAGATATACCCAAGACTGGATAATTATAAAGAAAAGAGGTTTAATGGACTCACAGTTCCACGTGGCTGAGGAGGCCTCACAGTCATGGCAGAAGGTAAAAGGCACGTCTCACATGGCAGCAGGCAAAGAGAGAATGAGAACCAAGACAAAGGGGTTACCCCTTATAAAACCATCAGATCTCCTGAGACTTTTTCACTACTATGAGAACAATATGGGGGAAACTGGCCCCATGATTCAATTATCTCCCACCCAGTCCCTCCCACAGCAGATGGGAATTATGGGAGGTATAATTCAAGATGAGATTTGGATGAGGACACAGCCAAACTATATTAAAGAGGTTATGAGAAGGGGAGAAAAGGAATTCTGTGGAGGGGAAATAAATGATTGTTAGGAAGAATAATTGAGTATGATTGATGGGGAACAGAGATTAACTTATAAATACTTCTCTTTGGTAGCCTAATTTAAATGATCTTTAGAGATAGTCATAATAAAAAGGTCTCCTCAGGTGTGGTCACACCTTGGCCTTCTTTTCTGCAGTAAATAATGAGGTAGTAGAGAAGTGTAGAAAGAACAACTGTTCTCTTTGGTGGCTCTGAATCTTAGGCAGACAAAGGAACTTCAGCTTCTTTGGGAGAGACAGCGAGGGGTGTGGGGAGAGGTCAGAGGGACCTTGAAGCTTCTTTGCTTCAGCATGTCAAAACACCATACTTTGGAGAATAAGTTTCTAGGCTCCAACATTTTCAATAATAATGTTTGGGACAAAGCCCATTTATAAAATAATCCTTGGCATTCAGAAGACAGACATGAGAACATCAAGTCTGGAATAGAATTTTGAGCTCCTGGCTGGGCACAGTGGCTCATGCCTATAATCCCAGCACTCTGGGAGGCTGAGGTGAGTGGATCATCTGAGGTCAGGAGTTCGAGACCAGCCTGGCCAACATGGTAAAACCCCGTCTCTACTAAAAATACAAAAATTAGCTGGGCGTGGTGGCATGCACCTGTAATCCCAGCTACTCAGGAGGTTGTGGCAGGAGAATCACTTGAACCCGGGAGGTGGAGGCATCAGTGAGCCAAGATCACACCACTACACTCCAGCCTGGGCAACAAGAGCAAAACTCCATCCAAAAAAAAAAAAAAAAAAGGTTTTTGAGCTCTAGCTTTATTTGCAATTATTTTCATCAGCAATTTATGGAAAAGCAAGACGATTTATGCCAAAGTTCGTTGATTAACTCTGATTAACTCATTAAAAAATCCTGAACATAGGGTCATGAAATATTCATGAAACATTGCATTCCTGACTAAACATGTTCTTCTAGGGAGATGTTTGAGAATCTGAAAATACAAATGAATATATTTCACATGACCTTTCATACATACAAATGAATGCATAAAATATTGAAAACCAATCCATTATAACTCCCCAATTGTGGGCAATAAACAATGGAAGTGGGAGGTATCATGAAGTGCATGGGGCTGTTCATAGTGATTTAACGCTTGACATTTGAGTGACAGAACATCCCCTCATAGGCATGTAATAATAAAGAACAGTGAAAACATAGACATGAAGCACAACCCTGGTTTAGGGATAAGCCCCAATTTGGTGTTGCTACAGACTCAAATCATTGATATAATCTCTTTTGGAAATGTGTCTCTATTAACCACCAGACATAGAAAGGCAACGCGAAGATTAAATGGCACTCCCACAGTAAGGGGATATTGCAATGAATTAATAAGATCCCAGAGCATCTGAAAGCCTTTGCAGTATCTGGGAGTTCAAAATCAAAATAATAGCAACAAACTTCAGGAAAAATAACTGTGATAACTGTGCATTTCAATAGGTGCAGTAGCGGAAAATTAATATCTCTAACCAAAATGTTTCTGATTTTCTTGAGCTATCTTTTTACTTTCAAATATCAGCAGTGCTAATGACTGTCAGCTTTACTAGGTCACTACTAAAATCAGAAACTCTGTGTTTCTCATGCTGATTCAATGTGGAGGTTGTTTTCACACCAGCAGCTCTATAGGGTGGGGGACCTTAGGGTTATTCATGTGTGCTTATGAGATGGAAACAGCAAAGAAGCTGTATTAGTCCACTTCACACTGTTATAAAGAACCACCCCTGCCTGAGACTGGGTAATTTATAAAGAAAAAAGGTTTAATTGACTCACAGTTCCACACGGCTACGAAGGTCTCAGGAAACTTACAATCATGGCAGAAGGTGAAGGGGAAGCAAGGTACATCTTACATGGTGGCAGAAGAGAGAGAGAGAGAGACCAAAGGGGGAAGTGCCACTTTTAAAGTATCAGATGTTATGAGAACCCGCTCATTATCATGAAAACAGCATGGGCGAAACCACCCCCATGATCCAATCACCACCCATCAGGTTCCTCCCTGGACACATAGGGATTACAATTCAAGATGAGACTGGGGTGGGGACACACAGTCAAACCATATCAGCAGCCGTTTCTCAAAATGAAAAACCATTACAATGTTGAAATAATGAGTTCCAGTCTCACATTCTCTATTGCATTCCTATTCTATTCATTCCCTGAAGGTCCCTGATTCCTGTGAGCAATGACCGGTGATAGGGCTGGTCTATAAATCTATCTAAAAGGTGAAATTCTGTAATTTGAAATTCTGGTTGTTCACGGGAGTAGTCCCAGGGTGATCTGCTCTTTGAGAACAGCATAATCTATATTTAAGTATCTAACAGAGAAAGTAAAAAGTCAAATCATTCCAATTTACTAATTGTGGCAGTAAAATCATATAATAACATCAGACATTGAATCTATTATAAAAGTAATTCCTAACATTCCTTTATTTTCTGTTCAATTGACAAACAATAATTGTATATACTTATGGTATACAATGTATGTTGGTGTATGTTTACACTGTAGAATGATTACATCAAGCTAATTCACAAATCCCCAGCTCACATACTCATCATTTTTTATGAGTTTCATTGTAGAAGGTGGAATTTTCCACGGCATATATAATTGAGGTCTCATTTATAAAGCCTATGATTTTGTGCACAAACTTGTTTTAGCATCTGTCTAACTTAACTGGTGTGGCAGTTCAAACTGGGCATGTTTGTCGATTATGATAAACAAAGCGGGACAGACTTAGGACAGGAGGTGCTGTGTATACTGCTGGTTCAGAAACTGTACTTTGAGAACCCCTGGTTTAAGAAATAGGGAAATCAAATTTTTAAATAATTTATAAAGTGATAAGAATGTCTTTTGATTTAATTAATGTATGAATTTTTCCTCAAGATTATTGGATATAACTGACTGCCTTAGCTGGGTAATTTCTTAATGACTACGAAGTGAAAACAAAGTTTTTACAATTGATATTGCTTCATTTCAGGAAATATCATTATTAAACCCATCAAACATATTAAATAATATCAGTTCAGTACCATGTCTGAAATGTAATTAAAATAACAATTTGTGTTGACTCTTACTTACAGAAAGTACCAGTCTCAGGCAGGGGTAATTCTTTATAACAGTGTGAAGTGGACTAATACAGCTTCTTTGCTGTTTCCATCTCATAAGCACATATGAATAACCCTAAGGTTCCCCACCCTGTAGAGCTGCTGGTGTGAAAACAACCTCCACATTGAATCAGCATGAGAAATGTAGAGTTTCTGATTTTAGTAGTGACCTCGGTAAAGCTGACAGTCATTAGCACTGCTGATATAGAC
The DNA here is from genome assembly GCF_047675955.1 of Chlorocebus sabaeus. Classification (NCBI taxonomy): domain Eukaryota; kingdom Metazoa; phylum Chordata; class Mammalia; order Primates; family Cercopithecidae; genus Chlorocebus; species Chlorocebus sabaeus. The sequence continues at coordinate 147,847,541 of NC_132933.1, forward strand.
TCTCACTTACAGAAAATGTTCTTTGCTGAGGAACACATTTGATGACTCTATGTAACTATTCTTATAAAGTCAAGCAGTAATATGTTCTTTATGCAAAACAACCCATGACAAAAAGTATTATTCAGCATCCATTATCAAGGAAAGTTTTTCAAACTAAATTGAAACACTAACAGTCAAAACACGTTAGCTAGCTCAATGGACATCCATACCTGTATGACAGAAAAACTGAACTGGTAATTAGGCACAGAGCAAAACTCTGGAGCAAATGACACATCACTTCTGGATGAGTACAAGGATGTTCTAATAAAAAGTCCTTCTGAACAGAGTAGCCTAGTGTTCCCTATAAACATTATAGGGAAGCTTGCTGCTTTAAATAAATTTCCAGAAGATTATTTCACAGCATAATTAATCTGTTCATCATCTCTGCTTTCTAAATTAAACTGAAATAATTGCCTCAAATTTGTAGAAATGCAAGGAAATTAAAATAGTTTTCTAAATGCGGAATATACACACAGTAGACCTTCCCAGTTCAAACAAATCATTTTCTATTTAATATTTAAATTTTTATTTACAGAATAAAGCTGGTCTTTGATTTCTTTGAACATTCTCTTCTTTCATGACAATTGCCTCTATTTTTACTTTAATATTCTGGGAAGCCTCGATTACTCTGCACGGGATTAATTGCCATCTGTAAAGAACATTTTCCAAACATTTGCTGATAAACTATTCTCTTTCGATTATGCAATGACAGTGGCATATGTATGCATGTATTTATCAATGCAAAATGTAAATACCAACACTTGACCAAGGCAGGTAATCAGCAGGCCTTCTTTTTCTTTCCAACACTCTTTCCCCTTAACACGGAGCTAAACATATTTTCAAGAAAATTCTCCAAGATATTTTTGTAAAGACACTGCCATCTTCCTATAATTGCATGAAATATGTCCTCAACCATATATGTTACACCTACTGCACTGAACATCAGAGCGTAGCCTAGCTTACCTTAAATGTTATCAGAACACTTACATTAGCCTACAGTTGGACAACATCATCTAACACAAAGCCTATTTCATAAGAAAGTGTTGAATATCTTATGTAAAAAGTTAATATTTGTGTGCTGAGATTGCAAATAGGTACTTGTTCATGCTTTTCCATTTTAAATTTATGATTATTTTATGGAATGCATCTCCCTAAAGTTAGAAACCAGTATTTCCCATGTTCCTAACTAAAATTTGGAGAAATCAGAAGGAACACAAAGCAATATTTTGCTGCTTACATAAATGAGTCAGATATAGAATATTTCTAAAAATGTTCTACAAAGCATGCTTAAATCAAAGCGAGATGTTTATTTTCATCAATTACCATTGAAGAAATATAGAAATATAGAAAATACAAAAATATAGAAAAGTGAGAGTTTTGTGGAAAAGTCATAGTTTAATTTTCCCAGAAAACTGTCCTGAGTCAAGGCATCTCTTTTACAAGTAGCTTGAAAAATCACTCCAGGAAACACCATCAGTGCTGCAGTGGAGGCACACAGGAGCTCAAGTGAAGTCAATAATAGGTACATTTTCATATTCTTATCCACTTGGGGTAGGTGGAGCACAGTCTGTGAAATTCTGGAATCCAGTGTAGATGAGTTTTGGAATTAACTCAACTGAGGAGCAAAGGAGATAGGGGTGTATATCTACCAACTCCCTGTTTGTCATGGATTGAGGGCTGTTTCCATGACATTAATTGCCTGGGTGGCTTCAGGCTTGCCCATCCTGTGGTCAACCACGCTACGCCGGCCAGGAAAACAACAACACAACAACAGGCTGGGTGTGGTGGCTCATGCCTGTAATCCCAGCACTTTGGGAGGCCGAGGCAGGCAGATCACTTGGGGCCAGGAGTTCAAGACCAGCCTGGCCAACATGGTGAAACCCCGTCTCTACTGAAAATACAAAAATTAGCCCGGCATGGTGGCACACACCTGTAATCCCAGCTACTCAGGACGCTGAGGCAGGAGAATCGCTTGAGCTCAGGAGGTGGAGTTTGCAGTGAGCTGAGATCACGCCACTGTACTCCAGCCTGGGTGACTGAGCAAGACTGTGTCTCGAAAAACAAAAACAAACACAAAACAAACAAACAACACAACAACAAAACAAGAACAAAGGAAATCACCAGGCAAAGAGTCATGTTTTTCAAAGTAAGAAAATTTTGACTGGGTGTGGTGACTCATGCCTGTAATCCCAGAAATTTGGGAAATTGAGGCGGGAGAGCCTGGTTGACATTATCAAAACTCCATCTCTATAAAAAGTAAAAAAATAAAAATTAGCCGGGAGTGATGGTGTGTCCCTGTAATCCCACCTACTCAGGAGGCTGAGGCAGGATGATAATTTGGGCTCAGGAGGTCAAGGCTGTAGTGAGCTATAATCTCACCACTGTATGCCATCTTGGGTGACAGAGTGATATCCCGTGCAAAGAAAGGAATAAAGAATGAAGGTAAAAAGGAAGGAAGGAAGGAAGGAAAGAAGGAAGGAAGGAAGGAAGAAAGGAAGGGAGGAAGGAAGGAAAGGAAGGAAGGAAGGAAGGAAGGAAGGAAAGGAAGGAAGGAAGGAAAGGAAGGAAGGAAGGGGAAGGGGAAGAAAGAAAGGAAGGAAGGAAAAAGAAAAGAAAGGAAGGAAGGAAGAAGAGAAAGGAAAGAATGAAGGAAGAAACAAAGGAAAGGGAAGGAAAGAAAGGAAGAAAAAGAGAAAAAAGGAGACAAGTTTTTCTATATATTGCTGAATGCCATGAAATATGAGCACCATTTTCATCAAAGTTACTTTTTGTTCCAAAGTTGGAACTTCATTTTTCCATTTTCCTTTCGCTCTGAAAATGCCAGAGTAAACAAAAAAATCAGCATCGCTTATGTGTTTAGAGAATTACATTGGGAATGGTGGAAGACACAGGAGCAGATGGATTAAAAAAACCTAAGTGTATCTTAGGAGTTGACTGAAAGAGCAATGAATGATAAGAATCATCAAATAAGAATGAAAGCAAAAGGAAAATAAAGAAGGTAAATTGATAAAAGAAGGGAAAAAGAAGATCCTATTAGATTGGGACACTGCCAATCTCTCTGGATGTGAAAGAAACATCTTTCTTAGGACTCAGAAGTTCCATTCCTAGGGATAGATCCAACACAATGAATGGAGAGTCCACTAAAAGATAAGTGCTCACCATACGCTGGGCACAGGTGGGCAATGGTTCTCTTCTGGTGCTTTGTTAAATACTGTATATGGCTCCTGCTCTCCTTCAGCCTTGTTGGTTGAATTTTGTATTCGAATATAGAGTATCTCCCAGGTTCTTCAAGTCCTGCCCAGGCTCAGGATCCTTCCTGAGAGTCCATGTCTCAGTTTTCTTCTTCCCATTATGTTTGTTCACAATTACCCCTCAAGACTAAGGAACAGGTGACTGGAAATATTTAGGAGTTCTGTCTCTGTGCTCAATCTCCTACTCTTCAGAGCTTTATGCAAAAATATTCCCCGTAACTTTCTTCATTTTGCTTCATTCGTACTTAGCATTTGGGGGATGTGTCAAATTGCTTCAGCTTTTGAAATTTGCATGTTCTTGTGTCTATACTGTGAGGGGACACAAATACCCGTCATTCTCTTGTTGACTAACTCTTGATTACCATGTACTAAACTATTTTACAAGTATTTACTGAGCATCAACTATTCTCAGGCACTGCCGTATGGTCTGCGAGTATGGATGTGAATAAACAGGCATAATTCTTTTGTTTACAGAGATTATATTTTAGTGGAGGAGGCAAGAAAATTAGCAAAAAGTAAAGTAGGTAAAGATACTCTATCTGCTTATCTCTCAATCTATCAATCCCTATATCTGTCTGTCTATCTATCTATCTATCTATCTATCTATCTATCTATCTATCTATCTACCTATCTCTCTATTATCTCCCTAACTCTGGGTCTCTATCATCTATCTAAACATCTTACCTATCTATTCATTATTCTATCTATCCATTTATTCTCTTTAAATATAAATCTCTCTAGCTATCCATCTATCTATTCATTCATCCAGCATATCTATTATCTATCTTATCTATCAATTATCTATCCATCTTTAGATCTGTTTGTCCATTTTTCTATCTATCCATCCATTAACCTAGCTAGCTAGCTATCACCTACCATATCTATCTACTTAATCATCATATATCTCATCTTTCTATGTGCCTATCTATGTATCTATCTATTTATGTATCTGTCTATGTATCTATAGATCTATGTATCTATGTATGTGTCTATATATCTGTCATCTGGTGTCTATCTATCTATTTTTGTTTGTCTTTCTCTATATATGTATCCATCTACATATCTACTTATCAACTTACCAGTTATCTATATATTTAACATATCTGTCTGTCTGTCAATACATAAATACATCCATTTATCTATTTGTCCACCTACTTATTTTCTTTATTCTTATTTATTTCCAACCTAGTCCCCCTTCACTGTGATCAAAAACATTCTACTAACTCATAATAGGTATAATTTCCCTAAATCTAGATTTCTTTATTTTTATTTAAATTCCAACATTATTTTACACACTTAGTGACTTCACAAATTTTTAATGGCATTTCTAGTATCTCAAAAGCTATTATTAAATTATAAAAAAGTAATAGTAATAATAATATTACCTAAATCTCAAATCAGAATTTTATAAATGAAACTGTGAGTAATGACATGGAATCATTTCAGTTGATGAAATTCAACATATCATTTATTGTTAGTCATTCTGTCATTATTTACCACCAGTAAAGAATGTTCATCACTCTTTGGAGTCAGCAAGCAAATAATGCTTTGCCTCAGATTATCTTCCACTGTATGCCTGAAGGTATTTCAATGTATGAAAACAATGTATTTTGTATTTCAGTGTGGATGAAAACATTTTAAAGTCTATTTAAATCGTTTTCATATCATTAAAAGAACAAACTGAGTTTTATGCTCTCATATGTATTTTTAATATTAAACAAAAATAAATCGGAATACCATTAACTTTAATTAAATAGAATGAAAAGAAAAAACAAAAATGACAGTTACTAGGCTTCCAATTTTCTAGTAAAATAATATAATATTTCAAGTAGTATTTTAGATAAGAATTAAGCACACATATATACTTAGATGTGTCAGTTTTTATAATATGCAACTTCATTTTCACACACTATGGGGGAGCAGAATGTAATTGCTATCAAAATATATTGTGTTTATAACACTTAACACTTAAAGAGCTGATAGATGGACTCTAAGAATTGCTCGTACTTGCTTGAAGTATTCGAACTCATTATTGTCACAGCCAAATCTTTTATAGTTAGATTTTTCTCTTTAATTTTCTCGTCTGGATTAAAAATATCAATGCTTTCAGTTATTGCAACTTTAACCAGAGGCTGGCATAGTGACAGAGTCTCATTGTTCTGTTGAAATAAGTTCTCCCACTTTATTTTCTTTTTAAACATTTTTATGAACTAATTTTGAAAGATTAACTTCATTCTTCATATTAATTTTTTGCATTGGGAATTGAAACACTAAACTTAATAGTAATAATAATAAGAAAGTATCCTGATACAGACACATTAAGGAAGGAAAAGTAAAGCAAGAACACATTTTTGTTTTGTTTTGTTTTGAAGAACTCAAAAGAGAAGCTCAGAAAAATGAAAAAATCAGAAAAAGTGGAGAAATCAGAAAAAGAAAACTTATTCTTGTAAAGATAATTATAAAAAGACAACTGTAGCTTGTCTTAGAAAGACAGGGATTTGGCCATTAATCTGGAGTGTTGTCAGTGGGAAGATGTCTAATACATATTTTGGATAATTTGTGCATTATGTCGATATAGATACACAGTAAGTGCATTAGTAACAAATTAGAGACATAAAAGTTGCCGGGAGTGATGGGAAGTTCAGGAAAAGCCACCTAATGCAGTTGAAATACCTCACCGGGATCCCTTTGTAATGAACTGTATTCAGTCATCATCTCTTTGTTTCCAGACCACATCCACAGTATACATCTTTTATTCTCAATAGGAATTTCTACTAGCTAATTTATCACACTGAATCCAGACTATTACCCCTAGCTATTCTCTCCCTGCCTTTCATGCCATGATCAATGGCTTAGGTGCAAGTTGTACTCCCAATTCACCCTGCTTTTGTGTATTATGATGTAGACACATTATTTAGTCACCTCATTTTCCTCTGTCAGAATATGGGGAAAGTAATTAATGTGTACAAAGGATTGTTGTGAGAAATAAAAAACATAATATAGATAAATGGTTTATGCATGTCAGACACATAACAAATATCCAATAGATATTACTGTGGTGAGTAAAAATTAAATTTACAAATGTTGTAAAGTATACAAGAAAATGCACAATTATATTTACTTAAAAATCAAGATGAGAGCCGGGCACGGTGGCTCATGCCTATAATCCCAGCACTTTGGGAGGCCGGGGCAGGCAGATCACAAGGTCAGGAGATTGAGACCATCCTGGCCAACATGGTGAAATCCCGTCTCTACTAAAAATACAAAGATTAGCCTAGCATGGTGGCAGGCGCCTGTAGTCCCAGGTACTCGGGAGGCTGAGGCAGTAGAATCGTTTGAACCGGGGAGGCCGAGGTTGCAGTGAGTCGAGATTGCACCACTGCACTCCAGCCTGGGTGACAGAGCAAGACTCCATCTCAAAGAAAAAAAAAAAAAAATCAAGATGGACCTGGTGCAGTGGCTCAAGTCTGTAATCCCAGCAATTTGGGAGGCCCAGGTGGGTGGATCACTTGAGGTCAGGAGTTCAAGACCAGGCTGGCCTACATGGTGAAATCCCCTCTCTACTAAAAATACAAAAAATAGCTAGACATGGTGGCATGCGCCTGTAGTCCCAGGGAGGCTGAGGCATGAGAATAGCTAGAATCCAGGATGCAGAGGTGGCAGTGAGCCGAGATCATGCCACTGCACTCCAGCCTGGATGACAGAGTGAGATGCTGTCCCCACTTCCAAAAAAAAAAAAAAGTCAAGTTGAACAGGAAAGAAGATATCAGGCATTCAGGCATTTTTGGGCACCCCCCTAGTCGGGAGAGCATAAGATTTAAGGAATAGGTCACAGGAAGTATTCAGGGAGGGTGTGACTTATCTTTCTGCAATATATACATTTGCTATATACCAGACTATATAGCAGAAATAAATCCAGCAACCAGATGGCAAATGTTGGCATCAATGACAGATGTCTAAAATATCATATAGATTCTAATTAAGTTATCTTTTTCATGTTTAGTTTGTTTTGTAACACCAGACAGACACACACACACACACAGACAGACTGATATGGTATGAATTTGTGTCCCCACTCAAATCTCATGTTGAATTGTAACCCCCAGTGTTGAAAGAGGGTTCCAGTGGGAGGTGTTTGGATCATGGAAGCGGATTTCCCCCTTGTTGTTCTTGTGATAGTGAGTGAGTTACCAGGAGATCTGGTTGTTTAAAAGTGGGTAGCACCACCGTCCCTCCCTGTCTTCCTCCTGCTCTAGCCATGTAGGACGTGCCTGCTTCCCCTTCACTTTCTGTCATGATCGTAAGTTTCCCGAGGCCTCTCCAGCCATGCTTCCTGTACAGCCTGCAGAACCATGCGCCCATCAAACCTCTTTGTTTTATAAATTATCCAGTTTCAAGTAGCTCTTTATAGCAATGTGAAAATACTCATGGCAGAAAAAAAATATTTCTGTTCTGCAAGCTAAGATCTCACCTGTATAAACTAGAGAAAGAAGAACAATTAAACTCAAAGCAAAGAAATGGAAAGAAACAATAATTAGAAAAGTAAGAAACCAAAGAAATTAAAAACATAAACACAAAAGCAAAAAGATATAATATTAAAAGATTGACACTATTAAAAAACTAAAACACAATTAAATGGTTAATCATCCATGTAATATTACCAATGAGGAAACAATAACAAAATAATACGAACAAATCACTATCAGAAAGAAAAGTGGGGACATCACTAAGGACTAGCCAGATATTAAACACAGAATCAAGGGAATACTACAAAAAATCTCATACTTCAAAAACTTAGGTGAAACTGACCAATTTCTTGAAAGACGCAATTATCCGATCTCAATCAAAATACTATCTTCAATGTTTTATGCATGTACTTTTGAATGATTCAACAGATACTTCTTAACCTCACCATTCTCATGCAGGTTAGATGTGCAGCTGGGAAACAAACAAGATGATTTCAGAGACTGGCAGTGATATTGTATAAGACACAGGAGAGTATAATGGGATATTGACTGCAAGGGTTACTCTGTAATAGATAGTCAGGCAAAGCAAGTCTGAGAAAGTGACATTTGAGCTGAAATTATTAAATCATGAAATTTGAAAAGAAGATGACAGCAGGTGATGGGGGTTTTCCAAAAGTAGAAGCGTTATCAGAAAAGGAGTCCCAATCCAGACTCCCAGAGAGGAATTCAAGGTGAGTAACAGAGTGCAGTGAGAAGAAATAACTTATTAAAAGTTACTGCATTACAGAATAGGGCCTCTTCAGCAAACAAGTGGAGGAATGCCCTGTCTTTGTTTTAAGATTTTCTTAACTAGGGGTCTTGTCTATGCAAAGAATAAACTAAGCTGTGCTAACATGCAGGTGGGCTGACAGCATGACAAAATGTATTATCCTATTGATTTAAAGAAAACTATCCTTGACATTTTCACATGTAAGTACAGCAAAACATAACTATAATTATCTTGAAAGCATATATTGTTATGGGTTTTGGGACAGCTGAACTTTCTGTTGTGGGGCTTTGTTCTCGTTGGCACTACCAAACTGTTTCCTTAGCCATAAATATCTTAAGATCATGGGTCATGACTAGGAATGTTCCTTGCTAGTCTTAAGATGGAGCAGAACTACTAATATGACATTACTCTGACTCTCCTAGGCTCCTTCCCTAAAAGAAGGAAGACCACTACATGCTTATCCAGCAGTAACTCTAATAAGATAAACTCATTATTGTGCAGGGGCCAAATGATGCATGTTATAAAGCCCAATTAAAAAATCCTTGGATTTGTATTCTGGGTGATAACTAGTGTTAGATAATTAGAGGCTTTTAAGTTGGGTAGACAGTTGGAGTGGTAGGAAGTAATGTACTCTTACATATGCTTTAAAAACTTAATGGAGGGTGGAACACAGTGGGATGAGCTTTGAAGACAGGGCTGACTTCACTATGTTCCCTATTGCAATAGCCTAGAAAAAGATGACAGAGACTAAGCATATGCTTGAATTGACTTGCACTCCAGGTTTTGTAACTATTCCAAAGTTATTTCCGTCATATTCAAAGGATTATATGAAACTTGTTTTTATCACAATATCTTCACCCTGTTTCCTCCATCCAGAGATTTAAAACTATGAAAACAATATATTTACTCATAATTTGTTTTACTGTCTAAATGTTTTTGTATTTACTGTTTTTTTTATTTTTGTGTATGTGGATATATAGATATATATATTTGTGGGGTATATGAGTTATTTTGATACAGGAATACAATATGTAATAATCACATCGTGGTAAATGGGGTATCCATCCCCTCAAGCATTTATCCTTTGTGTTATGAACAATCCAATTATATTCTTTGAGTTATTTTAAAATGTACAATTAAATTATTATTGACTATAGTCATCCAGTTGTGTTATTAAATACAAGATCTTATTCATTCTATTTTTTTTGTACCCATTGGCCATCCCCACTTCTCCTTCTCCTTCTCCCCAACTTTCTCTGTATTGGCTTTTTTTTTTTTTTTTTTTTTTTTTTTTTTTGAGACAGAGTCTCACTCTGTCGCCCAGGCTGGAGTGCAGTGGTGCTACCTTGGCTCACTGAAAGCTCCACCTCCCAGGTTCACGCCATTCTCCTGCCTCAGCATCCTGAGCTGGGACTACATGTATTGACCTGTTTTTAAGCTTACTCAGTGACCTACTTGTTTTAACTTTATGTCATTAGCTTACTTTCTTCCTTTGGCCATCAGCAGGCCATGTGATTTGGTAAACAGATCTATTTAATAATTCCTTATTTGTATTAATAATTCATGTTTTCTTATTCTATTTTAAACCAAGATAGTTTTTCCTCATGTTTTAAGATTCTCACAATTTATTTTGTAGAACTAATAACAGAAACCTTTTTTTCTCTTCCTGAGATCACCAATAAGTATATTTTTGAATGACATTACATGGAGAAGAGATATATTAATAAATATATCTAAACTCAAAGAAAACTGATGACATTCAAATTAATGGTGGAGAACTTGTTTCTACACACAGTCTTATCTATAGATCAGATCAGTCAGAAAATCAGTAAAATACATGAATAACAGCAAGAAAAATGCTATAAGAGTATGTGTGTAATGAATAATGGGCTTAATTAACATTTAAAATTGATGATATTGTTGCTCTCTACCTATGGAAACCCAACAAAGCAATATGACAGTCCCCACCTGGATGTACTCAATTAGTGCAATTAGGCCAATTTCTTTTCTCTCATTATGTTCTTTCTCTAAAAGCCCTTACTAAGGAAATTCACTACACCTGAGTTTTTCTTACACTTGCTTGTCATTCCTATTCACCCTTAAACATTCCAGAAAATGATGGGTCTTTTAGGAAGCAGAGACCATTTTGGAGAAAAAGAAATCTTTTTATGAAGTCATAGAGTAATTTTATTTTTCCCAAATGATTTAAAGATGGTATACATCTAAGGGGTAACTTGGGTTTCAAATAATTAACCATCTATAGCAAAGGACTAATATTTTAGAAATGATTGCAAAACTAAAAGCAGCCAGGTGGAAGGGAGACACTAGAGGAGGGGACTAGATGCCACACACTATCATCACCTATAAATCGTTAGGACAATCTCAACCTCGTTTTTGGTTCTTAACCTGACAGTGGAAAATTAGACAACATCCATAGCCAATAGCCCAGTGGATAGACTGAAACATGAAATGATTTCAGTTGGCTTCCCAGATAGTGGACAAGCCCAGAAACGATAGAAATCCAGATGTTAAAACACTCAGGAGTACTAATTGGAACAAATGAATCCTATTTGCCATTGGTGATTAGAAAATGGTCATCCTTTATGTTTTCTCTTTCAATTTCAAATATTTAGAAAAAGTTGCCCAGCATTCTGTCCTCTGCACTATTGAATGCAGTTCATTGATGCTGCACTTTCTACACAGTTTAATAGTCAAACGCTTGGGATTTGATAATCATAGCATTGGAGAACAGAAATGTTCCTTACATAAGTGACCATTAGCCCCTAAGAGTGGTTTCTCTCCAGGGCTAGTTCCAATAGTTTTAAATGACATCATTTAGGCCTCTTCTCTCCACTGTCCCCAGGAAGCAATTTCACACTCAAATAGATCTTACCTTGAAGAATGTCTTGAAGTTTAGCCTGAAAAACATTTATTGAGGATGACCTCATTACACTTTGAACTCTTTCTTATGTAATTCTCTTATTTTCCCCCTGGCAAGTCAGAAGATGATAAAGATCACTCCCTGAACTTTGTAATTTTAGACATAAAGCGAGCTGTGTTAGCTTTGGGAACTTTACATTTTAACTTTAGTTAGTAAAACTTTCATATTCTATTCTAGCAATAATGGATTTCCATACAACCTGCTGTCCTTACTGTGTGTAGGTTATTCTCCCTTTATTTAAAAAACAAAACAAAACAAAAAAAACTTAGGTTCTTTATCAGTTTGTTAGACAAGAATTGTATTCTTTTTTCTTTTTCTCTCTCTCTCTTTCTTTCTTTCTTTCTTTCTTTCTTTCTTTCTTTCTTTCTTTCTTTCTTTCTTTCTTTCTTTCTTTCTTTCTTTTTGACAGAGTTTCGCTCTTGTTGCCCAGGCTGGAGGGCAATGGTGCCATCTCGGCTCACTGCAACCTCCGCCTCCTGGGTTCAAGCGATTCTCCTGCCTCAGCCTCCCAAGTAGCTGGGATTACAGGCGCCCGCCACCATGCCCGGCTTATTTTTTTGTATTTTTAGTAGAGACAGAGTTTTGCCATGTTGGCTAGGCTGGTCTCAAACTCTTGACCTCAGGTGATCCACTGGCCTCAGCCTCCCAAAGTGCTGGAATTACAGGCATGAGTCACCACACCCAGCCTCAAGTATTGTATTCTTATGACTATGAAGAATGCAAAAATAATATTTCTAAATACATCATTAAGTGTTAATAATAAATATAAATGGTACTTGTAGGTAATTTATACAACATACATATATATGTTGTATAAACATATATATAGTATATATATGTGTATATATACACGTGTCTCTATATGTGTATATATACACGTGTCTATATATGTGTGTATATATATGTTTATATATATAAACACACACACATATATATATACACATGTATATATAACTACTTGGAAAGGGTAGAAGGTGGAAATCTAAGTTCCTGCTTAGATAAAATCCGTATTTCTTCAGGTAGTCAACTCAGACTCAAAGGTCTAGGCCCCAAGAGTAAATGAAAGGTCAGACAATTTACATAAGCAAATATTTACATTGGCTAATTGTCTTGTGAGAAAGCTCTTTCTTCTATAAATTGCAGAAATATCCTATGCTTTCCTACCAATTCAGGCTTGCCTGGTAAGAGAGTTTTTCATTCCTATAAGTTTATGCTTCAGCGAAGGCTATGGGAAATGTGGACAAGTGTCCCAGAAAAATGTGTCTTTTAATGTACATTTTTGGTTGAGTAGAAGCAGTAAAAGAAAGTTACACATTTGGAAATAATCTTCTAAAAAATGTGAGATCATGAATGCTGCTTAAAAGTAGGTATTTCTTTAAAAAGGCCTATTGGAAATTCTGCCCTGAAAAAAGTCTTATTTCTCTCACTCCAATGAAGCAACATGCTGGCTTAATGGAATGGAACTTTAAATAAAGTTAATTTTTAAACGATATTTGGAAATGTTTGACTAAAAAATCAATGATCATTATTTCCGAAAACATTTTAGCTGGCATAAGACATGCCTCCACTTAAAAACAAATTCCAATGTCTGCTACATTTTCTTAGCTAGCTTGATCATATTCTTATATGGTTTATTCACAGATATTACAATGAACATAATTAAAATGTGTCATATGAACCATATTTTCAGAACTGAATAGTCATTCATTCAACAATGACCAGAGTGGGAAAAACTACTTTACTCTTAATGGTGTACACTTTACAAGTGGGAGACAGACAATAGATAATGAACATAATAAGTGAATACATTACATAGTCAGTTGAACACTCTTGAGAGGTGTGAGGGGAGAAACGTGGAAAATGGAAACTGCAGATACCTGAGGATGCATTCTTATTAATTTCTATGATGTAGCTATATGAAATAAAAGGTAATAAAGCAAGAATAACACATTATATTAAAATAATTGCAATACTAAAAGCAAGGTAAATTGTTTCCATCTTTAGAATGCTGCCTGTTAACCACAATGAGATACCACCCTACGCCAGTCAGAATGGCTATTATCAAAAAGGAAAAAAAGAAAAAACAACGACAAACGCTGATGAGGCTGTGAAGAAAAGGGAACACATATATACACAGTTGGTGGGAATGTAAATTAGTACAACTTCTACAGAAAATACTATGAAGATTTCTCAAAGAACTAAAAATACAACTGTTCTTAGATCTAGTGACCACACTATTTGGTACTTACACAAAGGAAAAGAAATCACTATATCAAAAAGATACCTACACTAGTATGTTTATCGCAGCACTATTCACAACAGCAAAGAGATAGAATCAACCTAGGTGAGCATCAATGGACAACAGTATTCCATTTTGGATATGTGCCACATTTTTGTGGTGTGTATCCACAATGGAATACAATTCAGCCATTTAAAAGGTGCTATGTGGATATATGACATAGTGGTGAAGTCTGGGCTTTTAGTGTATTCACCACCCAAATAATGCAGGTGATACCCATTACATAACTTCTCATTCCTCACCCACTCCCATCCCCACATCCTTCTGAGTCTCTGATGTTTATTATTACACTCCCTATGTCCATGTGGACACATTACTTTGCTCCCACTTATAAATAAGAACATGCTGTAGTTTTTTTTCTGTTTATTCAAGCTTACTACAAATAACAAAGTCCAAATACACAATAACAGAGATAAAACTTTTAAGTTCTTTAGAAATTTTTCCCTATAATATACTGCCCTAAAATTACTATTGTTAACATCAGGTAAACACTATTTCAGATATTCTTTCTCTCTTCTCCTCCATTCTTCCTACACACAGACACACACTCACCTACGCACACACATACACATACGTCCTGTTGCTGCTAGATTGTTCACCTTTGAAATGGTGTAAATGGACAGAAGGTTGGTTTTCAGAAGCCCAAGCATGGATGCAAGGGTGATGTGGCTGCAATATCTGTGACCCCATTGATCTCCAGGGTTGATTCAGCTCATGTGGCTGGCTAGGTGGCTATCCTCTTTGTCCCTCACCACTCCATGGGTCTGCCTCCCTTCCAAAGTTGCATGCTCAATGGAAGAGGACAACCATCCCCAATAGAGGAAGACCAATCTTCAGTCAAGGGTATATGAGTAGCTGCACTCCCCTGCTGGAACCTCCACCCAGGTTCTCAGAAGCCCAGGGATGACATGAAAGAGAACACAGTGTCTGTTTTCATAGCTGTTCTTTTCTAAAAACAGTCCTCTAAGCATGTGTCTGGGACCTGCAAGTCAGGTAACTGCTGCCTGTCACTCACTCATAAAACTAGCATAAGGCCAGGAGAGAGGCCTCAGGAAAAACCATCCCTCCCGACATCTTGATCTTGGACATCTAGCCTCCAAACTATCCACAAACAAACTTCTATCATGTAAACCACCCTGTCTGCTGTACTTTGCGTCTCAGTCCATTTGAGTTGCTATAAGAAAATACCATAGACTGAGAGGCTTGTAAGCAACAGACATTTATGTCTCACAGTTCTGGAGGCTGGGAGTCCAAAATCAAAGCATGGTGAATTTAGCGTCTGGTGAGGACTCACTTTCTGGTTTATCAATGGCGCCTTCTTCCTATTTCCTCACAGGGTGGAAGGGGCGAGGGAGCTCTCTGGAGTCCCTTTAGAAGGGCACTAATCACATTCATGAGGCTCCACCTTCATGACTCATCACCTCCCAAAGGCCCTACCTCCTAACACCATCACTTTGGGGGTGAGGATTTATACCTATGAACTTGGGAGGACACAGGCATTCAGACCACAGCATGTTGTTATGCCAAATCTAGCAAACTAATACAATACTGTATTCTAAACAGTTGCTCATCCCTTCAGCTCCACCTCTGAGTGAAATGTCTTTAGAGTCTAGCTCCTCTTCACCATCCTCTCCACCATCCTTTCCAAGTCATTGCTATTTCTCAACTGAGTAAATGCCACACCTTCGGACTAACATAGAGGACACAAATATCAATCAGAGAGCTTCCCAGGCATTGACGTTTCCTTCTAATGTTAAGAGTTTAAGCAACCTGGACATGCCATGAAGAAAAGAGAGGCTGGAGCATCCCACATTGTTCTCCTGGTCTTTGTTCTGACAATGACCATACACTGTGAATCAGAAGAATGAGTGGCATCTATAAATAACATGTTGCAGAGTTACCTTAGACAGCAAGGGTTCATTTAGTGCATGACACATGCCCATTTTATAACCAAGCTTATGGGATATTTCCACAGAGCTATGCTTCATAAATTTATACGTTCTGGGTTGATGTGCTAAAGCAATTCTTAACCAGGGATAATCTGGGAAGGAATTATACAAACAAGAATGCTCTTCCTCTCAAAGATCCTAAGTATGTCATTATAGGTTGATATAATGATATCTTAAAGTCCTAAACCCCAGAATCTCAGAACAGCACATTATTGGGAGATGGATTTGTTGCAGATGGTATTGGTTGAGATGAGGTCATAATGGAGGGAGAGGGGTCTCAGAGCAATATGGCTGGTGTCTTTCTAAGAAGATGCCACATGAAGCCACAGAAACTCCTTGGGGAGAAGGCAATGTGAAGATGGTGGCAGAGTTGGAGTCATGCAGCCACAAATCAAGGAACACCAAGGTTGCTTGTAACAAGTAGGAGCTGGAAGAGGCAAGGAACATTCTCCCCTAGAGCCTTTATAGGCTCACACCTTGATGGACACATCTGGCCTCCAAAACTGGAGAGAATGAATGTCAGATTAATGTGATCCAGTGTGCAATACTTTGTTACAGCAGCCCTAGGAAGTAAATGCATCCGTTTATTGGGAGGTACAGTGAGCAGTGTGTTTGCAAGGAAATTAGCCTATGTCACCTGCCTTTCTGCTACATAAAGTTTTTAGGTTGTTGCAAGAGTAATTGTGGTTTTTGCCATTAAAAGCAATGGCAAAAATCGCAATTACTCTTGCACCAACCTAATTGTTCGGGTCATCCACTTTAAGTACTTATTCACCAATTCACCCCCAATCCTAGATGCATAACTTTTTGCCATATATTCCTCTGATTACCTTTTATTACTTTTCATAGAACAGATTCTGTGTTGTCTCATGTAATAACCGTAAGCCTACTAATAGCCTAAAAATCAACAGGACATGGATTCTTTATTATTTAGTGGGTTACAAAAATTTCCTTTATTAACATGTAAATCATGACTATATCCATTCGGATATTCTTCTATGAATTCATCATACACGGTTATTTAAATATTTTAAACGCATCATACCATTTTTTAAACATTTTATCAGCATGTGTTGACGACAGCACTTAATTGAGTGTATTAATGTTTCTCTCGGCAAATTGACTTCCTTTTGTGATCGGTAAGCTTCAGATGTATTTAGTCAATTAGAAGTTGCATTGGGAGTTATACCTGATGTAAATGATGAGTTGATGGGTGCAGCACACCAACATGGCACAAGTATACATATGTAGCAAACCTGCACGTTGTGCACATGTACCCTACAACTTGAAGTTTAATAATAATAAATAAATTTAAAAAAAAAAAAAAAAGAAGTTTCAATCCAACTCTTCAAAACATTTTTCCACCCTGACTACTCACTGTTTATATACATCTTATTCTTATTTTTATTTAATTTGATCAATGGACTTAAAAGCTTTTGGTTTACCATATAATTATGGCAAAGAAAATAAAAAGTCATGCTTGACAACCCATGTTCATCAGTTGAAAGTTGCAGTGTCATTCCTTCCAAACAGAAATGACTTTTTCTTATGGCTCAGAAAATTATTATTATTATTTTAAGAAACAGGGTCTCACTCTGTCCAACAGGCTGGAGTGCAGTGGTGCAATCATAGCTCACTGCAACTTTGAACTCCTGGGCGAAAGCAATCCTCCTACCTATCTGTCCAAAGTAACTGGGGACACAGGTGTTCACCACCACATCTGGCTAATTTTTTTAAAACTTTTTGTAGACACAGGCTCTCACCGTATTGCTCAGACTAGTCTCAACCTCTTGGGCTCAAGCAATCTTCAAACATTGGCCTCCCAAAGTGCTGGGATTACAGGGATGAGCCAGAAAATTCCTGATCCACCTAGTTTGTGAAAAATCTTTTCCCTGATACCATGTCATAGTTTTTAGTAGGCACTGGCTTCCCAGTGTTATTATATAATGATGCTGCCTGACCAAATTACGCTTGGTTGTACCACAGAGTTAGAAAAATAAAAGATGTTATCTATATGAACAGTGGGATATCAGGTCCCTTTGCCTTGGTGCCAGGCTTTCTGTAAAAGGCTAGATAGAAAACATTTTAGATTTGGTAAACCATAAGATCTCTGTTGTGACTACTCAATTCTAACACTGAAGCAGGAAGCAGACACTGAAAAATGCTAATGAGTGGATATGTCAATAAAACTTCATTTACAAAAAACAAAAGGTAGAGGTTGCATTTGACCCACTTATATATTTGCTAACTTCTACTTCATCCTTATGAATGCCCTCTATCAGGTACAGTTGAAACAAATTGAAGAAACCATCTTGTTTCATTCTCAGTAATCTACTGTTACCATCTGTGCACCTGGTGCCTTACATATTGGCCAGAGAAGACAGTTTACGATGGGACGTAGTGAGAATCAAATCTTGCATTCCCCGCTGCCCCTTTTAGAGTTCTCTTTCTCTTCTTCCTTGCTTCTGCCTAGAAGGGCTCAGGAAGGTCTAATTTAGCAAAGCCAAATAAGCTTGAGGGATGGAAGAATTAGAAATCCTGAGAAGGGCAAAGACATGTGCTTATTCATAAACAATACCCATTCTAAGTTTTGCTTTCTGTTAAAAGAAAGGCAATTGCAAAATATTCTCATCTGACAAATTTTCCAGTTCTTAACTTCATCCCGGCTTTGTTAATCTCTTCTGTGGTCTCTAAACTCTTCCTTCCTTCCTTCCTTCCTCCGTTCCTTTCCTTCCCTCCCTCCCTTTCTTCCTTCCTTCATTCCATCTTCCCTCTCTCCCTCCTTTCTTCCTTCCTTCCTCCTTCCTTTCTTTCTTCTTTCTTTCCTTCCTTCCTTCCTTCCTTTCTTTCTTTCTTTCTTTCTTTCTTTCTTTCTTTCTTTCTTTCTTTCTTTCTTTCTTTCTTTCTTTCTTTCTTTCTTTCTTTCTTTCTTTCTTTCTCTCTCTCTCTCTTTCTTTCTACCTTTCTTTCCTTCTTTTTGGAGACAGAGTATGTTATTCCATCTTCTTACTGCTATGAAGAAATACCCGAGGCTGGGTAACTTATAAATAAAAAGAGGTTTAACAGACTCACAGCTCCATATGGCTGGGAAGGCCTGGCAATCATGGTGGAAGGTGAAGGAGGAGCAAGGCACGTCTTACATGATAGCAGGCAAGAGAACATGTGCAGGGGAACTGCCCTTTATAAAAGCATCAGATCTCATGAGACTTATGCACTATCATGAGAACAGCCTGGGGAAAACCCACCCCCACCCATTACCTCCCACCAGGTCCCTCCGATGACACATGGGGATTATGGGAGCTATAATTAAAGATGAGATTTGGGTGAGGACACAGTCAAACCACATCACAAGTTTTCACTATGTTACCCAGGAGGGAGTGCAATGGCATGGTCAGGGCTTACTGCATCTTCCAACTCTGGGGCTCCAGAAATTCTCCCTCCTCAGCCTCTTGAGTAGCTGGAACTGCAGGGGTACACCACTGCATTTGCCTAACTTTTTTTTTTTTTTTTTTAGTTTTGTAGAGATAGGGTCTCCCTATGTTGCCCAGGCTGGCCTTAAACTTCTAGCCTCAAGGGGTCCTCCTACCTGAGCCTCCCAAAGTACTGGGATTACAGGTGTGAGCCAGCATGCCCAGCCCCCTGGTCATCTTTTAGTCATTCAGAATATCATCTCTTTCTTCCATGATGATCTTTGTTGTTGAGCACCAGATTCCCACAGTCCTAGGAAATGTTGCACAAAGCACCCAGGTCACTTCACCTTACTCATAGAAAAGATTCAAGTCCCTTGTCTGAATTTTAGCAAGGAGATCTTTCTATTGCTCTGTTAATCTCTTTGCAGATTCTACAGTTTTGACCAAAAACTGATACTCACCTTTCTTTCTTTTTTTTTGTTTGTTTGTTTTTTGTTTTTTGAGATGCAGTCTTGCTCTGTTGCCCAGGCTGTAGTGCAGTGGTGTGATCTTGGCTCACTGCAACCTCCACCTCCCAGGTTCAAGCAATTTTCCTGCCTCAGCCCCCCAAGTAGCTGGGGTTACAGGCACGTGCAACACTGCCTACCTAATTTTTGTATTTTTAGTAGAGATGGGGTTTCACCATTTTGGCCAGCCTGGTCTCTAACTCTTTACCTAAAGTGATCAGCCCACTTCGGCCTCCCAAAGAGCTGGAATTACAGACATGAGCCACTGTGCTCACTTGATATTCATCTTTCTGGTCAAATATATTCTGTTATAAATCATTATCCCCATGAATGGATGGGAATTCTTCCAGATTGTGGAGTTAGAATGAAATTACTGGAGTACTTTAAGAGATGGGGCTGGAGAGAAAATAGATGTCATGTGTACAAGCATTGACAATGCATCATTCATTCCTTACAAACACCATCAATTTCCTGTTTGATTCATACTGTTTTTTCTTTTCTCAACAGTCATTTAAACAGCTATACCTGATAGAGCTGGTGATTTTTTCTCTGTCTTTTCACTTCTCCTCTTCATGCTTCATTTCTTTGGAATAATGAAGTTTGTTTCATGTCTCCCCATGAGTAACAGAGCTTAGTCAGTCACTCCCTCTTCATGTTCTTTAGGCTTCCAAAGAGAACGAATACCAAAAAACCCTGAGATTGGGAATAGCCCCTGCCTTGGGATCTAAAATAATCTAAGCTAGTGATATTAATTAGGGTGTTACTCTAATGGTCTAAAGCCAAGATAGAACTGCCTATACTCAGAATATGATCCATACGTTGGAAATTTTGCTGATTGAAACAAAACAATCAACACATAATAATTAACACATAATTAATTGTTAGAACTAAAAAAAAAATGACGTGGCCAACATCTGAGTTGATGAAATCCAACCATGGCTGGGACCAAATGACTAGAACCTCAGGAAGAAATGAATAGTATGGATCCTGTTTTATACAAAGCCATCTTCACACTTTCTAGATCGTGGACTAGAAGCATCTCTCCTTCCTTCGTGAACTGAGCTGGACTTCATGTGATGGGTGCTGTCCTCTTTGGCCAAAAATAGATGAACTTGTGAGCAAATTGTCCTGATAGTCTTCCCCAAGAAGTTTCTTTTGATGCCATATGACTTCCAAAGTAGAAGCAAAGAGTTGATGGTGAAGTACTAATTGGTAAAACCCAAAAGAAGAAGTAAAGCAAACAGAAAGACACACACACGCGTGCACGCAAAAAGAGAGAGAGAGACTGTGTAACAAAGATGTTGGCCTCATTCATTCCTATTTTATCTTAGTCATCCATATTTTAGCTCTATCTTCCAGCATTGTGGTGTATTTGTCTTAAAGGAGTCGATTTTCACCTTGAATGACAATGGAATCTGATTTTTTTTTTTTTTTTGGAAACAGCCTTGGATGGAAACTGACTCTATGTAGAGAGACAAAAGACTTGCATGGCTAGTGGATATGATACAGGACCATCTTCCTGCAGTGTTATCTACAATTGTATGTGTGTGTCTCCATGTAGACAGAAATATATGAAAAGAAAATGCAGTGAAATATTCGCAATGGCTAAATACTACGTTATGTGTTACAAATGAATATATTGCTTATTTTTATTTTCCCATGCTTTTCAATTTTTCTACATTGAGCCTTTAGTTTTTAACCAATAATCAATAATATATTTTTAAAAGGAACTTTTCTTATAACTATATTGCATTTTCCCTTTGTGAAAATGAAATTCAGCATTTTACAATATTGAATTCTCAAAAGATTCTGATTATAACACATATATCATTTAATCCTCAAAAGGATTCTAAAAAACTAAGTAGTATTATTTTCTCCATTTTTCATAACAGGGGATAGATCCTAAGGACAGTTTTAAAACATTTAAGAAGAAGGCTGGGCAAGGTGGCTCATGCCTGTAATCCCATCATTTTGGGAGGCTGAGTCAGGTTGATCACTTGAGGTCAGGAGTTCAAGACCAGTTTGGCCAACATGGTGAAGCCCCATCTTTACTAAAAACATACAAATTATCTGGGCATGATGGTGTGCACCAGTAATCCTAGCTACTCAGGAGGCTGAGGCAGGAGAATCGCTTGAACCCAGGAGGTGGAGGTTGCCGTGAGCCAAGACTGCGCCACTGCACTACAGCCTGGGTGGCAAAGCGAGACTCTGACTCAAAAAAAATAAAAATAAAAAAGAAATTTGGAAAGTCTAACTCCTAGTAAATAGTAGAATTATATTTGAGGAGCTAGTATTAATAGTTGAATTTTAGACCCTAGTTCATAATAGCATTGTGTCTCAAGTAGTTTATATAGTAATACGTGGAGGTATGCAAGTATGATGGAACCCTTCCAATATTAGGGCCAGAAATCTGTAATTCTCTAAGCATCCAAATCATGTCTGATATAAGCAGACCCAGTACTATATTTAGAGATAGATAACTGCAGCGTGTGGCCATGAAATGATTCCATATTAATATCTCAGTCCTGACTATAAAAACACAGTCCCAGAAAGAATGCCAATGTTTCAGAGCTGTGTTGTGATGATGCCACTCAAAGCACATTGCAGTGTACATGTCTTCTTCCTACATCAGTGGAACTTTGCACTTTAATATGAAGACACTGAATATTCAGATAATGTCCTGACCATATATAAAAAAGAATTCTGAAGCACAATCTGCAGTGATCAGTCCGCAAAGTTCAACATCATCCATTTCTGAGGAGCTGATTTTAACTCTCATCTCTGTAGCAGCCCCAAACCACCAGGGCTTGATTAATGACTGACAGATTCCCTAGTTTTCTCCCCTGCTCCTCAAGCAGGATGAAACACAGAAAGCCAGATATGCATCTCCAACCAATCACACAGTCTGCTTCATTTTCTAGTGAGCCACCTACGGCTTCCCAACACCAACAGCCTCCAATTAGGGCACACCTGGGGCCTTTCGTTTTCACACTGTAAAACTTTCTGCCTTCTCTGCCTGCCTTTGAATACCATATGCAAGTGATGGTGGGTGCCTCCCTTGCTCTAGCAAACCTGGAATAAATGATCTATCTTTGTCCTTTCAGTAGTCTTCGTTTATTTACACAATAATGAAATGAATGCTTCACGAGTAACAGCAGTATCACTCCATGACTGGCAAAGTGTCTTAAAGACATTCTAAAACACAGCTAAGTGCAGCTTATACTACTCAAAGGATGAAAAACCCCATACAACAGTCATGCCATAATTAGAATAGAGTGACTGTCAGATTCCAAGTGTCGGATGAAGCCTGCGTTTTGTTAGACTCACTGACCATCCTCCGTTCCATGTGGTACTAAAATCAAATTCAGACAAAGTCATTGCTATTCTGAGTAGATGTAATTAACGGCTTCATAGCTCAGAAATGTCTAATGAGTTTGGTTAAATAAGTACATAAATATATTGGTGAAGTATTTGATTGACTAAAGAGATTAAGGAAAATAATTTAGCATGAAATAAAACTTGTTTAGGAAATCACCAAAAAGTTCAACTTTACCATTGCATTAGTGGTGCTATAAAGAACTGCCCAAAGACTGAGTAATATATAAGAGAAAGAGATTTAATTGACTCACAGTTCAGCATGACTAGGGAGGCCTTAGGAAACTTACAATTATGGTGGAAGACAAAGGGGAAGCTTACCTTCTTTACAAGGCGGCAGGAAGGAGAATGAACGTAGGAGGAACTACCAAACACTTACAAAACCATCAGGTCTCGTGAGAACTCACTCATTATCAAGAGAACAGCATGGGGGAAACTGCCTCCATGATTCAATCACCTCCACCAGGTCTCTTCCTTGACACATGAGGATTATGGGGATTATGGAGATTATAATTCAAGACGAGATTTGGGTGGGTACACAAAGTCTCACCATATCAACTACCATATTGGTAGGGTCAACTCTAATATTTCATTGGGAATGAACTTAAACATTTTCTAACGTGAATATTATCGTTATACGTTATAATACACTTTGAAATACTGTTACATTTCAGAACATTTTTAAATTTAGGGAAATATAAATAGAAAAATCATAGTTACCTCACATCTCACTACCTGGAGACAATTCCTGTTCATGTGTGCATAGAAAGATCTCTGAAAAGAGGAGGAGGGTGGACACACCTGTAGCTCACACCTGTAATCCCAGCACTTTGAGAGGCTGAAGCAAGAAGATCATCCGAAAACAGACTGGGCAACATAGCCAGACCCCATCTCCACAAAAAAATTAAATATTTAGTTAGGTGTGGTGGTCCATCCCTGTAGTCCCAGATACTTGGGAGGCTAAGGTGGGAGGGTCGCTTGGGCTCTGAAGGTCAAGACTGCCGTGAGCTGTGATCATGCCACTGTACTCTAGTCTGGTTGACAGAGCAAGATCCTTCTTTAAAAAAAGAAAGAAAGTAAAAAAAGGAGAGAGATTTTTTCAGATGACAGCGAGAATGAGAGAGTAAATTGTACCGGCTACTTTATATTCTGCTTCTGTAACAGAGTCATGGATTCTTTAAAGTGTATCTTTTAATGACTACATAGTATTCTGTGCTTTGGCTTAGACCACAGTATACATTTTAAAATATTTCTTTGTTGCATCTCTCACCATTTATCTTCTGCTTCTGGTGTGGGGATGAGAGAGCTGTAGATTTTATCACTGACAAAGCGGAGGGATTGGCATGGAACTCCCTGGGTAATTAGAAATTCTTAATGACTAGCTTCAATGGTGAGGTAAGGTAAATAAACCATCTGTGACTGAGGAGAAGAAATCTCACAGCTCCTGCAAGGCGATAATACTGGAGTGCATTTTCATACCTAGAAAACCGTATGATGTTAAAAAAAAAAAAATGAAAGTGAGAACTGAGCAATTTTGTAAAAGGCAAAATGGAAAGGAAGACCTGTGCAATAAAACTATTTTGCACAGATGAAGCAGTCATTTATGTCATAACCTTAACTTTACACACTGTTTGTTTCAGCGATTTAACATTTTACTTACCACTCTCTCAAAGTACAGTCAAAATGAGACTGATCTATAATTTTCTTAAGCATAAAATTCTGGTGTATGCAGGCAAAAAGCTTTCACTAGAATCATGAAATTGTGGTGGGTTACCCAATTTCTATTTTGTGGAAGAGTTTCTATAATTTTAAAGGTAAGTGTAGCTTGAATGTTTCAGCTGGGCTTAATAGTATAATATTACAGTCACAGCAAGAACATTTTAAATTACAAGTCAACTATTTTAAAGGTTGCAGATCCAGTCAAATTTTGTTTATATTTGGTATAAATTTTAAAAGCTATATATTTCTGAGAATATTTTACCTTCATTTCAAATTTATTGCCTTACAGATGTTCATAAAATCTCATGCCTTTAATTTTGCTGTGTATGCAATTTTGACTACATTTTCACAGTAATATTGTCCTTTCTTTTCAGATAAGGACAATAAGTCTTTCCAGAATGAATGCTTTTGGAGCATAATTTCCTACAAGCATTTGGAAGTAATTGTAGATCCAATTTTTGGTGTGCATTGTTTTATATAAGTCCATGATATAAAAATCTTCAACTGTACTCTTTGAACAAATAACTGTTTTGCTACTACTTGTCTTGAAATTCAAGTATTCCTTTTTATCTGAAGGTTACGAGTCCAGCAAAGCCTTCAAATGCTAAAAGCTCAGATAATACATTCCATATGGGCGCCCTTAAATATGTTTTCTGCAAAGATAACCAATAACAAATATTGTGTTATTAAAATTTACAGCAACAAATATGTTACAGTTTAATATTTTAAGGAGGAAGGAAATTACTGCAGGATATCTGTTGTTTACAAAATTGTTGGAAAGACTAAAGGAGCATTTCTAGACTCCATCTATTCAAATAATTGTCAAAATACTACAAAAATACCCCACCTGAGGAACAAATGCCTGTGAGGTTGGAAGTTAGAACCTCCTTTACAGTTGTTCTCAAACTTGTAGAACCTGGAGAATGAAGATCCAAACTGTAATATAGAGAATAGGCACAGATGGAGAAATCCCTGAGGTGGTCATGACTGATTACCCTCTTAAAAGAGTGTATATGATTAAAAAAATAAGAAAACTAAAACTGCCTTTGCATAACCTCATGTTTCCACAAACTTGTTTACCTACAACAACAACAGAGACCTGAAACCTCCACATCTAGAAAATGGCACTTGGGTTCAGTCAACCTGGAGATGTAACTCACCTTCTTATTTGGAGATCTGTCCATTCCTTCAGGCTGTTTATCTAATTCTCTACATCTAACGTTCTTTTCCATCTTCTACCTGTCATATTCCTATCTGTCTGCCTATGTATCCTGTCAATCTATTTGCTCATCTGTCTCTAGCTAGCTAGGTAGCTAGCTATCTACCTGTCATCTACCAAATAAATCTGAATCTATCCAATCATTCATCCAATCTATCTATCTATCTATCTATCTCTTATCTATCTATCATCTATCCATTATCTATCTGAATCTATCTGTCCATCTATCATCCGAATTTATCTGTACTTACTATACGAATCTGTTATTTATCCTAATCTGTCTATCCAAATCTGTCTATCATCTACCTCTCCATCTATTTCATCTATGTTTCTTTCTTTCATTTATCCAGCTATCTACTTATCTTTCTTATGTTTCTATCTATCTATCTATCTATCTATCTATCTATCTATCTATCATCTATCTATCACCATCTATCATCTATTAATCTACCTATCTACCCATCTATTTATGTTTCTTGCTATCTATCCATTTTGAATCTATTCATCTGTCATATCTATACATCTATCTATTGATCTATCTTCTATCTATCCACTTTATCTATCTACCTATCAATCTATCTATCTATTAATTATCTATCTACCCATGGCATCTATCTCCTCATACATATAAATACATACCATCTCTTTAGTTTATGTAGTTCTATCGATATCTGTCTAAGTGGACCAGCTCAAGTGGAGCTTTCTCTATGAAGTTTCAGTTAATTATAGCAAAGTAATATAAGAAAAAAACAAAGAAATCATGATTCTGGTGTTCAATTTTCTCTAGTGCTTTTGACTCTCGCTTCTGTGAAAATACATATATTAATATTCATTGGTTCTTTGAGAACTTATGTCTTTCCATTGACATTCTTGATATACTACAATTTTGAAATCATCTCAAAATTGTGATTCTAAATTAAGTCATTATCTTCTAAACAAGCTATTTTCCTTATATTTACTGTTTGTTTTTTAATGCTATACTCATGTTCCTAGTAATTCATGAATAAAACATGAACATTTAAAACTTGGCCACTTTTTACAACCTATCCATCAAAAAGTCTTTACAGTATCTTTCAAATCTCTCCTTTCATTTTTATATTTGCTTTAATTTAGACACTTGATGCTTATTGTCTATTCTCCCACAACAGTCTTCATTCTTTCTCACCTTAAATACTTTCTTCATGCTATTAGGACTTTAATATTCCTAAAATAATTTTTTTTGTAACATCCTTGCCTCTTGGTCAAAGTTATTCAATATGTTTCTGTTATTCAAAAACAAAATTTATCCTTATGTAGATCCAGACTATTTTTCCAATCTTGGTTTTGCTAATTAACGAAGGTTATAGAACTTAACTGATATGTGTATAATTTCTCATAACAGCTATCCTATTAGTTGGAACATAGCTTCCTCAGCACTATTCATGCCACACTGGGAGTCATGTATCCTCTTTGTTATTGGTTATTTAGTCTTTGAATATTTGTAATGACAAGCCAGGGAGTAGGATGGCTATCAGCTCTATCCCAGAAGCCTGAGAACATTAATAATTTCATCAGTTTATACCATTTGGGGTGAAGAAATGTTATCTTTGACTGTAGGTGCTAAGATGGTGAAAAAAAGATTTGGAAACCTTAAGTTAAGAATAGTTTTCAGTAATTAGCAGTTGCCAAGAACACATGCCTTAAATGAAATAAGAAGACTTTTATTTCTTATGCAAGCTTCCAAGACTTGGGTGGGAGATTCATGGCATTGGAATCCAGCTTCCTCCTAAATTGCTGTTCAGCTTTAACTTGAGCTGTTGAGAGAGAAAAGTTAAGTAGTTAGGGGGAGTCCTTGGTAAAACTCCTTTACACAGAGAAACAGCCTGTAAAACCAGGCTGCAGGCACAGGTAAGGAAACTTGCACAAACCTCTGGCCCACTCAGATAAAGGAATGAGGCCCAACATAGAAATGCCTTTGATCTTTGTGCCTAAGACACGCCCCCAGCTACACTGATAAGGGAAAAAGATGCAACATAGAAACGCCTTTGTCTTTTGTATAATCAGCAGGCTTACAGGAAATAGTCTCTTCTCCTTTTGTGGGCATATACGCAGTGGCTCCAGCCGGTTCTGGTAGGCACTTTCCTTTACTTTTTTGAACATGCTTTGGACTGCGAGACAAGCCTCCATGAATCATCACTGTAGCCTCTGATTGGTCCCAGGCCAAGTTCCTGCTAAGCTTTCACTTCAGCTCCCGATTGGTCCCGGGCCAAAGTCCCAGGCCAAGCTGAATAGCCTCTATGAGTCATTACTTCAGCGGCTGATTACTCCCGGGCCAAGCTGAGTAATGCTTTCTCCAAGGCCGATCAGCACATCCCTTACCTTCCCAGTCCATACAAATCCCAGACCCCAGCCAGGTGCGGTGGCTCATGCCTATAATCCCAGCACTTTGGGAGGCCCAGGCAGGCGTATCACGAAGTCAAGAGATCGAGACCAGCCTGGCCAACATGGTTAAACCCCGCCTCTACTAAAAATACAAAACTTAGCTGGGCATGGGGACATGTACCTGTAATCCCAGCTGCTCAGGAGGCTGAGGCAGGAGAATAGCTTGAACCCAAGAGGCGGAGGTTGTAGTGAGCTGAGATCATGCCACTGCACTCTAGCCTGGGTGACAGAGCAAGACTCCGTCTCAAAAAAAAAAAAAAAAAAAAAAAAAATCCCAGACCCCAGCCTCATAGTGGGCAACCCACTCGGGACTCCCTCTCTGCTGTGGAGAGCTTTCTTCTTGCGCTCACTAAACTTTTGTCCAACCTCACCCTTTGTGTCCACACTTCTTAATTTTCTTTGCCATGAGACAAATAACTCTGGGTGATACCTCATGAGAGACTGCTGCATTGTGGTGCATTGGCAAAACTGCAACACTGTAATTGTCTTCATGCATGATGTAAGATGCTCGCTAACATGCCTATATTCTTGCCAGGAAGGAAATGGCTGATACAGAGTGGATTGCACACAGAACCCTTCAAAAGCTTCCCTGGGGCTTCACACAGCCTTTCTGCTGTATCTTATTGTCCAGAAACTACCCACACCAAGCTTCCAGGGACACATGCACACACAAAATAGTCTCTATTTTCAGTAGCTTAAAGAGACAGAAGATTTTTTAATATTGTTTTGCTCTGTTTTCCTAAATTAAAAAATCAGAGGAAACAACTGGACTTCTCCGCTATCCCAATCACCCACAGTAAAATACATGGCTGATGAAATCTCATACTTGAAGAAACCAAGGATTTAAAATGTTGGATTTTAGACCAGTATTGGTTAGAGTTCATTATACCAAAAGTAAGAGTAAAAAGTGTTTTTTCGTTTTAGAAGTCATAGAACTATTTCTTTTTAAGAAAATGGACTTCAATATAAATGTTGATGCATTAAAAAATAAAGTAAAAGATTGGATGCCTCCATATGCAATCTCTGGGAGGTTGTGAAGCCAACAGTAAGTACTATCATGGAAAAAAAGATTGCTAGAGTCCTTTTGAGTCTATTTATGTCATACTAATTGGGCTTTGCTCATGGTACTTGTGCGTGCACAGGTAGTGTTGCATTTCATAAGGAATGATCATTGGATGGTGTGGCTTGCACTCAATGCAGGCTTCCAAAACAGTACTGGAATACAGATATAAAATTTAAGAACAAATTGAAGGTCCCAAAAATATTCCATGCCACAAAGAGAGGCCAATACAACTGCAAATCGATGTTAATATTCCCCTGTGAAGTTTTAAAAAGGTAGCCATAGAAATATAATGGAATATAGCCATGTTTCACCACGGGATATTGTATTGCTTCCATTTTCTTAACATCAGATTGGTTAAAATGCTATATTTTTGTTTAGTGAATCTATGATTACAGAGTTCCCTAAGAAATAAAAGTAAAACCTTGCCTTCTAGTAGACCTTTAAAATTCGACTATCTTTTGTTGTTTTTTTGGTAAGATGGTCTCAAAATTAAGTTCATTCAATATTGCCTACTACTAGATCCTCTTACACAAAGAAAAATTTGTAAGATGCCATAGGCTATTAAACATTAATATTTGGCAGGGTTTTATATCTATATATATAATATATGTAAAATATATATTTTTTATATTATATATATATATACATATAAAAGTTTATTGAGGAGTATTAACTCACACTATCACAAGTTCCTACAACAGGCCATCTGCAATGAGGAACAAGGAAGCCAGTCTGAGTCCCAAAGCTGAAGAACTTGGAGTTTGATGTTCAAGGGCAGGAAGCATCCAGCACGGTAGAAAGATGGAGGCTGGGAGGCTTATCCAGTCTGGTCTGTTCCCATTTTTCTGCCTGGTTTATATTCTGGCCAAGCTGGCAGT
The DNA here is from genome assembly GCF_047675955.1 of Chlorocebus sabaeus. NCBI lineage: Eukaryota > Metazoa > Chordata > Mammalia > Primates > Cercopithecidae > Chlorocebus > Chlorocebus sabaeus. The sequence continues at coordinate 147,877,846 of NC_132933.1, forward strand.
TGATTAGATGGTGCCCACCCAGATTAAGGGTGGATCTGCCTTTCCAGCCACTGACTCAAATGTTAATCTTTTTTGGCAATATCCTCACAGACACACCCAGGAACAATACTTTGCCTCCTTCAATCCAACCAAGATGATGCTCAGTATTAACCATCACAGGGAGAGACTGTCAAGATTCCCTGTGAGAAGAAACCTATATATTATCTCTCTACCAAAATGTACTTTTGAACATGCATACATTTACCATATAATTTGAAGGGCTTAGTGTTAAGTGCCCATGTAACAATATTTTTTTTCCACAATATCAGATAGAATTAGATAAACCTGATGGCAACACTTTCAATTTCCAACATGCTCATTCAACAGAGTGCAACCATTATCCCTTCCCAGTGTTATCAAGAAGATTAAATGAAATTACAAAATAAAAATAACTACAATTATTTAAACATCATTTTTAAAAATTTTACATTATAGTAAAGTTTCCACTGCAAAAATTAATGTATTATTCAGATTCACTGACTTTCTGTCTATCTCAAACTCCATCACAAATTTCATTAACCTCTAGGGCTTGATATTAAAGAAAGAATATTTATTGGCTGGGCATGGTGGCTCATGCCTGTAATCTCAGCACTTTGGGAGGCTGAGACAGGCGGATCGCAAGATCAGCAGATTGAGACCATCCTGGCTAACACAGTGAAACCCTGTCTCTACTAAAAATACAAAAAACTAGCCAGGCATGGTAGCACGTGCCTGTACTCCCAGCTACTCGGGAGACCGAGGCAGGAGAATCGCTTGAACCAGGGAGGCAGATGCTGCAGTGAGCCGAGATTGTGCCACTACATTCCAGCCTGGGCGACAGAGCAACACTCCATCTCAAAAAAAAAAAAAAAAAAAAAAAAAAGAAAAGAAAGAAAGAATATTTATTTTACTGTTATGTAATTTCCCTGATGTCTCAAATTTTGGATAGAAAATATAACAGACATTAAGTAATTTTGAATCAAGGGAGAATCATATAAATTATGAGACTACTTTCAGTAGGTAAAGCACCTCACATTTGTGCATGTGTGTGTGTAAAAATAATTGCAATGTAAAGATTTGGAATTTCAAGAAATTATGGTAGGTATCCAAATTTTCTCTCTATAAAAGGGTTAATCTTAATTGGGGTCAGCCCAGTTTAAAAGCTTTAAGTTGTTAGTTTATTCTATGTATAATGCCTTTTGTAACACTGTATTCTACTTAGTCTACAATAAAGACTCCCAAAAACTGTGTCTGCTCTTGAAAATACATTATTTTTAAGAGTTATTTTTCACATTTGAGTAATTTTGTTCTGTTGGGATTACATCTGGAATGTTACATATAGGATGATGATCTCAACTTTATGAATAAAGTTATTGTGATTGATTACCATGATAAGCATAGGTTATAATTATAGCTAAATTAATGCGATGACTTACTATTAGCTAGATTCTCTCCAAATGCCAGTAAATGAAATATTAAACTCTCAGCACATCTCTGAAAATGACTATATATTGAGAAGATTGAAATTAATTATGTTTAGAGAAATTTTGGAACTAGCTCAAGAGCACTGACTGAGTCAAAATTCTAAACTGATTTTATCCAAATATTTAGCACCTCTAACACCTTTAAATATAGTGAAAAGCACACACCCATACATAGAAACAGAAACACACATACATACACACTTATACAATTATCTCATATACAGAAATTTTGTTACATATTTTTATTTAATGTCTCTTGCAGAAGTGATGACTCCTGTTCAGATAGAAAATTGTGTAAGCCATTTGTTCTTCCAAGTTGATCAGTTCTATCATGATAGCTTTGCTAAACCTATTGGAGAGCAGAGATTGCAAAAAAGAAGAAAAAAAATCTGAAGAAAACTGTTTGTACATAAACTTTTCTTAGGAAAGAGGGGACACTGGCCCTAAAACCGCAAGTGGTGAAGGAGTCAGACACAGCTAGGGCTATGGAAAACACAGCTTAATGCAACACATTTTGAATGACAGCACATAGACAGGTGTGAAGAATTATCATCTCCAGCATCCACAGCCATACAGAAAATTGACAACCAGCTCCCAGTAATTTTTTCCCTTGGACCATCACCCAGTGCATATGTGGCATCTACTGAAGGATGGAGGAAGGGCAGGAGGAACCACAGGATGTTCTTCTAAGGACAAGCAAGCCTACATAGCTCTGAGATCCTTTGAAGAAACAGCCGGTCTTCTCTTGGTGGACTGTGGCTCCCTGCCAAGGTGGTGGGCAGTGCAAGACAGGCAAGCGAGATTCCTAAGAGGCTTCCAAACCTTAACAAAAAATAAAGACGTATTTTACACAGCATCAGTCTATCCCTAAGGCTTAGTGCAGGAGAGGAAATTTGCTTAGGAAATGACAGTAAATTTCCCTATTTATTTCAATCATCTGGAGACAAGCAGGCATTCTCACCAAACCATCAAAGACACCTTTATTATTTTGCATACTTTCTCATCATTTATTTTAAACAACTATTACATTAGAGTGATGTGCTCTTTAAAATTCAAATGAAGCTCATGTGGAGACATTCAGAATTAGAATTGAGCAAAGGAATACACACACACACACACAAACGTATATATGCAAGTATATACATTATGTTTTTCATAGTGGACATATGTCTGTTCAAATATCTGCTTGTATTCATATATTTATATGTGTATATGTGTGTGCATATATACATACATACATGTATACATTTTTCATAGAAGACACATATCTGTTTAAATATCTGTTTCTTATTCATATACATCTTAACATACGGCTTTATAATGTTGCCTCTATAAAGGTTTGTCTTTTGTTTCGGAATGGGAGAAAGAGAGAAGACAGAAAGAGAAAGAAAGAGGAAGAGAGGGAAAGAGAAACAGACAGGGAGAGAGAAAAAGAGAGAGAATATTCAGTTGTGAAAAATGTCTGGTCATATGACCATATGTATTATAAATCTTTGCCAGAACTGTTCATGTTTATCCTCCTGAGAAGTGATCTGTTTATCTGTTGTTTTCTGTTTTCTTCTAAGAACTTTCATGTTTTACTTCCTTGACCTGAAGATCTAGCTTTTTTCAGTCTCCCTTCAGCACACTGCAGTGACTTTGTCTCACCTTAGAAAGTATACAGTGATAAAAAGTTGAATTACTCCCATGAACATATTGGTCATTTGTTATTTGCTTCTTTTGTGGCTAAACAACTCTGAACACTTTATGTACCTTTTCTCATTGGATTGTACACTTGTGACTTTTACATTTTGTTTTAATATTTATTATGTATATATTTTGGAGCTACATAATTTGATGCACACAAATACAGGATTACCATAATTTCCTATTAGATACTGGCTTTTGGTTATGGATTTAATGACATGTTTTCCTACACTTTTACTTTCAAACTGTGCCTTTATTTTTAAAACACACTTTTTCAATCAATATAATGTCTTACTTTGTTGCTGTTCTTTTTAAATACAGATTGACAAACTAAATATTTTGCTCAAAGTTCTTAGTCCATTTATATTTAGTGTAATTGCTGATGAGGTTTTGTTTTGTTTTCTGTCTGTAAAATCATATGACTTTTTTTTTATTTGGTTCATCTAATTTGTATTGTTTTGCTCCCACTTTTTAGACATCTTTTATATAGACACCTTTTTATTATTTTGTTTGTGCTTTCTTTTAACATTTTATAGATTTGAAATGATCTATAGTTAATCTAAAGATTACAGCCCACATCCTAGATGTATAAATCTCTAACATAAAATATTATATTTACAATTTTCCCAATACAGCTAAAACCCCACACTCTCCAAACTTATTTACCTATTTTACCTCTTTTGGTGCTACTCTTCCTTTCATTTTTAGTTTCAATAAAATTTGAAGTGTAAAGACACCAGAATTATTATTTTGTAATTAATAGTTATTGACATATATGTATCTATTAGCCTTTTGCTTTTCCTTTGTATTCTACTGCTTTTCTATATCCATGTAGAATTATTATCAAAAATTCTCTTTACTATTCCCTTTCTTATAGATGTCTGCCAGTGAAAAATTCCATCAGTGTTTATATAAGAGCATCTTTGTTTCCCATTCACTCTTTCAAATATATTATTGCTGGTTATAGAAAACATAAATTTTCTTCAGCATTTTAAAAGCATTATTCCAACACCTTCTGCATTCCCAAAGAATTCACCTGTCAAAACTATGACCTTGTTATATACTCATGAGAAATATCTGCTCATATGTACCAGAAAGGTAGCAAAAACATGATTTTAGTAACATTAGAGACTGGCACAAAACCTAGAGGAACCTCAATGCATCTGAAATAATGAATACATAGTCTATGTTTTACTTGTATAATGGAGTATTATAAAATACTGAAAATAAATTATCATTACTATATGACTACTTGCAAACATAAATGCACATGAAAAACCATGTTAATCCATAAAAAAGTTCCTAAGAGAACATAGAGTATAACGTTCCTTTAAAAGTAAAAAATTTATAAAGTAAACAAGAGTACATGCACATTCCTTTTCACATATGTGTTTACCCATGCATAGATATATGCAATTATACATGCATGTACATATACATGTGTATGCCTGTACACATATACACATATATATGCATGTCTATATGTATGTGTGGATACATGCACACATATATACATGTGCATATGCATACATAAATGCAAGTATGCATTTCAAGAATTTGGTTACCTATAAGAGGAAGACATCTTGGATAATAAACTAGAGGATATACAAGCTATTCAGTATAGTATATTTAAACATTTTATTATATAAATTATATAAAGAATTAGTTCTGATATCCAGTCACACACAAAACACTGAGAATGATTTACTACAATTCTGATATCCAGTCACACACAAAACACTGAGAATGATTTACTACAAACTAGCCATTGCATTCAATTAAACTTTCTTTTTTTTTTTTTTTTTAGACAGAGTCTCACTCTGTCACCCAGGCTGGAGTGCAGTGACAAGGTCTCGGCTCACTGCAACCTCTGCCTCATGGATTCAAGTGATTCTCCTGCCTCAGCCTCCCAATTAGCTGGGATTACAGGTGTCCGCCACCACACCTGGCTAATTTTTCTTTTCTCTTCTTTTCTTTTTCGTTTCTTTTCTTCCTTTTTTTTTTTTTTTGTTTTGTTTTGTTTTGTATTTTTAGTAGAGATGGGTTTTTACCATGTTGGCCAGTCTGGTCTCAAACTCCTGACCTCAAGTGATCCACCCACCTTGGCCTCCCAAAGTGCTGGGATTACAGGTGTGAGCCACCACATTTAGCATTCAATTAATCTTTCTTATTTGACTAAAACATAAAACATTTAACTTGGATCTTTATATTATTCATTTTGTGGAAAACAATTCCTAACATTTGACTCTAATTATATTTCTGTTACGTTGAAGGAAAAGATAGATTCTTGTTTAGATGCTCTTATAGTACAAAATTCTCATTTTTAAAATCTTGATGCTTAATATTTCTTTGAACAAGCAGGTTTGTTGACATTGTGCTTTATTTAAAAAGCCAATAGTTTTTTGTTGTTGTTTGTGTTGCTTTTATTTCTATCTCCCTTCCCAGCTTCCTGTTTTCAATATTAAGATAGTTCACCAGCTTCTAGAGCCATGTAAATATAAGATCATGACTTAGAAATCTAGAAAAGAGAGAGTGTTCCCCAGTGCTTCAAATAAACTCACTGTGATTACACTTTATTTTCTTCCATTCATCCTAAATTCTGTAGTCAAGCTCATCCTCAGGAATGATTCAAGAGCCTTAACTAATAGTTTACATAGTCATTATGATATGGTTTGGCTGTGTCCCCAGCCAAATCTCATCTTGAATTGTAGCTCCCACAATTCCCACGTGTGGTGGGAGGGACAGGCGTGGAGGGGAGGTAATTGAATCATGGGGGCAGGTCTTTCCTGTGCTGTTGTCATGATAGTGAATAAGTCTCACAAGATCTGATGGTTTTATAAAGAGGAGTTCCTCTGCACAAATTATCTTTCTTCCCTGCTACCGTGTAAGATGTGACTTTCTCCTTCTTACCTTCTGCCATGATTGTGAGGCCTCCTCAGCCATGTGGAACTATGAGTCAATTAAACCTCTTTCATTTATAATTGCCCAGTCTTGGGTATGTCTTTATTACCAGTGTGAGAACAGACTAATACACATTATTTCTGAGTTAATTGTATAATAAAGAGTTAACAGACTAGGTTAAACTTCTTAACAATCTTTCTCACCTAGTTTTCATCACCATCATTTTTTCTCATTACTCTTTGTATGCATAAGGCAAAACCAGGTCATTCACGGTTGACTAATGGAAGCCCATTTTCCCATCTCTGTCCATAGATTAAATCATCTCTGCAACTGGGACTCCTCCTTCTCTATCAAGAACACTGTTCTTGTTTCAAAGTCCTGCTTGCTCACCAGCCTTCACTTAAAGGAGACCATTTACGGGCTGTGTCTGTCGTGCTGTTTCTCCAAATCAACCTATCTCCACTGTGTGATCTTCCACCCAGTGGTCTGCTGCTCCATTCTGAACTTATCACATTGCCTCTTGCAGCAAAAGTCTGGGTTCAAGTCTTTTCCATTCATTCCCAAAGCCCTTTGTGAACAGCAATCACTCATACTCACAGAGCCCTGTGAAATGCTGGTTTAATTGAATTGCCTGTTGGAAAGGCTAGAATCTGAATAAAATCATACAAAGCTCACATAAAACCTTCCTGGAAGAGCTTTGAATTCAAGGTGAGACAATAGTTCCTTTTTTTTTTTTTAAAGACAATAGTTCTTATGTTGTAGTCTTAGCCCATACCTGATGTGCATTGTTGGGTAAAGGAAGTTAAACCCTTCAGTAATCAATTTCTCTATCCATTCAACCAGAAAGTTAAATCTGATCATTTTAAGGTATTCCCCCTTCCTCACATCCTGTGCTTTTATGAAGCTTATAATTCCTAAAAGGGTGTTAATCTTGAAGCACATCTTTTGTAAAGAGGATTGAATAATCTATTACACAAAAGATCCATAGATTGCTTGTGAGCGAGTTTTCTTAAAGCTGGGTGGCATATCAACATTTCTTATCCACACTGAACCAACATCTGTAATTTTATGGTACTTGTATGATAGAATGATTAGAATTTTCCTAAGCTCATTTGCAACAAATGAGGGTAAATATTTTTAATTACCTTTTTAAAAAAAATTTCCCAGAGGGAAGTAAAATAAAACTTCCTTTCTCAGGAACATTAGAAAAGCCTGCTGGGGAATATAGAATCTAATAATATGATTTTTCTTCCTCTTCTAAGGAATGCAGCTTTTGATGTGAGCACTCTACTCATAACTGAGAAACACCCACATTTTTCATCAGAAGTAAAATTCTAAAATGTGAAACTTCCTATTGTGTTAGAGGTGAAGATTTGCGTCTAGTGTGTTCTAACTGTGTTCTAATTTTAGACGTGCTTTGCTTTTAAAGATTATCACTCAAAGAAGCTACAAGTACCAAAAAGGTTTAAGAAATACATGGTAGGTAATTCACACAGATGAGTTCAGAGATTGAAATGAAACAGCTAAAGATTAATTGGCAGTGAGAAAATCGAAGATGTCAACTCTACCCTGTAACATCAAATGACTAAATACAAAGATTTTTTTTTAATGAGAATATTTCGGTTTAGTTTTTGTTATTTATTTATTTATTTATTTATTTCTGTTTAGGAAGCCTCTTTGAACAAAATGACTCCAACTGAAGAGATGTACAAATGACATTGTCAATTTCACTATAAAATTATGCAATTAAATTTGCTTTGCAAAAGAATCCATGCAATTAACCTACCACATAATCTATGCTTCATGAATTGTATGTCTCTCTTATGGGGTGCATCACAAAACAATCAAATGTTATAAAACAATTTTAAACTAGTTGATATAGGTTATCATCTCCTGAATTATGCCAGATATTGTATATTATGCATCTTACAAAATGAAAAAGATGTTAAAAATGGAATGGGTAGTTTTTATAGCAGAACACCAAGTGAAATTAGGAAAACAGAAAGTAGGCATTATTTTATACAGATGACACAAATATTTATGTTATTCATATACTCTTAAATATGGAAAATAAACTCCATTAAATAAATTCCATTCATTTTTTAGGTAAAAAATTGAAATCCAGAAAGGCTAAATAACTTGCAAAGAGTGAAAAAATTAGCTAATGTCAGGATCAGACATAAAATTTAGGTTAATGATATCTATATACTAATATTTTCCTTAAGTAGGCATGTAAAATTTAAATGTTATGTACGTGAATTTAGTGTTTGCTATATAGGGCTATAAGTTCAGAAATTCAATATATCAAACCTCTGGATTTTTTTTTTTTTTTTTTTAGACAGAGTTTTGCTCTTGTTGCCCAGGCTGGAGTGCAATGGCATGATCTCGGCTCACTGCAATCTCTGCCTCCCCGGTTCAAGCGATTATCTCACCTCAGCCTCCTGAGTAGCTGGGATTACAGGTGGCCACCACCATGCCCAGCTAATTTTTGTATTTTTAGTAGTGGCGGGTTTCACCATTTTGGCCAGTCTGGTCTCAAACTCCTGACCTCAGGTGATCTGCCCGCCTGGGCCTCGTAATTTTTTTTTTTTAATTAATTTTGACAACAGTAAACCATCTTAAAACTTATGCTACAAATCAAGATTGTAACTTCCATTATACAGGTTGTATTTTTGTGTTATTATACTATGATAACTTTAGTGATTATATTCATAGAATATAATATAGGCAGGGTAACCTAAAATCATTTCACTCATTAGAAAATTATATTCATAATATTGAGATTAATTCTAAAATGTAGGCCTTATCTTTTTACACAAGGACAGATCTTAGCTAGAAAACATAACAAATAGGTTTTTAAGGTCCAAGTGGTCTAAATGTTGTGCCATATTTATCTATCTATCTATCTATCATCTATCATCTATCTATCATCTATCTATCTATCATCTATCTATCATTAGCTTGTATTTAAAGGTAGTTTATAAAGTATTGCTGAGGTCAAATAATGTCTTAGTATTTTTAAACTTTTATTTTAGATCCATAAGGACATGTGCATGTTTCTCATGTAAGTAAACTCATGTCTCAGAGGCTTTCTGTACAGATTTTTTCATCACCCAGGTTCTAAGCCTTGTACCTCATAGTTGTTTTATCTGATTGTCTCCTACCTCCCACCTTCCACCGTCAAGTAGGTCCCAGTGTCTTTTGTTCTCCCTCTATCCATATGATCTCATTTAGCTCCCACTTATAAGTGAGAGCTTAGGGTATTTGGTTTTCTGTTCCGGGGTTAGTTTGCTAAGGTTAATGGCCTCGGACTCCATCCACGCTCCTGCAAAAGACATGATCTCATTTTTTTTTTTTTTTTTTTTTTTATGGCTGCATAGTATTGATGTCTTAATAGCAGTACTTGTATACAATTAATTATCCAACAAGTCAAAGTCCTATAGAAATTGCAGACGACAAGCTTCCTCCTAATTCAAAATGAGGGGCACTGTTTGCAATAGGAATCACAGAAGATTTCCAGACAACTAAACTGCAACATGGAAGAGAGGAATTTTGACACCGGTGGCAAGAAATAGTATTGCCTGCAGAAGGAAGTCGTGATCAGAGGCACAATGCAAAAAAAAAAAAAAAAAGTTAAATTTTGCGCGCACCCAGAAGGATGAATTATCTCAATACATCTGTTAATGTTTTAAGGAAATATAAAGATGTTCCCTCTACCTCTGTCTCTCTCTATATGTGTGTGTGTGTGTGAGTGTGAATGAGTATGGGTGTATGAGTGTGTGCACACACACATATACATACAGAGATCTTGTTTATGATTGGATCCCAAAAGATTCTATACCAAAGAATGACTCCTACATTCCTCATAGATGCAAGTTGTAGAATAACTTTCCATTGGATTTGTAGGTTATCACATCATTTTGGTTCATAAAAGCTATTTAAGAAAGTCTTTGGGGTTCATAACACGTTAAATTAATGGGTGAGTAATGAATAGTGTTATTGTAACTAAATTCTTTCCTCTTTAATTGGCTTAAGAGAAATTCCATTAAGAGAATTTCTGTATCAAATAATTATGCTGTCAATTCTACTAAAGTAAAATTCGGCCAAATGTACTATTTTATTATTCCAGCCAAAAGTACTACAGCGGCCATTTGAAAAGTGTAAATTTTAACTAAACTTGTTTTTGACATTTATGATGAGAATTACAAATAAGATATAAAATTATGTTCTTGGAAATGTAATTTTTTGTATTGATGGGACAGTAGAGTGAACTGTAATGAATGAGGAGGTTAGCAAAATGGCATTATGCATTTTTCATCTTTTATCATTCTAATATTTTTGTAAGCTGGTGGTTACTATTTAATACATATGATCCAAAATGTGTATGAAGGTTTGGAGCTAAGTGAATTGTGGTCACGATAGACTAAGGACTAGTTGTTAAAATGCAACTGCATGTTTCTACATAATATTCCTTAAAATTCCTACTAGATCTTCATAATCAGAGAGAAAAAAAAGTCAGTTCTTTAAACTGACATTTTTACAGCATAAACAAATACCTTTTGCTGATTGCATGTGACATACACTAAAAAGTTTTACTGTTAATATTAAGTCCAACTCTTAGAAAGAGTAGTCATGTGGACTCCTTATTTCTGAATTAGCCTTGAATTAGCTCTTTCAGTGCTCAAAAAAGTTAGTATTCTTGCTAAACCGGGATCAGTATTTTTTAACTCTTATGTCAAGGAGAAGAAGAAATTCTGATATCGGCAGGCACTAAAATTTCTGTTTTAGGTAAAGCAGTATCAAATTATATCTTCTGTTTGTGTTTATGAAGGACTTGGAAGCCATTGTGCCTTCAAGGAAATTTCCTTTTTTTTTTTTTTTTTTTCCATTCGTAGCTTCTATTAGGAGAATTCTTAGGATCAAGAGTTCTTACACTAAAACATCAACTATCACATGCAATCTTTCAACACGTGCATTTCTCCTCTTCAAACTTCTTCCAACAACTATTTTCAACTATTTTTTGAGACACTTAGGTTGTCGCTGGGCAGAGTAGAAACTTACAAACAGCATTTGTTCAGCTTTGGGGGAATGGCTTAGGATCACAATGTCTCGTTCTCAAAAAGCAAATATCACATATAATCATTTAACATTTTGGAAATCTGTGGAGTCAACTGTGGTTGTCGCAAGGATGGCAGGGTCTTCTCAGCAATACAACACCTACAACAAGACGCAGGACAGTTCTGAACATAGAAGAATTGTCCCTTGACTTCACTCTTTTCACAAATCTTCCTATATGTAGGTGAAAAATCTGTTTATAACTCTTCAAGCCTGGAAGCTAAACCCATTTCACAGATGAAGATAAATAATGTTTTGCACGTTTCTCATACACACTGAATTTTCAAGGAACACATATAATTATGGAACTCTAATAAAAATGTTGTTTTGTTTCTTCTAAAGTTCCTTTCTAATTGCATTTTTCTTTCTGGATAAAATAGTCGCAAAGTTCATGTAAGTTGCAAGGAAATTCTATTTGAAATAATGACTCTTTCTATACCACTAAGATTCTAATGAAACCGAAAATGAGTTTCCTGGTTACCATGAAAATCTAATTTGAATTCTGGACTGAATGAAAACATTTTCTGTATTTCAAATCTAATCATGTTGGTAGGTAAAGGTGAATGTTCACTTGTGATTTCCTGTCACCCATTTTCTTTTCCCTTAGCATGGGAGATATTTTCTTCACTGAAGAGGATTATTTAGGAAAAAAAAATAGATCATTGACGATGATGAGATTTTTATTCAATTTTTGTAATTTCTCCTCTACATGCACTGTCAGAATGGGAAAATGTCAAATGCTTCTATTTTCCATTACTTCTATCAAGTTTTACTATTTTGGAAATTTAAATAGCATAAACACTTTGTAATGGATGATTACGTGGTTTCCCATTCTACAAAAACAGAAAAATGAAAATAATGTAATTTGGGATACTCAAACTTCCACAGTTTACTCCTCCTTTAAAACCTTGCTGGCTAGAATAAGAAGCAACAAAAAATGTTTTTCGAGCACATGGCGAGAACTTGACCCAAGAGACAAATATACCATATTTTTTCATGCAATTTCAAGAAGGCTATTATCTGAAGAGGTGGCCTTAAAGCAACCTGTGATTTATGAATTGCTCCCAATGCATTATTCCAAAACAACTGGAATGTCCTTATGAAACACTTGCACTGACCAGACGCAGCTAGGGCCAGAGTAGTTTTAGATTTTAAATCACCATATATACCCGTCTCTAGCAAATTGCAATAAAATGGCACTGAAAGTATAATTGCCTTGAAATAGTTACAGAATCTTCCTGTAAAAGGGTTAAAAGCGAAAAGAACATAACAGAGATAGGAGAGAAGGAGAATTTTGCGTGGAAAAATGGAGAATGAGAGTGATTTAAGCCCCAAGCAGCACAGCCATGTTTTACCATGCTTTACCTTCCCCCTGCCTTTCATCTTATTCATGCACAAGAAAGGAATACAGAGTTGATTTCCACACAAACTGCCAAATAGCCATAGTTCTAGGATGTAGAATAGCTTGGAAACTTTCTTCATTGGCCACATCTCCAATCAATGAGGCTGCCCTTAGCAGTTGAGAAGAGGGTGTTTAAGAGACCAAGAAACATGGATGAACTGGAAAACATTAGGACATTATGCTTAGTGAAGTAAACCAAACACCGAAAGACAAATGCCCTGTGATCTCACCTGTTTGTGGAATCTAAAGGAAAAAAAAGAAATCAAATTCATAGACGCAGAGAATAGAATGGTAGTTACTGGGCTGGAGCAGGGGAGGAGATGATGGGGAGACATTGGTTAAAGCAAACAAAGTTATCAAGGATATTGGTGAAAGGATACAAAGTTAACAAGGATATTGGTTAAAGAAAACAAAGTTGTCAAGGGTATTGATTAAAGGATACAGAGCTATCAAGGGCGTTGGTTAAAGAAACCAGAGTTATCAAGGATATTGCTTAAAGAAAACAAAGTTATCAAGGGTATTGATTAAAGGATACAGGTATTGGCTAAAGGAAACAGAGTTATCAAAAATATTGATTAAAGGAAACCAAGTTATCAAGTATAATGGTTAAAGGACACAGAGTTATAAGGATATAGGTTAAATGATACAAAGTTAGATAGGGTGAATAATTTCTGGAGATCTATTGTACAGTATTGGTGACTATTGCTAATAATAATGTATTATATTCTTGAAAATTACTAGGACTAGATTTTAAATGTCCCCATCACAATAAAACATTATACACTCTGTGAGATGATGGCTATGCTAATTAGCTTGATTTAATCATTTCACAATGTACACACATATCAAAGCACTGTGTTGAACTCCATCACTAAGTATATTTTTTCTAATTTGTCAGTTAAAAATAATATTAAAAAGAAATGTATAATATTAAAAGGCCAACAGCACAGCAGCATAGAGAAAAGTCAGAACATTAAATGCGGCCGGGTGTGATGGCTCACACCTGTAATCCCAGCACTTCAGGAGGCTGAGATGGCCAGATCACTTGAGGCCAGGAGTTTGAGACCATCCTGGGCAACATGGTGAAACCCTATCTCCACTAAGATACAAAAAATGAGTTGGGCATGGTGGCTGGCATCTGTAGTACCAGCTACTTAAGAGGCTGAGGCACGAGAATCCCTTGAACCCAGGAGGTGGAGGTTGGAGTGAATCAAAATCATGCCACTGCACTCCAGCCTGGGCAACATTGAATGCTGTGGAATAGACCATTCAGTAGGAATGGGGACCAAAAAAATGTCTAATACCAAAGTAAGAAAGTGAGACACGGTAGACGATGGAACAGGGACAAGATATATTGTAAATATGAATTATGCAATCATTTTTTCAGAAGGGAGTGTGCATAAAGATGAGAGTGAATGGCCCTCAGAGTACAGGGAAAGTAAAATTCACAGTAGATAATATATTTATGTTATTTTTCAAAGTATCCACTCTTGGTAACTTGTTTTTACTGTTTATTTTTGTGTGTTCATTTTCACATAATTATGGCTCTAGAAGAGATTGAGTAGAAGTCTTGGCTGGAGCAAGTAATGAAGGTAAGTTTAAAGTCATTTCCTGATTTCAAAACAAGAAAGGGTCTGTAGAGGGAAGAAGGTAGGATTTTGACTCAGGTACATCTGCTGCATTGCTTTGTTGACCTAATTCTGCATAAATGGAAAAAAAAAAAAGGAAAACAAGAATTACCTATTCATGATGTTTGTAAGAACTAGGTGGGTTATATAACAGTCCCTGACATGTCACAAATCTTCAGTGTGCTATTATGATTATAATGATGGCTAGATAAGTGGTATAGGGGACTCTTTCAAAGTTCAAAACACATGAGGATCAAAGTGCATGAGAACTTGACTTAGAGGAAATCCACAATCTTTTAAAGATATCTGTTACTTGGGTATGTCTCCAGGCCCTACTTCCATCACCTTTCCTTCCATTAATTAGAAGGTATTGCATTAAAAGGAAAATGTACTGTTCCTTGGTGCAACCCTAAATGAGCTGGGTGTGGTGGTTTAATCTTCTAAATACTAAGAATAAAGCCAAACAAAAGACAAGAGTATTATCACCACAGTAATTGCCTGAACAATTGCCCAGAGACATTCAAAATTATGAAACCCAATCACCAGCACTGAAATCAAAGAGAATTTGAATGATCTCTAGCAGCAGGAAAAGTATGTCTGCTCTCTGCTCTAATCCCAAATTTCTACTGAACTCAATAGGTCCCACTTGTAAAGGACACCTGTCAGGACTTGGACAAATGTATTAAATAGGTAGTTTTCCCCTGACATAATCAGACAACTTACATTGGCAATGCATCCATAATTAATCCTTAAACAAGGAACATTGAGAATTAACTGTTGCATTTGACTATAAGAATCCCTGCATGTTGTTTTGGTTAATTCACTTACTGGACAAACCAAGAAAGTGATTGATTAGTTTGTACAAACCAATACGTGATATATTGTTGAGAACGAATCACTTTTCTTTAAGCTTACTTACTTCTTCATCCAATTTAGAAATGTTTATGTTTAAAGTAAACAGTCTGCAACCATTTTAAGGCAATTCTACTTTCAGTGCCATTTTATTGCAATTTGCTCAAGCTGGCTACATATGGTGATTTAAAATCTGGAACTACTCTGACCTTAGCCAAGTCTGTTCAGAACAACTGTTTCATAATTTCTTACATAGAATGTTTTCTTTCCTGAAGTTTAGTATGCATCATATGCTATTATAGTTCTTGGCAAGTCTTCTAAATTCTTAGCAATATTATTCTCCTTTTTCAATCCGAACTGATTTTTCTTTTGTACATGATCTTTTATCCTAAAGCTTTCCTTCCCTGTTTCTTCAATTTTGAAAGAAAACAATGTGTAAAGCTTTATGCTAGTAAGTAGCGAGATGCATACAATAACCTGCAGACTGTGCAGAAGAAGGATGACAGGTCTAACAGAACATGGAAATACTTTGCTCTGTGACCATATGAAAGAGTAGACACTGGATCTATTATGTCTAAACAAACAGCCTCAAAGTGCTGAAAAATGACTATGTGATTGCAGTGTTTGGAAGTGTGTCAACGATATTAGAGTTGAAAAAGTCTAGAGTAGGGCGTTAACCAACATGGTGCCCTGAGTGCCAAATTAATGTTGTTAGTAGCAATGTTTACCAACTATCTACCATGTATTAAAAATTGAATCACTGCAATCTTATGATGCACGTATTAGACGTTATGTTGAAAAATGGAAAGAATCCGAAAATTTAGCTCCTAAACACATGGGATTTTCACAGAATAATTATTATTGAGTGCTGTTGGAAATTTTTCTAAATTCTCAAGTATTTACTTCTCAATAATAATTATCTTCTTTTTCCAGTCTGAACTGATTTTTTCTTCAGACAATCTGCCATCCTAAAACTTACCTTCACTGTTTCCTTAATTGAATCCATTATTTCTTGGGGCCTGGGTTTTATTTATTTGATGATTTTTCTTTTTTTCCTGTAGAGTATTCTGTGAAAATTCCATGTGTGTAGGAGCTAAACTTTCAGATTCTCTCCAATTCTAAAAGAAACCTGAGTTATCCAGCAAGACACATGACTAAAGTTGGTATCAGCACCATTTTGCATTGCCTTCTGGCAAGGCTCTAGCCATCCCACCTCTCTTTTTATTTATCTCCACTCTTCATTTGATTTGTGCCCCCCTGATCTTGTTTCAGATTTATTAAAGGACTAAGAAGATTAAGTATCAATTAATGAAACAGCTCTACTTGGCTCCTCATAGGTTCCTGGAGAATTTTTTTTTTCTTACTTAACAATTTAGTACTGTCAAGTGTGGCTGGCTCACCCGACACTACTCTAAGTAGAAAATACAGAGCTTCCGTCTCTCTTGGAATCAGCATTTTAATTAGCTGGCCCTCCATGGAGGATTGACAATGTGTTCTCTTAATTTTGGGAGCAGTCAGGGGATAATTCTCCTAGGAAAACTCCCATGCCAGAGGGTCTTATTTGGCATATTTAAGAAATACTTTTAGACGCCTCTTTAATTAGCTTCTGAAACCCTTCAATCAAGGTGTCACGGGCAGTTGCATTTCACTTACTTTATAAAAGGAAAAGGTCCACTTAAGATGCAGAAACACTCTGTGTCTCAAATATAACAGCTGCTGTAACAGAAACTCTTCAATGGGTATTTTCACACAGTTAACATACGTCTACTTTTCCCATATCAAACACATCCCATCTCGGAGATTCAGCTGCACGGTACTTGTTTTTGGTTTTATTTTTTCTCTTTTCCTGAATGTTGAATTAACAATTTGAATCACTGCAATTTTAAGGTGTAATGATAATTTTGGGAAAGTATTTACTTTTAAAATCTTATGCTCAGACATCACGTCTCTGATTTCTGGCCGTTGCTTAAAAATATAAATGCACTTATGAGTAAAATATCAAGGCAATATTGGCTTGTTTTTACTTTGAGCTTCATTATGGTGTTATACTTTATTGAAATAATGACACTTTAATGCCTATAATCCCAGCACTTTGGGAAGTCAAGGCAGGCGGATAACCTGAGGTCAAAGTTTGAGACCAGCCTGGCCAACACGGTGAAACTCCGTCTCTACTAAAAGTACAAAAATTAGCCGGGCATGGTGGCGGGCACCTGTAGTCCAAGTTACTTGGGAGGCTGAGGCAGGAGAATTACTTGAACCCAGGAGGTGGAGGTTGCAGTGAGCTGAGATCATGCCACTGCATTGCAGCCTGAGTGACAGAGCGAGACTCCGTCTCAAAAAAAAAAAAAAAAAAAAAACCTGCCGCGAATACATTGTGTGTATTTCTTGGTATATATAATGCAATCATTTCAGTTTAACATATACTCAGGCATGGAAATTCTGGGTGATATGAATATGAGAAAATGTCAAATTGTTTTTCAAAGTTAGGTGCCATAGAATTCCATGGAAGCTCCCTTTTCCCATTTCCCTGACAGCACTTGGTGCTGTCAAACTGTTTCTCTTTAGGGTTGTAGATGCTGTTCCTCGTTGATGTTATGAATTGTTTTCTCCCATTTGCTATGAACTGGACTGCCTTTGGTAAGTTCATTGGTCATTCTAGTGTTCCCTTTTGTAAAGTTCCTGATTATTTTGAATTTTTTCTATCAGTGTGTCTTTCTTCTTGCTTTGAAGATAGTCTTCATAAGCCATCTGTTGGGTGTGTGTGTGTACCAAAAGCCTTATCTCACTACGTGGTTATGTTTTCCTCTCTTTATGACCACATTTGCCAAAACAAAGTCTGAAATGTGATACACTCAAATTTATCAATGCTTTTCTAATATTTTGCACTTTTGTGTCTAAATATCTCACTTTACCCTGAATTTCTAAAAGTATTCTGTAAAGCTAGGAGTAGTGGCACACACCTGTAATCCCAGCTGCTTAGGAGGCTGAGAAGGGAGGATCACTTGAGCCCAAGAGTTCGAGCCCAGTCTGGGTAATACAGCAAGACCCTATCTCTGAATTTTTAAAAATTCTATATAATTTTATAAATGACCACTGTCCAATAGAAAGTTCTAAAATGATGAAAATGTCCTAATGAATACAGTAGTCTTGACTACATAAGGCTATAAGAACTTCAATGGGGCTAGTGAAAATGAGAATGTAACTTTCTTTTGCTAATTTTGTTTTATGCTGGTTAATTTACATTTGAATTGCCATACAAGGTGAGTATCATATTGCATCATAAAATTCTAGAATCTGAAAATTTAGCTCCTAAACATATGGGATTTTCACAGAATAAAATTTAGCTCCTAAACACATGGGAATTTCACAGTTCTTCTTTTTCATAATCTTAATATTGGTATCCAGTTAAGCAAGTCACATTTATTGGATAAAGAAAGGTGTATACACCCTATTGCTTCTCTTTCTCTGCATCACTCTGACAAATACATCTTAAAAGGAAGTCATGTTTACTGGTAAATGTGAAAGGAAAATAAATCTTGGGGTCCTGAAATCACTAAGCTAAAGGGAAAAGTCAAGCTAGGAACTGCTTAGGGCCAACCTGCTTCCATTCTATTCAAATTCACCCCTCTGCTCACTGAGATAAATATATATCTGATTGGCTCCTTTGGAAAGGCCAATCAGAAACTCAAAAGAGGCCGGGTGCGGTGGCTCAAGCCTGTAATCCCAGCACTTTGGGAAGCCGAGACGGGTGGATCACGAGGTCAGGAGATCGAGACCATCCTGGCTAACACGGTGAAACCCCGTCTCTACTAAGAAATACAAAAAACTAGCCGGGCGAGGTGGCGGGCGCCTGTAGTCCCAGCTACTCGGGAGGCTGAGGCCGGAGAATGGCGTGAACCCAGGAGGCGGAGCTTGCAGTGAGCCGAGATCCGGCCACTGCACTCCAGCCTGGGCTACAGAGCGAGACTCCGTCTCAAAAAAAAAAAAAAAAAAAAAAAAAAAAAAAGAAACTCAAAAGAAAGCAAACGCCATTTGTCCCTCTCCTGCCTGTGACCTAGAAGCACCCTCTCTGTTTGAGTTGTCCCGCCTTTCTGGACAGAACCAATGTGCATCTTACATATACTGATTGATGTCTCATGTCTCCCTAAAATGTATAAAACTAAATGTGCTCTGACCACCTTGAGCACATGTCATCAGGACCTCCTGAGGCTGTGTCATGCGCGCATCCTCAAGCTTGGCAAAGTCAGCTTTCTAAATTAACTGAGACCTACCATCTCAGATATTTGGGGTTCACATAAGTAACTTGAGTGACCACAATTACCACCTGAACCAGGCTATCAGTTAAAAAATGGTCACCATAGTAAATAGTTAACATTTTCACGTTTTCTTCTTTGATATTTTCATCTAAAAAAGAATGTTTAAGACATGATGTTTAAATTCAACTTCGGTCTCATCAATCTTGTTATTAAACTCCCTTTCATTTGCTTACATGAGCTTTTCCAATTTGATCACATACTTGTGGTTTTTGAACAAGCCCACACCTGTTCCTACTCACAGAATCTGTATTACACCTGAATTTCATCATTGTTTTATCAGTTGACAGACTGGACCTCACCAAAGGTCTGGCACTAATATTAATACATGTGCCAACATTCCACTTGCCATCAAAATGTGAATTAAGCTATCCTGAAATAAATACCTTTATGGATTAAATGCCTTTATGGATTATTGCTGTCCTCACCATGGGGAACCTTCTGGTGGATATGGCATCTCAGAGGGAAAAATCCTCTTTCACTTTAGAGGTGGCATGAATTATTAAATGTGCCAACAGCAGCATATGTTTAAAATAATTTCTACTAGTTTGAAATATTTCATCAATTATGGAATAAACGATATTGAGCAGGTAAAGTGCTACAGTATCTTATTGCTTCAGGTGACTGATATTGATCATGTGTCATCTTAAGCACAGCCTTGCTATGGAGCAATGAGTATAACATAATATTCATAATAACATAACATTCAGTACAAGTCAAGGCTATTTTTCATGCAGGCATGAAAAACTGAACTCAAACTAGTGAACAGAAACTAAAAAAAAACAAAAGAGAGAGTATTGACTAGTATATGAGCAATTCTAGGAATGATGCTGTCCATCTAATAAAATATGCCAGAATCTTCAAATTCATATTTATTTTTTCTTGTATCAGCTTCAAGCATAGTGACGTTTTTCCCTTGGAGATGGGGACCAGTTGTTCACCAGGAGCTTAGGAAAAGTAAACCTGGTGGAAAAAGATTTTCTTCCTCAAGCATCTTGGCAAAATTTTGGGATTCACTCTCTTGGATCAACTTGGATCACTCTTATGGTCGGAGCTTATTACTGATTAAATGGGATGTGGTGCTTCGGTTGAATTAGCCTTGGGTTATGTATAGTGCCAGGGTCTCTGAAGTAGGGTCAGCTCTACTCAAAGCCCTGAAACTGGGAATGAAGACAAAGCGGGTAAATATGTAATGAAATACATATGAATATTAACTACTTTTAAGGTACTCACATGTGTGAAATGATATATGAAATGTATAATATATGTAAAACCTGGTCACATTAACACCGTTATACCTAAAACAAGAAATTGAAGAATAGACTACTAGCAGTATTCATGGGGTCCTTCCCATGAATGCCTCCCAATGAAAGTGAGAAAAGTTTGTCAATTGGTCCTTTTCTCTCAGTTAGGATTGCTGGATTTACGCATGTATCTTCAAAAATTATACCTGTAAGTTGGCTTTGGACTTGAATTTTATATAAATTTACCTTACTAGATAGAAATGCTATATTAGTCCATTCTCACATTGCTATAAAGAAATACCTGAGACTGGGCAATGTAGGAGAAAAGAGGTTGAATTGGCTTATGCTTCTGCAGGCTGTACAAGAAGCATGGCAGCATCTGCTTCTGGGGAGGCCTCAAGGAGCTTTTACTCATGGCGGAAGTAAAGCGAGAGCTGGCGTCTCACACGGCAGGAGCAGGACTAAGACAGAGAGGGAGAAGGAGCTACCCACTTTTAAACAACAAGACCTCATGAGAACTCTATCATGAGAACAACACCAAAAGGATGGTGCTAAACCATTCTCGAAGGAACCACCCCCATGATCCAATCACCTCCCACCAGGCACTACCTACAACATTGGGGATTACAATTGAACATGAGATTTGGGTGAGGACACAGATCCAAACTATGTCAAATATATACTAATTTCATTTATTTTACTCAATATTATGCTTATAACTCCAATTTCATATAACAGCAGATGTGATCATTACCAAAATATAATATTCCCTGATATGAATAGAACACACTTATGAGTTCTCTAGTATTTCCACAGCTATGTCATTTTTAGTTTTATTCCCTAAAATAATAATAGCTGATGCTGGTTTGAGGATGCTTGTCCATGTCTCTCACTGCATTTCAATAAAAGGTAGTCAGGGTTGTACACTCGGGAGTGGAAGTGTTCAGTCACAAGAGACACATTTAAATCACATCAATATATCCCCAAAGTGTTTCATTCCCTCTGCCCCACGTTCTCATATTCTTACAAATATCTGCTTCTGATGGACAGTTTAATTTTTGTCCAGCCTGTCAGTGAAAATGGATATCTTTCTGCAGATTTTTATTTTCACTTTTTCCTAATCCTGCTGAAGATGACAACCCTTCCGTTCTGACTAGGTATGGCTTCTTCTCTGTGAAATGTCTACTATTGCCTTAAAATGCATTTCTGATTTTTTTCTATGTTTGCAAATTTGATTTGTTTGATCCCTTTGTGTTATACAGAGTAACCTATTTTTCTTTATTAAACATTGAAAATTCTACATGTAGATCGGGAGTTTTAAAGAAAATTTTTATAGCATCTATTCATCAGTCACTTTTTTCGATGAGCTTGTATGTCTTTCAAAACATCTTCTGCTACTATAATATAATGCATAGGGCCTTCTTTATCCATTTCAGTAAGTTTTTCTTTCTTTTTTTTTTATTTTAGATAGAGTCTTGCTCTGTGGCCCAGGCTGAAGTGCAGTGGCACAATATTGGCTCACTGCAACCTCCGCCTCGTGGGTTCAAGCGATTCTCCTGCCTCAGCTTCCCAAGTAGCTGGGACTACAGGCTCCCACCACCATGCCTGGCTAATTTTTGTATTTTTAGTAGAGGCGGGGTTTCACCATATTGGCCAGGTTGGTCTCGAACTGCTGACCTTAAGTGATCCGCCAGCCTTGGCCTCCCAAAATGCTGGGTTTACAGGCCCATTCCACTAAGTCTTATTTCCCACAATAACAAAGGCTCTCGAGTCACTCCTCTGTTTGTATCAGGAATATGCTAGACACCTTCCTCTGTTATTCCATAATAGAAATAAAAATAGTATTTTGATGTCTAAAATTATGCCATTTTTTACCTTCTTTGACTTTGAAACTTAAGGAAACAATATTTTGCAAGCATTACTTATAAAAAGCAAATAATTCTGAAAAACGATTGTGATTTGGCTAAAATGGGAGTGTCAGTTAATTAGTAAAAATTTTTTTTTTTTTTTTTTTTAGTAAAAATATTTCTCTTGCTCATCAATAAAGAAACTTTCTCTGTTATGGTTCAATAGAAAACAATTCACCTACTAGTTTAAAATAAAAATGCATCAGGCAGGTTGATGTAGAATATATAGAGGATGTTACTCTAGATGTACTAACGCCAGTTTACTTATGTGTATAGTTTTGTTTATCTATATGCATAGTTTTGTTAAATGTTTTACAACATAATTATATATTTAATATGTGTATATTTAAGTGTAAGTATACATATCTGTTTATCATCTATTATCTATCATCTACAGCCATTTATCTGTATCTACATATCTATCTCCATATAATCTATATATTATCTATCATCTATTATTTATCCATTATCTATCATGTATCTACCTATATCTATCATCTATCAAAAAATACAAAAATATACAATAGTAGTAGCGATTGTTGTCTCTAGTGAAGTAATATTTCTTTTCTTCAATTTTCTGAATTTCTGAAATAAACTTACCCAGTTTTGAATTAATAAAGTTCTAATTTCAAGTATAAGTATTTACTCACATAGGAATAGAATGAGATCAGATTTTGTTGGCGATCTCTATGAAAACTGGCCTGTGAAGACTGTTTCTATCTTTTCCATAACATCAGTGGAAATGAATTATTTTCTTGTGTGTTCATAGGAAGGCTGCTAGATCAGCCGATACTGAGGAAGAGATTTCCAATATGGGTGGGAGAAGAAAATCAAGCCCTGTGGAGAACTCTCCAATATGTATCTTGCCTTCTATATGAAAAAAACACTTATGTAAAAAATGCTAAATATAAACGCCAGCAAATAAGTTTCATACCAAAGAAGTCAGAGAAAAGGTTATCAATTTCTACAAAGCAATACAGTTCTAAGTCCAAGAAAGAAGAAAGGGGAAATGAAAAAGACATTTGAAAACAAGGTGTCAACTCTAAGAGTTTATGCTTTTCCTCGTATAAAATACATTTCTATATTTAAGTCATAACTGATTTTAAAACATTCCCACCTTTCTAGAATTTCCATTAAATTTCTAAATTTTCCATCAGCAAAATTAAAACTTCACAGATATTGCTAACAATAATATTAAGAATACAAACTAGTACAAGTCATTATTATTTTTCCTTAAAAGTTTTGCCAATGATTGTGCTCACTGTTACATACGCACACACATCCACACAAAAACACACACCATCATTTCCACCATCAATGAAAATAAATATTAAAAATATATTTTACATATATGCCAACTTTTTCTTAAGATATAGTCAATTTTCAGGTTATAAATGTTATTTTGCATTAAAGCCAGGTAGAGTATGTCACAAATCAAAAATAAATGGCATTTGCTTGTATTATAAACATTTAAAATTCTAACAATGAGTATACGTGTACTTAACATCTTGGAGGGAGCATTCATTTGACATAGTTAACAAACATTTTGGATTGCTGGGAGACAGTTGCTTGCAGGAAACAACTAAGTCATGGTTTGGGCATAATTAAAAGACACTTTAGCAAGTTTATCAATATGGGATTGGACAGATCCATTTGAGGTGATGAATTACTTTCCATTATATTCTTGTAGTGCCTTTAGCAGAATGAGTAAAGATTACATAGAAATGTGTCCTTCTGTAATTCTTCTCCTGCAACAAGGAAAAGGGTGAACTATTCTGTATCAGGTACATTAGGTGATAAAATTTATTCTACAATAAAGATTTTGTCTAGTTTTATCCTTCCATCGAGGGAAAAGCAGATTACTTAACATTTGTCAGATGCAGATTCTCATGATTAGAGCAAGATTTCCTATAAGAGTATTAAGAAATATAGAAAATTAAACCAAGTATTTTGTAATTTTCTCTTTACATTTTTTAATATTTTAGAATTTGGAATTCCAAATTTAGAATTTAGACTTTTAAAGTTTATTTATAATTTCTTCTCTATCAACTTTCTCTGAGCTTCTTAAATGATGAGTCTTTTTCTTTCTTTCTTTCTTTCTTTCTTCTTTCTTTCTTTCTTTCTTTCTTTCTTTCTTTCTTTCTTTCTTTCTTTCTTTCTTTCTTTCTTTCTTTCTTTCTTTCTTTCTTTCTTTCTTTCTTTCTTTCTTTCTTTCTTTTTCTTCTTTCTTTTTTTTTTTGAGACAGAGTCTTACTCTGTTGCCCAGACTGGAGTGCAATGGCACAATCTCAGCTCACTGCAACCTCTGCCTCCCGGGTTCAGGCAATTCTCCTGCCTCAGCCTCCTGAGTAGCTGAGATTACAGGTGTGTGCCACCACACCTAGCTAATTTTTGTATTTTTAGTAGAGATGGGTTTCATCATATTGGCCAGGCTAGTCTCGAACTTCTGACCTCAGGAGATCCGCTAGCCTCAGCCTCCGAAAGTGCTGGGATTACAGGCATGAGAAACTGCACATGCCTTTTAAACTCTAACTTCAAGTGTTTCTTAGAAAATGAGTTCACTTGATAACATATGTATTTCTCTGGAGCAACATTTCTCTACTTCAGCACTACTGATGTTTGGACTGGTAACTCTTTTTTGCAGAGGGCTGTCCTGTGCATTATAGAGTGTACAACAGCACCCCAGGTCTCTACTCACCAATAGCAATCCTCATCAAGCTGTGATGACCTAAATAAAACATCTCTGTGCATTGCCAAGTGACTCCTGGGGGGCAAAATCATCTCCCAAGTAGCTGGGAGTGCACACCTCCATGCCCGGCTAATTTTTGTAGTTTTAGTAGAGATGGGGTTTTGCCGTGCTGCCCAGGCTGGTCTCGAACTCCTGACCTCAGGTGATCCACCCACCCCAGTCTCCCAAATTGCTGGTATTGCAGAGGTGAGCTACCGCGCCCTGCCAGACTTTTTTTTTTGTAGAGTTATATCCTGTAAGGTGGTCATGCTGAGGGCCTTGGAAGCAGAGCTTCTAGTGCTACACCACCTCGCTTTTTTCTAGCAGCCACCTCTATCGTGTGCGCATCAACAAGAAGGTTCAAGCTACCTTCCCTGAAGTCATCTTGGTCCATGGGAAAGTTATGTAGCCTTGTTAAAACAACCAGACCGTTCTGCTTATTATCTTTCTCAATTCTATCTTTTATTCAACTAGGACAGTATAGAGAGCATCATTTGCTCACTCTGCTTATAGTCCCTATCTGGTGTGTTTTGAGCATCTTATTACTTGTCTGCTTCCTATCCAGGATGAGAGCTCCTGGAATTTCAGGTCGACATTAACTAACACTTAAACATGAAAAGCCCATCTCAGCGTCTGGTTGGAAGAAAAAAAAATGTGTACTTCCCAAAGGATTAAGTCAGTAAATACATAATTATTACCTTTCATTGCTACCTAGGGTTATTTGTTTTAGTCTTATTCTAGAATTCAAAGACCTCTCCTACAGAACAGCTGGTGCTCCATAAAAAATGAGTGAATGAGCTCATCCTCACATAGAAACTGTTTTCACCAAGAACCTTTGAAACTCTACAGGACCTGTTAGAGAACTAGCTTCAATGTAAGAGATTATTAATACTTACAAATTCGTAAAAATGAGTAACCTAGATATACTGCATGACTGAAAAGAGTTGCCTCATCAGCACCTGGTGGAGTAGCCAGTTATGATGCAAAATTAATGCAAACTAGAAGAACATGTGTCTAATAGATGCATTACAAAATTTATATATCTTTATAATAATCTACATTACTCATTTTTTCACCACAAACTGCAACACGGTATCAGACAACATGAACATCTATTATGTATTTTGAACTGACACTTCCCCTAGATCAGGCACAGTACTGGAAGTAGGCATAGAGATGTAAAGAAGAATAATATGGTTAATGCCATGATAAGGTGAAAAATTCAATCAAGAAAACAATATATTTAGAGATTGCTATAAGAATTTACTATAAAGTTAATAATGGTGGTTCTGGTGATTCTAATGATGATAATGACATTAGAGGTAGTAATGATGGTGACTCTGGCATTTGTGATGATGATGATGGTGGTGGTGGTGATGATGATGATGAAGGTGACAATGTGATGATAGTGATAATAATGATGGTGATGATGGTAATCATGATGGTAATGATGGTGATGATGGTGTTTGTGATGATGATGATGGTAGACGGTGATGATGGTGTTTGTGATGATGATGATGGTAATGATGGTGATGATGGTGTTTGTGATGGTGATGATGGTAATGATGGTGATGATGGTGTTTGTGATGGTGATGATGGTAATGATGGTGATGATGGTGTTTGTGATGGTGATGATGGTAATGATGGTGATGATGGTGTTTGTGATGATGATGATGGTAATGATGGTGATGATGGTGTTTGTGATGGTGATGATGGTAATGATGGTGATGATGGTGTTTGTGATGATGATGATGGTAATGATGGTGATGATGGTGTTTGTGATGATGATGATGGTAGATGGTGATGATGGTGTTTGTGATGATGATGATGCTAATGATGGTGATGATGGTGTTTGTGATGATGATGATGGTAATGATGGTGATGATGGTGTTTGTGATGATGATGATGGTAATGATGGTGATGATGGTGTTTGTGATGATGATGATGGTAATGATGGTGATGATGGTGTTTGTGATGGTGATGATGGTAATGATGGTGATGATGGTGTTTGTGATGGTGATGATGGTAATGATGGTGATGATGGTGTTTGTGATGGTGATGATGGTAATGATGGTGATGATGGTGTTTGTGATGATGATGATGGTAATGATGGTGATGATGGTGTTTGTGATGATGATGATGGTAGATGGTGATGATGGTGTTTGTGATGGTGATGATGGTAATGATGGTGATGATGGTGTTTGTGATGATGATGATGGTAATGATGGTGATGATGGTGTTTGTGATGATGATGATGGTAATGATGGTGATGATGGTGTTTGTGATGATGATGATGGTAATGATGGTGATGATGGTGTTTGTGATGATGATGATGGTAATGATGGTGATGATGGTGTTTGTGATGATGATGATGGTAATGATGGTGATGATGGTGTTTGTGATGATGATGATGGTGATGATGGTGTTTGTGATGGTGATGATGGTAATGATGGTGATGATGGTGTTTGTGATGATGATGATGGTGATGATGGTGATGATGGTGTTTGTGATGATGATGATGGTGATGATGGTGATGATGGTGTTTGTGATGATGATGATGGTAATGATGGTGATGATGGTGTTTGTGATGATGATGATGGTGATGATGGTGATGATGGTGTTTGTGATGATGATGATGGTAGATGGTGATGATGGTGTTTGTGATGATGATGATGGTAATGATGGTGATGATGGTGTTTGTGATGGTGATGATGGTAATGATGGTGATGATGGTGTTTGTGATGGTGATGATGGTAATGATGGTGATGATGGTGTTTGTGATGATGATGATGGTAATGATGGTGATGATGGTGTTTGTGATGGTGATGATGGTAATGATGGTGATGATGGTGTTTGTGATGGTGATGATGGTAATGATGGTGATGATGGTGTTTGTGATGGTGATGATGGTAATGATGGTGATGATGGTGTTTGTGATGGTGATGATGGTAATGATGGTGATGATGGTGTTTGTGATGGTGATGATGGTGATGATGGTGATGATGGTGTTTGTGATGGTGATGATGGTGATGATGGTGATGATGGTGTTTGTGATGATGATGATGGTGATGATGGTGTTTGTGATGATGATGATGGTGATGATGGTGATGATGGTGTTTGTGATGGTGATGATGGTGATGATGGTGATGATGGTGTTTGTGATGATGATGATGGTGATGATGGTGTTTGTGATGGTGATGATGGTGATGATGGTGATGATGGTGTTTGTGATGGTGATGATGGTAATGATGGTGATGATGGTGTTTGTGATGATGATGATGATGATGGTGATGATGGTGTTTGTGATGATGATGATGGTGATGATGGTGATGATGGTGTTTGTGATGGTGATGATGGTAATGATGGTGATGATGGTGTTTGTGATGATGATGATGGTAATGATGGTGATGATGGTGTTTGTGATGATGATGGTAATGATGGTGATGATGGTGTTTGTGATGATGATGATGGTAATGATGGTGATGATGGTGTTT
This sequence comes from Chlorocebus sabaeus, assembly GCF_047675955.1. Taxonomy (NCBI): domain Eukaryota; kingdom Metazoa; phylum Chordata; class Mammalia; order Primates; family Cercopithecidae; genus Chlorocebus; species Chlorocebus sabaeus. The sequence continues at coordinate 147,906,618 of NC_132933.1, forward strand.
GTGATGATGATGGTAATGATGGTGATGATGGTGTTTGTGATGATGATGATGGTAATGATGGTGATGATGGTGTTTGTGATGATGATGATGGTAATGATGGTGATGATGGTGTTTGTGATGATGATGATGGTAATGATGGTGATGATGGTGTTTGTGATGATGATGATGGTAATGATGGTGATGATGGTGTTTGTGATGGTGATGATGGTAATGATGGTGATGATGGTGTTTGTGCTGGTGATGATGGTAATGATGGTGATGATGGTGTTTGTGATGGTGATGATGGTAATGATGGTGATGATGGTGTTTGTGATGGTGATGATGGTAATGATGGTGATGATGGTGTTTGTGATGATGATGATGGTAATGATGGTGATGGTGATGACAATGATGACAATGATGATGATGATGGTTATGATGGTGATATGATGGTGATGATGATGGTGGTGATAGTGATGATGATGATGATGATGGTGGTGGTGGTGATATTGATGATTATAATGGCGATGATGATGATACTGATGATGCTCCTGATGACGATACAGCCATACAGTGTTTAATGGTCATTTTTAATAAGAGTTCACTACTTGATTTAATGTAGTTCATACATATAAAACATGCATGGTCAGACCCAATCCCTAAGTAAACGTAATTTTTCAATGCATGTGAGACAGTGCAGTCCACTTTGCTTTTCCTTGTGTTCTAAGAAATGTAAAAAAGGGGTGTGGCGGTGGGCACCTGTAATCCTAGCTACTTGGGAGGCTGAGGCAGGAGAATCGCTTGAACCCGGGAAGGGGAGTTTGCAGTGAGCCAAGATCGCACCATTGCACTCCAGCCTGGGCAACAAGAGCAAAACTCCATCTAAAAAAAAACAAAACAAAAACAAAACAAAAAAAAAAACAAAAAAACACACACAAGAAAGAAAAGAAAGAAAGAAATGTGAAAAAGAAAGAAAAAGAAGAAGACCCCAAGCCTCCCCGCTACTCTCTCAGACATTACAGTACCTGCTTAAACACGAAATTGGCATATCAGTAGTTCTTTCATTTATTTGTAGTTAATAACACATCAGCATACTGTTTTTTTCTCACCCTAGTGCATAGAAATGTTACTAAGAATTGGTTTCTCAAAACATATCCATTTAGCTTGTCAATAGTCCTCATTCCATAAAATATTTTTTGAAAGGTAAACATTTCCTGATTAGCATATACAGTGGTTATTAACAGATGAAGAGATGACTAACTATAACTTCGTGAATCATATATCAAATTTGAAGGACATGAAAAAAACCTTCAATTAAGGCTGAACATGAAAAACTTATTTTTTGAAATACTGAATTATTAAGCACATATATACAGCTCTATGAAACTTATTTTTCGTGAGTATAAGTATCAAAATTTATCCAAATTCCTTTCAATTAGGGCTCTAAAAAAGACAATAGTAAAATTTATTCTTCACAGAGGAGACATGACGATATAGTGGGTACACATATTGAAGTAGAGATATTAAAATATTCTGGATGCAGCACTACAATTTATCCTTGCTTCATTTAGTTTCCCTGTCAAATTTTCACCTATTATAAGATGTATCTAAATTATTCTTGCATAAGCCTTTTTTTTGACTACCCATAACTCCTTCTGCAGTTGGTTGGAGCTTTTCTAATTTAACGTGAAATTTGACTTCCTTTCTGCTTGGTTGTCAGAAAGATGAGAGGATTATTGAAAATAGAAGTTTACCTGCCAAACAGTTGACTAAATATAAGCCAGGCAGTTAACTTTGCATCTTTCAAGCCAGTGTGCATTTCTGGCCGCCTCAATATTCACAGTGAAGAAATTGGCAAGTGAAAATCAGCATGAATAGCTATTATCTCCAAGGAAATTATCTTTTCCAATTCCCAATAAATTTTTGCTATCTAGAGGAGCATTATATGTAAATAGTCAATATAAATAAAATAGATGCTAGAAAGAAGAGAAATGGGCCCAGTGCTGATTGAAAGGAGGGACCTCAGTGATAATACTATGCTAGTTAAAAAATAAACAAACTTTATAATTCAGGAAAGCACAGACCACTAAAGTCGTGTCATGGCAGCCCACTCACTGTCCAAACAATTGATATTTTCTGATGGTAAAATTGAATGCTGGCTTTAGGGTATCTGTGTGCTAATGTTCTGATATTATTTTCCAATCAGTATCTTTAGTATTTCCAAAATTATTATTTAAAATGTATAATCAAGTGTCTCTAACCAAATATTTTCATATTTAGAAAATTATAATTTTAAAACTATAATTGAAATATTATACAATAAAGAGCCAAAAAGAAACTTAGAGAGGCTAGGCAACCAAGGCGCACATTGCATACAAGTATTCTAGATGCATCTGATAGTAAGAAATGAATTGGCATGGCAGACAGAGAGAGAATCCAGGTGTTTTCCTTCCAAACTCAGTATCATTTCTATACACATTTTACTTCAATTTAGGAATTACAGCATACATCTGTCCCTAACCAGAGGGATGACCCCCGATACTCTTCTCAATCCTTAGAAAGAATAGTTAGGATTAGGCAGAGCCAGGTTCTGTGGGATGATTATGTGTGACTGGACAGAAAATAACACATAATTATGTGTAGATATAGCATTAAATGGAATAAAGAGCCAAATTAAAAGAAAGTTCAGCTTGTTGTCTTGTTAAATTCTATATTCTGATGTAAATTATTCACTCTATTTTCATATGTAATCAGTGGTATAATGCTGTAGCCAATAATGATAACATTATAGAGTGTTTAACTTGGATCAGGTGCTGTGCTAACCACATCAGGAGTGCATTCCCTTTCTCCCTTCTGAATTCTCACAATTCTGTAACACAGTTCACATTACTATTCCTATGAACAATAAGTACTGGGTTGAAAATGGTGAAGGCCATGTGTGGTGGCTCACACCTGTAATTCAAGCACTTTGGAAGGCCGAGGCAGGAGGATTGGTTGAGCTCAGGGCTTTGAGACCAGCCCGGGCAATAGAGTGAGACCTCATCTCAACAGAAAGTAAACAAAAAATTAGTTCACGGCAGTGGCACACACCTGTGGTCCCAGCTACTTGAGAGGCTGAGGCAAGAGGATCGCTTGAGCCCAGGAGGTTGAGGCTGCAGAGAGCCGGATTGTGCCACTGCACTCCAACCTGGGTATCAAAGTGAGACCCTGTCTCAAAGCAAACAACAAACAAGATATATATATATATATATGTGTGTGTGTGTGTGTGTGTATATATATATATGTATATATATGTATGTATGTATGTATGTATGTATATACACACACATATATATATAAATATATATATATAAATAAAATAAAATAAAATGGTGACATTCTTAAGCATAACTGTGGAGGAGAAAAAAACGTTGCTTTTTCCTATACCCTTCTACATTCTTTGGCTGGTTTACACATTAAGTTAAAATAAGACAGATTAGCAGGAGACAAACAATTTGAATTACCTTCCTATGCAAAGTAATTCCACAAAAATACGAAACTCAAGAATCACCCAGATCTATGAAGTTTACAGAGCATCCTGGGCTACAGAAAGAAATAGGCGTCTGTGGCTTCTGGCAGGTGATGGAGACAAGTTACTGGAGGGTGAAGGGAGTAGCTGTGTGGTGAGTAAAAGTTGGCTTGTTATGCAGATAAAATTATCTCAGGAGACCAATGTCTTCTCAGAGCAGCCGTATTCCTGGATCAGATATCTTTATCACTGAAAATTTGTTTTGTAAATGTAATTTGCTTTACAAAACAGCAACTTTTGAGAGCTACTCCTGTATCTGCAGTCTCTCAAAGCAATCAGCTCCAAATAATCAATATGCCAAGTAGGTATATTTTAGTCTCCTGTAATCATATTCTGGGGTGATACACGTCCCGAGCCCCAATAGGACTTAGCAAGTAAATGCCGCTATTCCAATCTGGGATTGTTATTGTGTATTTCATTCATTCATGCTATTTTAATATGAATTCTTAAATGCAATCAAAGGTACAATATTCAAAAGTACCAAAAAAACTAAATCTAGACTTCAGCCACAATATCGTACATTTTTGGGAAAAGTTTTCTAGAGAGATTACATGTTGTATGCTACATATAGAACATAATGCATGGGGTGTTTGTATAGATGTAAAAATAGGAACATACACTTGTTTTTATCAGTCTGTCTATAATATGTATCTATCACCTAACTAGCTAGCTGCCTATTTCTATCACCTATCCATTTTTTCACTTATCTATCTAGAATCTATCCATTTATCTATCTATTCGTTCATCTGTCTGTTTAACCATCTATCCATCTAGTTATCTATTATCCACCCATCCAATCCATCCATCTATCATCTATTCTTCTGCCAATCCTTTTATCTATCTATCTATCTATCTATCTATCTATCTATCTATCTTTATCTATCTATCTATCTATCTATCTATCTATCTATCTAACATAGCTACCTATGTGAAACTCACCTTTTAGTTAATAATAAATTGTGAAATAAATTCTGTTCAATACATATAGACCTGCCTCATTGTTTTTAAATTTGGGCAACTCTTTATTTAAAGTCAACACAATGAAAACCTAGATATTAGAATTGTGTAGATCAGTAAATTTTCACAAAATGTATACACCCATCAACCAAATAAAGAAGATTACCAGCCTCATGACCCTGTTTCATGTACTCCCACTCCTATGCCGAGGTGGTCATTACCCTGATTTCTAAGACTGTAGTTGGTTTTGCTTATCTAGAACTTCATATGAAAGGAATTGTAGTTAAGCAACATTGTCTCTGGCTTCATTTGCTAAATATTGGTCTTATGTGATACATCTCTCTCTTTTTTTTATTTATTTTTGAGACAGAGTCTTGCTCTGTCGCCCAGGCTGGAGTGCCATGGGGCGATCTCAGCTCGCTGCCACCTCTGCCTCCCAGGTTCAAGAGATTCTCCTACCTCACAGCTTCCCGAGTAGCTGGGATTACAGGCATGCACCACCACCTGCAGCTAATTTCTGTATTTTTAGTGGAGATGGGGTTTTGCCACGTTGGCCAGGCTGGTCTCGAACTCCTGACCTCAAATGACCTGCTTGCCTCAGCCTCCCAAAGTGTTGGGATTACAGGCATGAGCCACCGCACCCGGCTAATCCCTTTGGTTTTAAGCAAACCGCACAGTCTATACTTGGGAATAGCAGCTGATTGGATGAATATACCTCAACATGTATTTCTAGCTTATTGTTACTAGACATTCAGAATACTTCAATTTTGTAGCTGTTATGAATACTTGCTCTTATTCACTTCTTAATGCCTGTGGAATTTGTTGTAATGCAACTTTTGTTGTTGTTGTCCATTTCTTGTGTCAGTAATTCATGCTCTTCTCTATTGTGTTTTTATTTTCATTTTTTTAATCAAGTCATTTCTATTCAAAACAATATATTTTACTGTTAATATTCTCAATTAATTTAATTTTAATTTCTCAATGAATTTAAACACCTTAGTGTTTTCCTAAGAGTTCTCACCCAAGGCAGATTTTAAGAATTTTCTTTAACAGTTCCTATATGATGTATGTATTAGCTTCCTATTGCTGCTGTAACAAACTACCAAAAGATTTGGTGGCTTAAAACAATGCAAATATATTATCTTATAGTTTGGGAGATCAAAAGTCCAAAATGCATCTCACTGGGCTACAGTCAAGGTGTTGGCAGGCATGTCTCATACTGGAGACTCCATGAAAGTGTTCACATCCTTATCTTTTGCAGCTTCTGTTGTCTGCCTGTATTTCTGGCTCCTGGCCCCCTTTCCAACATCACTCTGAGGTCTCCTAGTGACATCATATCTGCCTCTGTAATTCTTTCTGCCTCTCTCTCTTCCTTACAAAGACCCTTGAGATGACATTGGGCCCACGAAGATAATCCAGAATCACATCCTCATCTTCAGATCCTTAACTTATTTGCATATGCAAAGCCCCTTTTTGCCATGTTAGGTAACATAGTCATAGGTTCCAGGAATTCAGATGGTGTATTAGTCCGTTCTCACGCTGCTATGAAGAAATACCCGAGACTGGGTAATTTATAAAGAAAAGAGATTTAATTGACTCATAGTTCCACATGGCTGGGGAGGCCTCAGGAAACTTACAATCATGGCAGAAGGTACCTCTTCACAGGGCAGCAGGGGAGAGACAGTGCAAGCAGGGGAAATGTCAGACGCTTATAAAACCATCAAAGCTCTTGACACTCACTCATCATCACAAGAACAGCATGGGGGAAACTGCCTCCATGATCCAATCCCTTCCCATCGGGTCCCTCCCATAACATATACGGATTATGGGAACTACAATTCAAGATGAGATTTGGGTGGGGACACAGACAAACCCTATTAGATGCGGACATTTTTGGTTTTGCTTTGTTTCGTTTTGTTTTGGTAGGAGGCAGTATTCTGCCTACCACAATGTGAATGAATGTTTTGTTGTATTTATCTAACTTTTGGGTTTTTATAACTTCTTGAATCTATTTCTGGATATCTTCCCACAATTTGGATAGTTCTGGTCAATATATTCTCTAATGTTCGTCTATCACCTACCTATTTCTTTGTCCTGAACTACAAGACATAAATATAACAAATATGTTTACCATATCATATATATAAATATATAATATATAAACATATATAATATGTAAATATATAATATATAAACATAGATATTATATGTAAGTATATATAACATATAAACATATATACATATACATATTTTTGAGACAGGGTCTCACTCTCTCACCCAGGCTGGAGTGCAGTTGTTTGATTACAGTTCACTGGAGCCTCGACCTCCCCAGCTCAAAGGATCTTCTCACTTCAGCCTCCCAAGTTGCTGGGACTACAAGTATGTGTAACTATGCCCAGCTAATTTTTGTATTTTTTGTAGAGTTGGGGTTTCACCATGTTGTCCAGGTTGGTCTCAAACTCCTGGGCTCAAGCAATCCACCTGCTTCTGCCTCCCAAAGTGTGGGGATTACAGGTGTGAGCCACCATGCCCAGCCTCACATATGATATTTTAGTTGCAGCTATGTATTCCTTCTATACTCCTATCATGATATTTTACCCACATTCCCATTCATGATTCCTTAATTTTAATAAAATCAGCTTGTTTCTTAAATTATCTTTTGCTTCCTAGTTTCAGTAGTTGTATTTTTCATATCTACTACTGTGAAATGAATCCTTGTTATAGATTCCAATGATCTAGAAGCAATCTTCCTGTGTCATGGGTTTCCTGGAATAAATTAGTAAAAACATTTGAAGGTCTCTTTTAAGAACTTAAATATCTATTAGCCTATTTTTATTTACTACTATTTATCTTATATTTCAACCACGTGTTCACGCTTTCTTGTATATTTGGTAGTTTCTAAATAAATTCTGGACACATTGTATGAAAAAATTGTATCTATATTACATAGTATATTGATGTTAATATTTATTACAAATGTATATGTGGGTGTATATATGTGTGATTTATATCTATCTATCCACCTAGTTCTCTGATACCTCTCAGAGAGAGAGAGAGAGAGAGAGATAAAATTAGGGATAGACATGTAGTTATGGATGAAATTCTGAAGTAATTCCTCTGTAGATCTTTTTTTTCTGTCGGTCAACTAGAGTAGGGGAACTAGAGTAGGGGAAAAGCACCTTAATCTTGTCTGAACTTAAATTGTTTCTAAGTTGTTTTTAAGTCATTTTAGGTTTGCTTTACTCATATAGGATAACCCTACCTGTGTCCTAACAGGCATTTTATTTCAAGGAGGAAAGCTGGTCATTATTTTTGCTGGTATCTGAACTCCAGTTTTTCTTCTTAGGTCCATGACTTCCCAAATTTCTTCTTATGTTTTACCCTTTTTGCTACCAGTTCTCCAACATGACTGGCTTAAGTCATCAATGATCACAAGTGGAGCAGATTCAGAGAATATTGGGCTGATCTCAATATGCATTTCTTATGGATTGTATGGCTCACTGTACACATCAACCTCATTAAGATTTTTAAAAATTTCTGCTTACAATTTAATGTGTAGGAACATAAAACATTGATATTCCAATACTTCCCTAATATGATAGGGCAATGGATGTGAGATCCAGAAATGTTAATGAGACATTCAGATTCTATACCTTTCCATATTAACTCTAGCAATTCTATTAACTTGGGCATTATGAATGAACAGTGCCATACCTGTAAACAGAGAACATCCTAGTCTCTTTCAGGTTAACCTTGTCTCTTTGGAATGAGTCCTCAGTTTTTCTTGGATTTTGCCAAATACCCCCACTCTAAGGTAAGAAGGCAGGCAGAATATTTCTGCTTTAATGTGGGGGAGGAGACCTCAAATCCACAGGTCGTTTCCTGTGATGCTATCTGGAACTACATTACTAAGATGCACTGCTGAGTGGCACCTGTGGATGAATTTCTAGGCTTGTAAAATAGGTTCCATGTTTCCTCTGCTCAGAAGACTGTGAGGTATTCAAATGCTTGATCTTTGACCTCTTGCAACTTTGTTTTTTGATTGTTAAACATGTTTTGAAAATTATATTATTTTTATGTAAATTGTTGTATCATTCAATCTCCCCTAGAGTGATCATCATGGATGGAAAAAAAGAAAAGAAGTGAGGTTATGGATGTATGGATAAGCTAATGGATGGATGGATAGGTGAATGGATGGGTGGATGGATCGGTGGATGGATGGATGGATGTGTGGATGGGCTGATAGATAGATGGATAGATATGTGGATGAGCTAATGGATGGATGGATGGATGGATGGATGGATGGATGGATAGATGGACGGATGGACGGATACATGGATGTGTGGATGTGTGGATTGGCTAATGGATGGATAGATGAATGGATGGATGGTGGGTAGATGGATACATTGCAGACTATTTATATCTCAAAATTAACCAGAGCATGAAAATTAGACCATGTTTTTCTTTAGAAAAATATTTAATGTATTTGGACATTGATATTTTAAGCTAAAACATGTAAAAATTTTTTTCTTTTCTAGAAAAATAACAAGAAAACATTTTTCAGGGAAAAATCCATTGCTAATATTATGGTGATTTGTACTATGTCAAGAGGCATAATGAAAGTCCATAATATCAATAATTTTGTTAAGTACAAGGAAAATATGTTTGGGGAATTATTGTAACATTATAAAGAACAACAGCTTGATTCTGTAATATCTGTATATTTTCTCCCCACTAACCAAATATAAAATGGAGAATCATCAATCATGGATAATTGTCTTTAAGAACTTGTTTGATTTCTGTTAATGTAATGTTGCCTGGAATTACCACTGCATTTTAAGACTTTAGGGATGTTTTATACATGTTGGAATGGTGTTATTTTACTGGCTTATTGGTCTTCTTTGGATTCAGCCTCCTATGAATCACCACAACTCAATAGCAGCTATCCTAACAGTATTAGATAGATCAAGTCTTCATTACCCTGAGAGAGAAAAGCTGATTTCTCAGGTAGCGTGTGGAGATTCAAACAATTGGTAAAAATAGTCCTACACACGCAGTAGTAAGGATTCGTTGTACTTTGCATACAATGAATTATAATTCAATTCCTGTTAAATTGCATATTATAGTGATATGGAAATAATAATAAAATATTTAATATGATACAGTAGAAAAGTAAATAAACTATAGCTACACACAGCCAATGGATGGAGCTCAATAACATCTTATCTAGTTTAAAAATAAGCCTCAGAAGCCTCTCTAACCCATGATGCCATTGTTTGAAATGTTTAGCACGAACAGTGCCAAATGTATTGAACCATTTTGCATTGCTATAAAGGGATATCTGAGACTGGGTAATTAATAAAGAAAGGAGATTTAATTGGCTCATGGTTCTGCAGGCTATCCAGGAAACATGACACTAGCATCTGCCCAGCTTCTGGCGAGGACCTCAGAAAGCTTTTACTCATGGCAGATGGTGAAGTGGGAGCAGGCATGTCACACGGTGAGAGGGGGAGACACAGAGAGGAGGGAGGTGCCATACACTTTTAAACAACCAGATCTCACATAAATTCAGAGCAAGAACTCACTCATTACCTCCAGGAGGGCACCAAGCCATCCATGAGGGATCCACCTCAATGACCCAAACACCTCCCACCAAGCCTCTCCTCCAACATTATGGATTACAGTTCAACATGAGATTTGGAGGGGGCACAACATCCAAACCATATCACCAAGTAATGCCAACAATGGTATATGTGGCATTATATAATATTATAACAGTTTATTTAAAAAATGATTTTTAAATTAAAATTTGAAATATTCATCACCTCGATTGAAGAGGTAGGCAGATAGTTAAAGGAAATAGCACATCTGCAGATCAAATTTATTGCTAATGTTCTTATTCCAGAGTTGGCTTATGAGTTCATAAGTGCTTTTTAAAATGAATGAAAAAATAATCAGGGAAATGGATAGGTGAATATGTGGATGGGCTAATGGATGGATAGATAGATGAATGGATAGATGGATGGAGGGATGAATGGGTAGATGATAGATGTATGGAAGGATGGATGAATGGATGGATGGATGGATGAATGTGTGGATGAGCTAATGGATGGAAGGATAAATGAATGATACATGGACGGATGGATGAATGGACAGATGGATGGATGGATAAATGCATGAATGGATGTGTGGATGAGCTAATGGATGGATGAATAGATGAGTGGATGGATTGGCAGATGGGTGGAAGAATTGATGCATGGATGTGTGGATGGTCTTATGGATGGGTGTATAGATGAATGGAAGTGTGGGTGGGCTAATGGATGGATGGATGGATGAATGGATGGATGGATGGATGGATGGATGGATGTGCGTATGAGCTGGGTAAATAAATGGACAGATGAACGAAAGGATAAAAGAAAACCAAACATGGACCAGGCGCGGTGGCTCACGCCTGTAATCCCAGCACTTCGGGAGGCCGAGGCGGGTGGATCACGAAGTCAGGAGATTGAGACCATCCTGGCTAACATGGTGAAACCTTGTCTCTACTAAAAATACAAAAAATTAGCTGGCCTTTGTGATGGGCGCCTGCAGTCCCAGCTACTCAGGAGGCTGAGGCAGGAGAATGGTGTGAACCTGGGAGGCGGAGCTTGCAGCGAACCGAGATCGTGCCACTGCACTCCAGCCTGGGCGAGAGAGCGAGACTCGGTCTCAAAAAAAAAAAAAAAAAAAGAAAAAGAAAAGCAAAAGCAAACATGAACAAATGACGCTAGTGAACTGTCATTATTCCAGATCATTGCACTTGAGTTACTAAAAGACAAACAAGGAAAAAAAAACTGGGGAAATTCTATATGCAGAAGCATGTTTCATTCCAACACATGTGTCCAGATATCCAAAAGAAATTGTTTAATACTAGTAATGTGTGCAACATACCTGTCCATGGTGAAGCAACTTCTTTTGTTAATACTTACTTCACTTCTGCCAGATGCTGCTAGATGGGGCATGATATAGAATGCAGTGGCTTCTCAGAGCCCTGGCTATCATGCCCCGAAGTCCTACTTTGGGTAATACATTAGATAGCAAATCCCACCAACACCTTTTCTTTGTTGATGTTTTCAGATGGCCTCCAAATGTGCTTTTTAAAATATACCACATTGAGCAATCAAATTCAAATCCAGAATACTGTGGTTTTCCAAAGGGAAATGAGATGTGTTTTCTAAAAGCAAAGGGCAAAAATAAAATTGAATGAAGTGCTTGCACCAACTTTCTCTTAATCTTATCACCTACTCAGAATGTCTAAATAGGGTATTCTCAAGGCTGGGTTCTCTGTCTGCATGAGCATAACTAACATCACTGTATTCTAAATGGCAAAACACATGCAGGAAAACTTGACCGTTGAGTTTCCTCATCCACAGATGCTTGTTTAAAGGAAGCAATATGGTATTAAGTCCATGCTCATTGCCTCAGTTGAAGGAGCCAGAATATGCATCTCAGTGGCCTTGCCGATTGTTGGGTTGTATATTCTGGCTCCTTCAACTGAGGCAAAGAGCATGGACTGACCATATCTCCTTATGTTCTTGAGAGCATGGTCTTATTGTAACTGCTCTATCTTCCCCACGACTGTGCTATTTCAACTCAAGGTTTAATTCTCATTAGATTTATTGATTGATACTATGTGATCAGGAAAATTGGTATCTTATGGTACAAAGAACTGCAAGGCAATTCCCAGTGACCTACATCTTTGTATAATTTCCTCCCCTTCAGTGTAGGATGGGCCTGACAATGAGATGATGAAAGCAAAACAGCCGGCCCAGTGATTAGTTTATGCTACAAGGTACAGTTGACCTTAAGAGAGAAAGATTATCCTCAGTGGGCTTGATCTAGGCATGTTAGGCTTTCAAAAGGACAGCATTATTCCTGGAAAGACAGATTCAAAGCATGAAAAAGACTTACAAGAGAGAGAGTCTTTGCTGCTGGTTTTGAAAATGGACATGTGTATTTGACAAGGAACAGGCACCAAGGAACTGAGCCTTGCCCTTTGATAAAAGACAGAAGGGAAATGGAGACCTCAGTTCTACAACCATAGGAACTAGATTGTGCCACTACCACTGAACCCAAGAAAAAGATGGGGCAATGCTTCAATTTCAGCTGTGTCAGACCTTGGGCAGAGGACCCTGATATGCATTGTCCAAATTTCGGAACTGCAGGATTGTGAGCTAATGAATGAGTATTGTTTTAAGCACCTGGATTTGTAGTGATTTGTTATGCAGCAGTAAAAAATGTATACTTCATAATTAGTGTATCAAATGAAACTTTGAATAAACCTTAGTGATAACAAGAAAAAATTACATTATCGTGACCATGTTTTCTTTGGACTTAACATCATTTCTCTTTATCTAAAAGAGCTGATTTCATATCAAAATGTGACTTCGAATTCTTTTTAAAAACTGATTTAAGATTCCCTGCATTCTTAAGGAATTTCTCATTCATGGCTGACATTTATGTTTCTTTTCAAAATTCAAAATGCTACATAATTATAAATAGATTTTATGAAATATTTATAACTGGTTTATATTGTATTAGAAGTTTGGAAAACTGATCTTTGAGAAGAGTTTTAAAATTTAAAACTGTGCTAGATATAAAAAGACAAAATATAAATTGTACTACAGGTAAATAAAAACATTTAAACATTTTATTTCTGTAAAATGATTTCAACTACATCACAGATACTGAGACTGTATTTTAAATGTTAGTGATTCATTATCCTTTTACTCAGACACTAGCATATACATAGACTAGAGTATTAATATTTTCTAGATGATCCTTTCCAATGAGATTATTTTATTTTTAGAATTAACTCAGTAATCGAGTTAATTTTTAACCATGAAGGGCATGGTTAAGAATATTGATTCCTTAATATTCACCACATTGCTAATAACTCATGTGAATATACATCTTTAAGCTATATATGTGTGCATTCACAATAGGATATTACAGATGACATACATTATTTTTAGCATTTTAGCCAATTTGAGAAAAATCATCTCTCTGTCAGAGATGATGTATCCCTTTGGCTCAGATTTATATGGTCTAGAAATGTCCAAATCAGATAATTATTGCAAACTACTATTTGATAGACTTCTAATTCAAATTGTTAGTCAAGGAATTGTAATTAGAAGACCTATTTATACTATTTTAAAAATGCCACTGGCACCTAAGTAGATTGATAAAGATCTATAGTTCTTACCATTGTGATTCAAAGATTTAAGGATTTCTAAAACATATTGTTAATGAAGTTGACCAGAAGCCTGGGGAGAATGTAAAGATTTAGGAAAAGGCTTTCCCTATATCTGGTCTCTCTTGAAAATACTTAATCCGAAAGAGAGCACCCAAGAAAGGAAACTATTTCTCTCACTCTCACACTGCTGAAAAAAAAGAAATTATGTCCAGAACTGCTTCTAATTTACATAAGAGGAGAAACCAATTAGCTCATGACTCAGATCAAAGGGACAGAAAAATGTAACTCAAATTAGGTGGGACTAACAGGAATAGCTAGAGGGACTCTAAGGTTGTAATAACAAAGCAGTTACTGGAATAGCCATGTGAGTTGGTGGGCAGGGAGCAGGGGTTCACATAAGTCTGTTCAGATGACATGAGGTTGATGTCCATACAGTAGTGGTGATACAATGAGTATAGATTATGAAATTGGATTAATTCAAAATGTGGAGTACTCAGAAAACAATGGAATTCTTCAGATAAACCTTTTGGAGATGATATGACTTAAAATGGATTTCAAGGAGAGTAAAAGAAAGATGATAAAGAAGAATCTGTCTGCTCTGGAAACCATGCAAATGAAGGTAGGATTCATCAAAGTGCCTTTTAGAGAAAGTCTGATGGGACAAAATATAATTTTCAAGAAATGACCATGGCGATTTCTTCTTTTATTTTTTCAGGTGAATTTCCTGATGTGATTTGTCCTTCTCTAATCAGTCCCCTAAGTCCATGCATATTCTTAGAGTTTAAGGAGGGACAATCCACAGAATACAAGGTACAAAGAAGTCAATGAATGGCCGCTGAGTTTCAGCCTCCTAGAATAGCTGAATGAATTGAAAGAATACAGGTCAAAAAATGAATGCTGACTGGGGTGAGATGGTATAAATCATTCTACCATAAAGACACATGCACGCGCATGTTCACTGCAGCGCTATTCACAATGGCAAAGAAACAGAATCAATCTAAATGTCCATCAGTGATAGACTCGATAAAGAAAATGTGGTATATATACACCATGAAATACCATGCAGCCATTAAAAATAATGAGATTATGTCCTTTGCAGGGACACGGATGGAGCTAGAGGCCATTATCCTTAGCAAACTAATGCAGGAACATAAAACCACATACGGCATGTTCTCACTTATATGTGGGAGCTAAATGATGAGAACACACGGACACATAGAGGAGAACAACACACACTGGGGCCTACTTGAGGGTGGAGGGTGGAGGAGGGAGAGGATTAGAAAAAAATAACGAATACTAGGCTTAGTACCTGGGTGATGAAATCTGTGCAACAGACCCCCATGACACAAGTTTGCCTATGTAAAAAACTTGTACATGTACTCTTGAATTTAAAGGTTTTTTTGCTTTGTTTTGCTGTTTTTTTAAGAGTGCTTTTCCACCATGCGCAGAGTAAAGATTCCAAGGACTGCGTGAGGAAAGGTGAATTAGAACAGTCAGGAAAAGAAGTGGGCGGAAATGCTGATGTCCTTGGGTACGGGTCTTGCTCTTGGCCCTCTGAAGCAAATCAATTCTTTCTGCCCTCATTCCCAGATACAAATAGTGGAATATTCCAAGATCTTAGAGTTTCCTGGAGAAGCATTTTTTTTTTTTTTTTTTTTTTTTTTTGGGCGATAGAATAATAGAATGTGCTGTATCTAGGCAGAGGGATTCATAATCATGTCAGATTGGATCAGCGTGGCTTAAGGGCTTCAGAATGGACCCATGTGTTGAGAGCATATGGAAAATGGTAGGGGATAAGTTTAACCTACAGTGGCCAGAAAATAACACACTGCACTGGCCAGCACAGCCGTACTTTGAAGACCAGATGGAAATGACCATATCTTAAAAGACGACTTCTTGGCAAAAGTGTAACACCAAAGGCCAGGTGTAAAGTCATTTTCTATCCTCCCCTCCTTTCTCATAATCAATCAGTCACTAAACACCTTTCCAATGTTTTTACTCATTATCCCACTACTGGGTACTGTTGATAAATTAAATCCTAATGCAAAACATGGCAAGTGATCATTCTCAACTTGCTGACCAGTAGGAAAATCAGTAATTTATTTTCAGGGGGAAGTTTTCTATAAAAGGTATCATGTAAATGATTGACAAAATGAGTGCTGAAGGTGATATTGAGACTAAACTTGGAATTTCCTCGGAAAGCAGCATTCAAGAATTTTGCCTTTGCTAAATGTCTCTAATACTCTGCTAGTAATTAGCTATTGATTCAAGCTGTCAATGATCATTCTACCTTGTGTCTTTGCCCATGAAATGAGAAATGTATCCAGTCAGAATTAATCCTGAAGCCAAATGCAAAAGAAAACATTTTATTTGCATAATGCCTGTGGTGGAGGAAAAGCAATCTAATTAGAAATTAAAAGGCAAAGATAACTTTCGAAAGTAAATTAAGTTGATGAGAAATCTAATATGATTTGTCTCATACACTTGCTTTTCTATGAAAACTCATGTCCTCTTCCTGAGGAGAAAAAGATGGTATGATTTCAAGGGCAATTGGGCAGTTGTAAATTTTACCATCTTTGATACAGAAAGGAGCTGGTGTGCTATAAAATGAGGTATGGAGAGTGTACTTGCAAGAGAGAAATACTGAAAGCAGGACATGCATTCTTATTAACATTCTTACTTAGATTATTTCAAACTGTCCCTTGTGCCTGCTTTACTTTATGTTTCTTTTTAAAATAATAATACTTTTAAATAATATCATTTACCATTTTTACGGACATATTTTATTCTCTTTATCATGGTCGCTGGGCTGGCATCCCTTATTGTATCCTCATATTTGGTTCACTCTATCATTTATTTCACAAATATCATTGCCATTCTGCTATGTGTAAAGATTGGGGTAGATGCAAGGAAAATACAATTGAAAAATGTGATCATTGTGGTCAGATATTTCAAATTCTTGTAGTTGGACAAATACATAATTGATATGCATCATCTATATTTTGTACTTAGGAGAAGGGTGTACAACATGCAATAGAATGGAGAGCCCATGAAACTAAGACCTGGAGACACTAGAGAGGCTCAAAGAAGAGGTGATCTTGCCTCGAAAATTTTGATTTGTTTTGTCCCAAACAAAACTGGTGGTATCATTCAAGGCAAAGGCAACTAGTTATGGATAAATGCATTAATATCTGGTCATGTATTAGTGTTTCTTCCCTTTGTGTCTTCCACATTGACATCGTGAACTGATGAGCTTTTGCTACCAGAACAGTCTCCCCTGAGCTTAACCACAAATCAGGGTCTTGATGCTCTATTGTATGAGTCTGCTGGGGCTGATATCACAAAATACCATGGATTGCGTGGCTAAACCACACAAATGTATCTTATCAGAGTTCTGCAGGCTGGAAGTCTGGGATGAAGGTGCTGGCGGATTTGGTTTCTAGTGAGGGCTCTCTTCCTGGCTGGCAGATAGCCATCTTCTCGCTGTGTCTTTATGTGGCACAGAGAAAGAGAGAGTGATAGCTCCAGTTTCTCTTCTTCATATAAGGTCATGAATTCCATCAAAAGGGCTCTACCCTCATGAATATTCACCTAAACTAAATTACTTCCCTAAGGTGCTATCTCTATATACCATCCAACTGGCAATTAGGGCTTCAAGACGTTAATTTGAGGGTGACGCAATTCAACCCACCGCACTGCTGAAGGCATCTGAAATGCTAAAATAGTTAAAATGTGTACCTTAAGAGACAAATCAAAGCCTATGTATCTGGCCATAGCCACCAAGTCCTTAATAAGCACTAATATATATATCATATAAACAATTGTATATTGCTGAAGAATAGATCTTGGGTGTCTATTCCAAGTAAAGTTAGGAGTGCGTTCTCATCTTTCCTGGCATCACATGCCTATTTTTACATCATTTTGGAATTTAGAATAAATGATTCTAAAATACAATGATAGTATTTTTATATTTGCATCACAGTAAGGTAAAAGTTTGTCAACATAAATAGCAGGCAGAACGACTCAATGCAAGAAAATGATATTTATTTGGGAATGGACATTGCAATGGGAATATGAACACCATAGTAAAGTATGTGTGTATTCAGGAAGGTAAAGAAAGACAAAGATTTTTGAAGGAAAAGTTGAGGAGGATGTATAATTGTTGACTTGATTATCTTTGTCTGTAAGGATCAATAACAAGTATAATGTCAATTGGAGTTGCACAGGCAGTTGCTGGGCAGATGTCCTTGCAGAAGTTCTTTAAGGATGCAGTGGTCTTCATGCAAGGTTGTGGATTTTGCAGTCTTATGACAGTTCTTGCTATTAGGGATTTGTGCGTCACCCTTCCCCCTCTTCATGGCCTGCCTCAGCTCTGTTTCCCAGGATCTTTAACACAAATCACAACACTTTTATTCTGACAACATTCACAAGTTTAAATAAGACACATATGTCCAATTTTATTACACTTATATCAACATTTCAAATGGACTATTATGATATTCCTAAAAATAAAGAATTAATAAATCTATTTCTTCTTCAACTTAATAATCAATCATTTTATCCAGAGGTCATGTTTTCTTGTGCATCTTCCTGGCTCAACTAGATACTTTCTTTTTTAAAGATGAAGTTCTTTCATTAATATTCAGAGTCACTCTTTCCCCATAAACAGCAATTTAGTTGAGAAGCATTAAGTGGAACCGAGTCCAAAAGGCAATAACATAAATGTTAAACAAACAAACCAAAACCCTCCACCTGACCAGAATATCATCTTTGCATTTGATTTTCTAGAGAAAGAGATGAAAAAATTCCAATGTTAAAAATTCTTCTATCTACCGCAATTCCCCAAAAATACATATATGAAATAAATTGTAGTAAATGCCTATTCAGTGCCTTTAGTAACAAGGTTTTTTTTTTTCCTTTTACTTTAAGTTGACATGTAATAATTACACATATTTATGGGATACTGAGTGATAGTTCAGTACATGAATACTTTGTGTCAGGATTAAATCAAGGCAATTAGCATATCCAACACCTCAAACTTTTATCAGTTCTTTGTGTTAGGAGCATTCAAAATCCTCTCTTCTAGCTTTTTGAAAAAATACAATACATTATTTTAACTATATTCACCCTACTGTGCTATCAAGCATTAGAATATATTCCTATCCTGCTATAATTTTGTATCCATTAACCAACCTCTCCCCATCCTTCCTCCCTCCTACCCTTCCCAGCCACTAATATCCACAATTCTACTCTCTACTTACATGAGGCATTTCTTTTATCAGCTTCTATAAATGAGTGTGAACATGCAATATTTATCTTTCTGTGCCTGGCTTATTTCACTTAGCATAATGTCCTCCAGGCTCATCCATGTTGCTGTGACTGGCAGGATTTTATTCTTCTTTGTGGCTGAAGAATATTTTACTGTGTATCTATATGACATTTTCTTTACCTATTCATGTTATTGGGCACTTAAGTTGATTCCACATCTTGGCTGTTGTGAATAGTGCTGCAATAAACATGGGGGTGCAAAGGTGTCTCTGACATATTGCCTTCCTTTCCTGTGGATACCAGGTCGTGGGATTGCTGGATCATACGGTAGTTCTATTTTTAGTATTTTGAGAAAACTTCACATTGTTTTCCACTGTAATAATTTACAGTTCTGCCAACAGTGCTAAAGAGTCTCTTTTTCCCCTCATCCTACGTAGCATTTGTTACTTTTTGTCTTTTTGATAACAGCCATTCTAACTGGGAGTATATCATATCTAATTGTGATTTTGTTTGCATTTCCCTGATAAGTGATGTAAAGCAATTTTTTCATATATTTGTTGAATATTTGTATGTCTTTTTTGAGAAACGTCTATTCTAATTCTTTGTCCCTTTTTAAATCACCTTATTAGTTTTTGCTGTGAAGTTGTTTGAATTCCTTGTGCATTACAGATATTAGTCCCTTGTGGAATAAATAGTTTGCAAATTTTTCCCCCATTCTACAGTTTGTTTACTTTGTTGATGATTCCTTTGCTATGCAGAAGCCTTTTTGTTTGATATATTCTCATTTGTCTATTTTGTTTTTATTGCCTTTGTTTTTGAAGTCATACCCATAAAACTTTTGCTTGGATCAATGTCTTGAAGCATTTCCCCTGTATTTTCCTCCAGGAATTTTCTATTTTCAGGTCTTACGTTTAAATCTTTCAGTCATTTTGAATTGTTTTAGTGTATGATGAAAGACAGTGGCCTAATTTTATTCTTCTGCATAGGGATGTCCAGTTTTCCCAGCATGGTTTATTGAAAAGAGTGTCCTTTCCCCAATGTATGTTCTTGGTGTCTTTGTCAAAAAGTAGTTGACTGTAAGTATGTGAATTTATCTCTGAATTCTGTCTTCTGTTCCATTGGTCTACATGTCTGTTTATATACCAATATTATGCTGTTTTGGTTGTTATAGCTTTGTAGTACATTTTGAAGTCAGGTAGTGTGATGTCTCCAGCTTTGTTTGTTTTGCTCAGTATTTCTTTGGCTATTCAGAATATTTTCTGATTCCATAAAAACTTTTGGGCTGTCCGTTTTCTTCTCTCTACAGAATGTCATTTGTATTTTGATAGGGAACACATTGAATCTGTGTTTGCGTGGTGTAGTATGGTCATTTTAACAGTGTTAAATCTTCCAATGAATTCGTATGGGATGACTTTCCTGTTTGTGTGTCCTTTGAAATTTCTTTCATCAGTGTTTTCTAATTTTCTTTATAGAGATCTTCCACTTTTTGATTAAGTTAATTTCTAGTTATTTTACTTTTGTAGCTATTGCTTTCCTGATTTCTTTTTTAGCTCATTTGCTATTTGTATACAGAAACACTACTAATTTTTGTATGTTGGATGTTGGATTTCTATCCTGCATCTTATTGAATTTATCAGTTTTTTTGTTTGTTTTTAGAGACGGAGTCTCACTCTGTCACCCAGGCTAGAGTGCAGTGGCGCTATCTCGGCTCACCGCAGACTTCATCTCCCGGGATCAAGTGATTCTCCTGCCATAGCCTCCCGAGTAGCTGGGATTAGAGGCACCCGCCACCATGCCTGGCTAACTTTTGTATTTTTAGTAGAGATGGGGTTTTGCACCCAGCCTATAAGTTTTAAGAGTTGGTTTTTTTGGTGGAGTTTTTAGTTTAGTTTTGTTTTTTTTTAAATCATGTAACATTATATCATTTAAAGAGGGGGCAATTTGACTTTTCTTTTTTCAATCTGAATCCCCTTTCTTTCTTTTTCTTGACTGATTGTTTTTGTTAGGACTTCCAGTACTATGTTGAATAGGAGTGATGAAAGTGGGAATTCTTATCTTGCTCCAATTCTTACAGAAAAGTCTTTCAGCTTTTCCTCATTCATTATGATGTGAGCTCCCACACTAGTTTTTGGAACACAAACTTCCAGCTGTCTGGCAATAAATAGCGGAAAACATAGAGTAAGTAATAATGCACATTTATGTTGAAATATATTATTAACTTCGAAATTCTCATATTTTTGTGTCATGTGTATAGCCATGAAAAAACTAACACCTTAGGTTCAACACAGTCTTTTTTGCTTGTTTGTTTGTGTCTTTGGGAAATGACTGTGGCAATATTTCCTTTGAGGTCTAAGAAAGCCCCTGCCTTGAATGTAACGTAGGAGAAAAAAAAAGACAAAGAAAGAAAGAAAAGAATAACATTCACGAAAGACATTAGGGAATGTTATGAACTGGATTTCATTTTTCCCCAAATTTATATCTTGAAGTCCTAACTTACATTATCTCAGAATGTGACTGTATTTGGAAATGGGGTCTTTATGAGATAATTAAGGTAAAAATAAGTCATTTAGATGTGCCTAATCCAATAGGACTAGGGTCCTTACGAGATGAAGAGATCCGGACACAAACACACTCAAAAGGATGACCACATGAGGACACAGGGAAAAGATGACATCTACAAACCAAGGAAAGAGTCTGCAGTAGGAACCAGCTCTGTGGACACCTTGATTTTGGACTTCCAGCCTCCAGGATTGTAAGAGAATAAACATCTGTTGTTTAAGCTACCTATCCTGTGATCCTCTGTTATGGCAGCCCGAGTAAACTACTATGTAGGTAATTATGAATAACATGTGTAGTAATATTCATCATGATGACTGATTAAGAGAAAAAGAATGTATAGTTTAACATATAAATTATTTCAGAGACTCATTAGAAACCCTAGTCTTCTTTATAATAGAGAATTTTCTCTAAAGGAAAATCCATCTGGCATCCAAAGCTACTATAGTTCCAAGGCTAATTTTCTTTCACTTAATTGAGGGCATTAACAATATCTTTTGAGGATTTGGTCCCTTCTGCTCCTCTTTCATGGCACAGATCCCAAAGAGGAAGAAAAGGACTCTGCTTGTCCATTTAGGAAACCCTTCCCTATTTTTGCGGATGGCTGTCTCTCAGGTAGGTTGCTCTGAAGTTTTGTTCCTTTATCTGAAGATGGCCAGTTGCGTGACTATATGTTGTTCGTTTGCTCATGTGTTCAATTTTTAAAGTTTCTTTTTTATACTGAGATAATTGTAGACGCTCATGAGATTGTAGGAAATAATAGAGAGAGATCTAATTACATTTTACCAAGTTTCCTTCAGTTATAGCATCTTCATATTTATAATATAGTATCACCTCCAAGATATAGACCACAGATAGTCAGACATTGACCATGATAAAAATCCCTCCTTTTGACGTTTCACAGCTACTTGTATTTTCCTTCCCCTCTCAACTTCTCCATTATCCCAAGCCACCCACTCATCAGTTCCTAATTGATAAAACTTCATTTTTATTTCAAAAATATAGTATAAGTGGGATCAAGCAATATGTAACTTTTTGGGATTGGCTTTATTTTTTTAGTTTAATTCCCCTGAGATTCATCCAAGCGGATGCATATATCAATAGTTTGTTTCTTTTTAATTGCCAACTGATATCTTATGGTATGGATACACCATTATTTGTTTAACAATTCATTTGCTGAAGGACAAGTTGGCAGTTTTCAGTTTGGTACTGTATGAATAAAACTGCTAGGAATATTTATGTATAGGACTTTGTGTGGATATAAGTTTCCATTTTTCTGGAATTAATGTCCAAAAGTGTTGGGTTGAATAGTGGTTGCTTATTTATTTATTTGGAGAAATTGCTCAACTGTGTTCTAGAGTGACTGTTTCATTTTGCATTCCCGTAGAAATATGTGGCTGATTGAGTTTTCACATTTTTGCTAGAATTCAGCATTTAATGTTGTCATATATATATATATTTTTTGGTCAGTCTCATAAGTGTGTAGAGATATTTCACTATAATTTTACCTTGCATTTCTGTAGTACCTGATAACAACGAACGTGTTTTCATCTGTTTAATTGCCATCTGAAAAACCTCTTGGGTGAAAATTCCAATTATTGCCTATCCATTTTCTTTTTTCTTTTTTCTTTTTTTTGAGATGGAGTTTTGCTCTTCTTGCCCAGGCTGGAGTGCAATGGTGCGATCTTGGCTCACTGCAACCTCTGCCTCCCGGGTTCAAGCGATTCTCCTGTCTCAGCCACCTGAGGATTACAGGCACCTGCCACTACGCCCAGCTAATTTTTTGTATTTTTAGTAGAGACGGAGTTTCACCATGTTGGCCAGGCTGGTCTCGAATTCCTGACCTCGGGTGATCCACCTGTCTCAGCCTCCCAAAGTGCTGGGTTTACAGGTGTGAGCCACCGTGCCAAGCCTGCTTATCCATCTTCTAACTGGACTGTGTGGCTCATTCTACCATTGAGTTTAAAGAATTCTTTATACGCAGTAGGTACTAGTTCTTTGTCAGATATGAGGCTTGCAAATAGTTTTCCAGCAAGTGTGTTTTCAAAATATCATTTTCTTATTTATTTAATTTTCTATTAGATTTCAAAAAAGAGGTATTTTGAGACCTGGCTTCCTTGCAATTTTATCATGCCACATTCAACATTTTATGAAGAGTACTATAAATATTTTGTTTTTACACATTTCTATTATAAAAGGAGATGTTCGTCATCTAATTTAATAATGCAATTTTATTCAAAACCTGAAATGAATTATTGTATAATTCACATTATATTACTGTCTAATGATGTTTGTAAACTCTCAATAACTTTTCTGTGATTCAAGTTGCTATAATTATCTTACTTCATAATTCAGTATACACCTAAACTTGAACATGTTAAAGAACAAAACCACGCAGTTTATATTTTGTTATTATAACAGTACTGAAAAAAGTATTGTGAAAAATAAGCCTCAAATGTGTGTATTCATTAGAATATCTTATTTTGTTATTTATTTTTGTTGAGAACTCTGACATAAAATTGTGTATGTCAGGGGTGAGGTGAGAGGGCCGAATCATGTCTATTCACTTTGACTACTTGGTCCTAATGAAAAGTGTTTTTGACTCTGATAATCAGGTATACAATTATTTTTAAATTGTACTATATTAAAATTATATAATTTAAAAATAATTGTGCCCCTGATAATCTATGACATTTGTATATGTGTTGTGTATTTTGACGATTAAAATGGATTTATCCAAATGATGAATGAATGTTTTCTAATATTAACACAGTAAGCAAAACCAAAATGCTCATCTCAAAAAACGCACACTCCTTGATAAAAATTGGACGCTATTTCTATATTTTAAAATAGGAAAAATAATTAGGACATTAGATTAGAAGAAAAACACCTCATCTTATATATACGCTTGATGATGGAACATGCAACCTTTTCCTTCAAAATCAAGAAGCAAGCGAGCACATGTATTACCTTGTACATGTTCAATATTGCATGTAAGGTCCTAGTCAACTTAGGAGAAAACATCAAAATTGTGAAGAAGAAAACATGAAAATAATTTTCACAGATAAATTGAAGTACAAATGATAAAAATAAACAGATACATTGTAAAATTAATAGTTTAGGCATCACTTGACATAAGACCTTACCATCACACAAAAAAGAAAGCCAGATACTTTCCCACTGGACAGAAGAAAGGTATACAATGTTGTTTTTGTTTCTAAAAAAATGAAAATCATTTACAAAAACAGTGTACACCATGCATGGGGATTAATCTAGTAAAGTATTTGCATGGTATATTGCAATTTGGGCAGAAAATTATAAATTTGTATTAAAACCCGGAAGAAACAAGTGTATTATTCCTTATACTTCTTTTTATTTTCCCAGTTACTATCTAATACATTTTTCCTGCAAGGGACTGAATCAAGAATGTCCATAACATGATTAATGCACATTATAGAGAAGGTAGACAAGTCTGTGGGAATATGGCATAATTACAACATGAAGAGATAAAACTCAGCCACAGAGGAAAGGACTTTTGAATAATGCAGAAAATTCCTGCAAGAAAATCTCTTACAGGCTTACATATTTGACTCTGTGTGCAATCCAAAAGCCATAATAGCTTTCTCTCCTGTAGATAAAATATGCTTATGGAAATCCTATTTTTAAAAAATCCATATTTTCTAAAGCTCATCCATTAAGTAGACTTCTTTGGTACATGATGCACTGAGGACAGAAGCAGAAATACAGATACTGGCCTTGGTAGAGTTGATGTAGAAACGTGATGTTTAAGGGATTGATCTTAAAATCACTTCAGATATCCAAGCTACATCCAGACTGAAAACACTCTGTAGTTTAGAAATCAGCACAAATACAAAGTGTTTACAATCCAGGCAGAAGCATGAGCTAGCATGCTACATTAAATCAGAAAATAATAAGTGAAAACAATTCTGTCAATTCTGATGAAAACAAAAACATCTTCCTAGTTATGGAATGCATCTATTAACACAGATGAAATATTCATACCAAAGGCAGGCTAAAAGTATCACCCCATAAAATGCAGTATCTCAATCTATTTTTTTCGGTAAGCCCAATCATTCTTAATTTGTTCCCTTATAGACTATATCAAAGATTTATTAAAATATTCAAGCAATTTTTCAGTATACAATCTGCAAGAACATTTTATCACCTTTTATAAGACAGCAGGATTTGTAAGAACACGAGGTGACAAGTTCTGTTAAAGATTGACAATGTTTGGCTGTGTCCCCATCCAAATCTCATCTTGAATTATAGCTCCCATAATTCCCACATGCTGTGGGAGGGACCCTGTGGGAGATAATTGAATCATGGGGGCAGTTTCCTCCATACTATTCTCGTGGTTCGGAATAAATCTCACAAGATCTGCTAGTTTTATAAGGGGAAACCCCTTTCACTTGGCTCTCATTTTCTCTTGCCTGCCACCATGTAAGACGTGCCTTTCACCTTCTGCCATGATTGTGAGGCCTCCCCAGCCATGTAGAACTGTAAGTCCATTAAAACTCTTTTCCTTTATAAATTACTCAGTCTCAGTCTCAGGTATGTCTTTATCAGCAGCATGAGAACAGACTAATACAAACGTGTTCCACTAGTATGTGTTGACCACCTGGACATGGATTAAAAATGAGAAGAAGAAAAAATGAAGGATGTTTGTTTTAAATCTGCCCTAGTTATCTACTAATATTCAAGTAAGTCCCTAGAGCAACTTGTTAAAATCCAGATTCTAATTCTAAAGGTGAGGGGCATGCTTCTAGCTTATATTTTTATATTTTTCAGTTTTATTGAGATATAGTTGACAAATAGAAATTGTATATATTTAAAGTGTTCTCCTTGATGTTTTGATATATGTATACATTGTGAAACAATCACCACAATCAAGCTAATTAACAGATCCATCATCTGACATTTTCTCCCCCTCCTCTACTTCTTCCTCTTCCTCTTTCTTCTTTAGCAGTGAGACACTTACAGTCTATCCTCTTAGTGACTTTCAAGTATATGGTACAGTATTGTTTCACATGGTCTCTACGCTTAGCATTAGGTCTTCAGAACTTACTCATCCTAAAATTTAGGATGATTTACTTATTCATAACTAAAACTTTGTACCCTTTGGCAAATAGTTCCCTATTCTCCCCAGGGTCCAGCCCCTGATAACCACCATCCTACTCTCTGTTTCTATGAGTTTGATTATTTTAAATTCCACATAGTATTAGTCTGTTCTCACACTGCTAATGAAGACGTGCTTGAGACTGGGTAATTTATAAAGGAAAGAGGTTTAATTGACTGACAGTTCAGCATGGCTGGGGAGGCCTCAGAAACTTACAATCATGGCAAAAGGGGAAGCAAACACATTCTTCCTCACTTGGTGGCAGCAAGGAGAAGTGCCAAACAAAAGGGGGAAAAGCCCCTTATAAAACCATGAGATCTTGTGAGAACTCACTCATTATCATGAGAACAGCATAAGGGTAACTGCCCCATGGTTAAATTATCTCCCACCAGGTCCCTCCCACAATACGTGGGGATTATGAGAACTACAATTCAAGATGAGATTTGGGTAGGGACACAGCCAAACCATATCACACATATACTTAGAATCATACAGTATTTGCTCTTTTGTTCCTGGATTACTTATAAACCATCTGATATGGTTCGGCTCTGTGTCCCCGCCCAAATCTCATGTCAAATTGTAATCCACAAAGTTGGGAGAGGGACTTGCTGGGAGGTGATTGGATCATGTGGACGGATATCCCCCTTGCTGTTCTCATGATGGTGAGTGAGTTCTCATAAGATCTTGTTGTTTAAAAGTGTGTGGCACCTCCTGCTGCGCTGTCTCTCTCCTGGGCATGTGAATACGTGCTTGCTTCCCGTTTGTCTTCTGCCATGATTGTAAGTTTCCTGAGACCCACCCAACCATGCTTCCTGAACAGCCTGCAAAATCATGAGCCAATTAAGCCTCTTTTCTTTATAAAGTACCCAGTCTCAGGTAGTTCTTTATAGCAGTGTGAGAATGGACTAATACACTATCCTACCCAAAAACAAAGAAAATCTTTTTATAACATAGTCTTCTGCCCCTATCTTAAACTCTCATTGCTAAGACCTTTGGACTGGCTTTGAAAACCAACTGGGAGTAGGCTTCAATTTTGTATCCAAGCTTACTTAGCTCCTACAACTGCTACATTAGTGTTCTGTGATATCAAATTTGCTTTCATTTATTTGTATAATTCCTTCTTTCCTTCCACATCCTTAGGCTAAACTTGACAAAAACTATGATACCATTGCCCCACAAAATAAACTCTTCTAAAGATTATATGTATAAAAACATAGGCACATAATTACTATCTGTATGCTGTGTATTATAAGTGTATATGCATAGATTTACAATACTATATACAAAGTATACAATATAGCATATTGTATTTATATTACAACAGGGTATACATAAATTGATATATATAATATATAATATGCATGGATACAATACTATATATCTAATACATTAGACATAATATATACATGTAATATAGGTATATAGATAATACAAGTGCAAAAGTGTATAGGTAAGATATTACATATTAAAATGATAGTATATTATATATTATAGTACTATATACAGGATGCATATATATTTGTAAACAAAAATGTTATAGATAATTTTATTTTAATCCTTTGGACTGGAGGTTGTTGTTTAAAAAAGTTATTTTATTATTATATACAAACACGCACACACAATGATTTTGTCCTCTTAATAATGTTTTCAGCCAAAAATAAAACAATCTTACTAAATTTTTCTGCAGCAACCTTTCCTAATAAGTTAATTTTTTTCAGAATTCCTGATTAAGCCCAACCAACATAAATTCAGAGGAAGGTAATTTTACTCTCAACGTTTTAACAACCCTGCAAATATGCTTTATGATTATTAAAGGTGCATCTGCATCAGGCAAACTCCCTCTCGTCTTTCTCATTTTTATTAGGCATGCTGACTTCATAGCAGCTCCTGTGGTTCTCAACTTCCCCAGTGGCTTCCAAGACACTGCAAGCCTTCAAATCAAGGCAGGTCTACTCCTCCAGAATGAGAATGAGGAGATTTATTTCCTGCCAAGTATTCAGGAGTGCTTGAGAGGACAGAGTGTGCTTTCTCAAGACTCTTCAACAAAATATCTCTAACAAACACGTGGAGAGGTTAAAAGAGAATTCTATATCCCTTCGTGTTTTAAGAAATGCTTAAGAATTTCCACTGGGTTGGATCAGTCTATAATCTGTAAAATACTGAAGTAGTGTTTACAACAACATGAACATTTCTTTTTAAATCATGGAAAGCAAATACCATAAGCATTCTGATTTATAATCTAGAGATAAGCAGAATTCTCCACAACACGTCCTGCAGCAGCAAGAACTTCAACAATATATATGTGTTTGTGGTAGACCTAAAATGTGTGCCCCCAAATTCCTAGACCTACTGATGGTTGCAAGTGTGTGACCACAACCCTACATATCCAGCTTCCTATATATTCCCGCACCAAGTCTCACTTTCAGAGTTCCTCCACTATCTCATTTTGCAGCCCTGGGTCTTGAGCTTGTTTGGGTAGATGGTAGGTCAGCCTCTCCGACCTGGGTCTCTGATGCTGTCAATTTTTGACTCTTCTTCCCTGAATTTCTGAAAGTTTCATTGATGAGGAGATAAAGAAATGGCAACTTGATTCCCATTGATAAAGAGTATTGGGCGGAGCAAGATGGCCGAATAGGAACAGCTCCAGTCTCCAACTCCCAGCGCGAGCGACACAGAAGACCGGTGATTTCTGCATTTTCAACTGAGGTACTGGGTTCATCTCACTGGGGAGTGCCAGACAATCGGTGCTGGTCAGCTGCTGCAGCCCGACCAGCGAGAGCTGAAGCAGGGCCAGGCATTGCCTCACCTGGAAAGCGCAAGGGGGAAGGGAATCCCTTTTCCTAGCCAGGGGAACTGAGACACACAACACCTGGAAAATCGGGTAACTCCCACCCCAATACAGCGCTTTAAGCAAACAGGCACACCAGGAGATCATATCCCACACCTGGCCGGGAGGGTCCCACACCCATGGAGCCTCCCTCATTGCTAGCACAGCAGTCTGTGATCTACCGGCAAGGCAGCAGCGAGGCTGGGGGAGGGGCGCCCACCATTGCTGAGGCTTAAGTAGGTAAACAAAGCTGCTGGGAAGCTCGAACTGGGTGGAGCTCACAGCAGCTCAAGGAAACCTGCCTGTCTCTGTAGACTCCACCTCTGGGGACAGGGCACAGTAAACAATAACAAAGGAAGCAGAAAGCTCTGCAGATGCAAAGGACTCTGTCTGACAGCTTTGAAGAGAGCAGTGGATCTCCCAACACGGAGGTTGAGATCTGAGAAGGGACAGACTCCCTGCTCAAGTGGGTCCCTGACCCCTGAGTAGCCTAACTGGGAGACATCCCCCACTAGGGGCAGTCTGACACCCCACACCTCACAGGGTGGAGTACACCCCTGAGAGGAAGCTTCCAAAGCAAGAATCAGACAGGTACACTCGCTGTTCAGAAATATTCTATCTTCTGCAGCCTCTGCTGCTGATACCCAGGCAAACAGGGTCTGGAGTGGACCTCAAGCAATCTCCAACAGACCTACAGCTGAGGGTCCTGACTCTTAGAAGGAAAACTATCAAACAGGAAGGACACCTACACCAAAACCCCATCAGTACATCACCAGCATCAAAGACCAGAGGCAGATAAAACCACAAAGATGGGGAAAAAGCAGGGCAGAAAAGCTGGAAATTCAAAAAATAAGAGCGCATCTCCCCCAGCAAAGGAGCGCAGCTCATCGCCAGCAACGGATCAAAGCTGGACGGAGAATGACTTCGACGAGATGAGAGAAGAAGGCTTCAGTCCATCAAATTTCTTAGAGCTAAAGGAGGAATTACGTACCCAGTGCAAAGAAACTAAAAATCTTGAAAAAAAAGTGGAAGAATTGATGGCTAGAGTAATTAATGCAGAGAAGGTCATAAACGAAATGAAAGACGAAAACCATGACACGAGAAATACGTGACAAATGCACAAGCTTCAGTAACCGACTCGATCAACTGGAAGAAAGAATGTCAGCGATTGAGGATCAAATGAATGAAATGAAGCGAGAAGAGAAACCAAAAGAAAAAAGAAGAAAAAGAAATGAACAAAGCCTGCAAGAAGTATGGGATTATGTAAAAAGACCAAATCTACGTCTGATTGGGGTGCCTGAAAGTGAGGGGGAAAATGGAACCAAGTTGGAAAACACTCTTCAGGATATCATCCAGGAGAACTTCCCCAACCTAGTAGGGCAGGCCAACATTCAAATCCAGGAAATACAGAGAACGCCACAAAGATACTCCTCGAGAAGAGCAACTCCAAGACACATAATTGCCAGATTCACCAAAGTTGAAATGAAGGAAAAAATCTTAAGGGCAGCCAGAGAGAAAGGTCGGGTTACCCACAAAGGGAAGCCCATCAGACTAACAGCAGATCTCTCGGCAGAAACTCTTCAAGCCAGAAGAGAGTGGGGGCCAATATTCAACATTCTTAAAGAAAAGAATTTTAAACCCAGAATTTTATATCCAGCCAAACTAAGTTTCATAAGTGAAGGAGAAATAAAATCCTTTACAGATAAGCAAATGCTTAGAGATTTTGTCACCACTAGGCCTGCCTTACAAGAGACCCTGAAGGAAGCACTAAACATGGAAAGGAACAACCGGTACCAGCCATTGCAAAAACATGCCAAAATGTAAAGACCATCAAGGCTAGGAAGAAACTGCATCAACTAACGAGCAAAATAACCAGTTAATATCATAATGGCAGGATCAAGTTCACACATAACAATCTTAACCTTAAATGTAAATGGACTAAATGCTCCAATTAAAAGACACAGACTGGCAAACTGGATAAAGAGTCAAGACCCATCAGTCTGCTGTATTCAGGAGACCCATCTCACACGCAGAGACATACATAGGCTCAAAATAAAGGGATGGAGGAAGATTTACCAAGCAAATGGAGAACAAAAAAAAGCGGGGGTTGCAATACTAGTCTCTGATAAAACAGACTTTAAACCATCAAAGATCAAAAGAGACAAAGAAGGCCATTACATAATGGTAAAGGGATCAATTCAACAGGAAGAGCTAACTATCCTAAATATATATGCACCCAATACAGGAGCACCCAGATTCATAAAGCAAGTCCTTAGAGACTTACAAAGAGACTTAGACTCCCATACAATAATAATGGGAGACTTCAACACTCCACTGTCAACATTAGACAGATCAACGAGACAGAAAGTTAACAAGGATATCCAGGAATTGAACTCATCTCTGCAGCAAGCAGACCTAATAGACATCTATAGAACTCTCCACCCCAAATCAACAGAATATACATTCTTCTCAGCACCACATCGTACTTACTCCAAAATTGACCACGTAATTGGAAGTAAAGCACTGCTCAGCAAATGTACAAGAACAGAAATTATAACAAACTGTCTCTCAGACCACAGTGCAATCAAACTAGAACTCAGGACTAAGAAACTCAATCAAAACTGCTCAACTACATGGAAACTGAACAACCTACTCCTGAATGACTACTGGGTACATAACGAAATGAAGGCAGAAATAAAGATGTTCTTTGAAACCAATGAGAACAAAGATACAACATACCAGAATCTCTGGGACACATTTAAAGCAGTGTGTAGAGGGAAATTTATAGCACTAAATGCCCACAAGAGAAAGCAGGAAAGATCTAAAATTGACACTCTAACATCGCAATTAAAAGAACTAGAGAAGCAAGAGCAAACACATTCGAAAGCTAGCAGAAGGCAAGAAATAACTAAGATCAGAGCAGAACTGAAGGAGATAGAGACACAAAAAACCCTCCAAAAAATCAATGAATCCAGGAGTTGGTTTTTTGAAAAGATCAACAAAATTGACAGACCACTAGCAAGACTAATAAAGAAGAAAAGAGAGAAGAATCAAATCGATGCAATTAAAAATGATAAAGGAGATATCACCACCGACCCCACAGAAATACAAACTACCATCAGAGAATACTATAAACACCTCTACGCAAATAAACTGGAAAATCTAGAAGAAATGGATAATTTCCTGGACACTTACACTCTTCCAAGACTAAACCAGGAAGAAGTTGAATCCCTGAATAGACCAATAGCAGGCTCTGAAATTGAGGCAATAATTAATAGCCTACCAACCAAAAAAAGTCCAGGACCAGATGGATTCACAGCTGAATTCTACCAGAGGTACAAGGAGGAGTTGGTACCATTCCTTCTGAAACTATTCCAATCAATAGAAAAAGAGGGAATCCTCCCTAACTCATTTTATGAGGCCAACATCATCCTGATACCAAAGCCTGGCAGAGACACAACAAAAAAAGAGAATTTTAGACCAATATCCCTGATGAACATCGATGCAAAAATCCTCAATAAAATACTGGCAAACCAGATTCAGCAACACATCAAAAAGCTTATCCACCATGATCAAGTGGGCTTCATCCCTGGGATGCAAGGCTGGTTCAACGTTCGCAAATCAATAAACATAATCCAGCATATAAACAGAACCAAAGACAAGAACCACATCATTATCTCAATAGATGCAGAAAAGGCTTTTGATAAAATTCAACAGCCCTTCATGCTAAAAACACTCAATAAATTCGGTATTGATGGAACGTACCTCAAAATAATAAGAGCTATTTATGACAAACCCACAGCCAATATCATACTGAATGGGCAAAAACTGGAAAAATTCCCTTTGAAAACTGGCACAAGACAGGGATGCCCTCTCTCACCACTCCTATTCAACATAGTGTTGGAAGTTCTGGCTAGGGCAATCAGGCAAGAGAAAGAAATCAAGGGGATTCAGTTAGGAAAAGAAGAAGTCAAATTGTCCCTGTTTGCAGATGACATGATTGTATATTTAGAAAACCCCATTGTCTCAGCCCAAAATCTCCTTAAGCTGATCAGCAACTTCAGCAAAGTCTCAGGATACAAAATTAATGTGCAAAAATCACAAGCATTCTTATACACCAGTAACAGACAAACAGAGAGCCAAATCAGGAATGAACTTCCATTCACAATTGCTTCAAAGAGAATAAAATACCTAGGAATCCAACTTACAAGGGATGTAAAGGACCTCTTCAAGGAGAACTACAAACCACTGCTCAGTGAAATCAAAGAGGACACAAACAAATGGAAGAACATACCATGCTCATGGATAGGAAGAATCAATATCGTGAAAATGGCCATACTGCCCAAGGTAATTTATAGATTCAATGCCATCCCCATCAAGCTACCAATGAGCTTCTTCACAGAATTGGAAAAAACTGCTTTAAAGTTCATATGGAACCAAAAAAGAGCCCGCATCTCCAAGACAATCCTAAGCCAAAAGAACAAAGCTGGAGGCATCACACTACCTGACTTCAAACTATACTACAAGGCTACAGTAACCAAAACAGCATGGTACTGGTACCAAAACAGAGATATAGACCAATGGAACGGAACAGAGTCCTCAGAAATAATACCACACATCTACAGCCATCTGATCTTTGACAAACCTGAGAGAAACAAGAAATGGGGAAAGGATTCCCTATTTAATAAATGGTGCTGGGAAAATTGGCTAGCCATAAGTAGAAAGCTGAAACTGGATCCTTTCCTTACTCCTTATACGAAAATTAATTCAAGATGGATTAGAGACTTAAATGTTAGACCTAATACCATAAAAATCCTAGAGGAAAACCTAGGTAGTACCATTCAGGACATAGGCATGGGCAAAGACTTCATGTCTAAAACACCAAAAGCAACGGCAGCAAAAGCCAAAATTGACAAATGGGATCTCATTAAACTAAAGAGCTTCTGCACAGCAAAAGAAACTACCATCAGAGTGAACAGGCAACCTACAGAATGGGAGAAAATTTTTGCAATCTACTCATCTGACAAAGGGCTAATATCCAGAACCTACAAAGAACTCAAACAAATTTACAAGAAAAAAGCAAACAACCCCATCCAAAAGTGGGCAAAGGATATGAACAGACATTTCTCAAAAGAAGACATTCATACAGCCAACAGACACATGAAAAAATGCTCATCATCACTGGCCATCAGAGAAATGCAAATCAAAACCACAATGAGATACCATCTCACACCAGTTAGAATGGCAATCATTAAAAAGTCAGGAAACAACAGGTGCTGGAGAGGATGTGGAGAAATAGGAACACTTTTACACTGCTGGTGGGATTGTAAACTAGTTCAACCATTATGGAAAACAGTATGGCAATTCCTCAAGGATCTAGAACTAGATGTACCATATGACCCAGCCATCCCATTACTGGGTATATACCCAAAGGATTATAAATTATGCTGCTATAAAGACACATGCACACATATGTTTATTGCAGCACTATTCACAATAGCAAAGACTTGGAATCAACCCAAATGTCCATCAGTGACAGATTGGATTAAGAAAATGTGACACATATACACCATGGAATACTATGCAGCCATAAAAAAGGATGAGTTTGTGTCCTTTGTAGGGACATGGATGCAGCTGGAAACCATCATTCTTAGCAAACTATCACAAGAACAGAAAACCAAACACCGCATGTTCTCACTCATAGGTGGGAACTGAACAATGAGATCACTTGGACTCGGGAAGGGGAACATCACACACCGGGGCCTATCATGGGGAGGGGGGAGGGGGGAGGGATTGCATTGGGAGTTATACCTGATGTAAATGACGAGTTGATGGGTGCAGCACACCAACATGGCACAAGTGTACATATGTAACAAACCTGCACGTTGTGCACATGTACCCTACAACTTAAAGTATAATAATAATAAATAAATTTAAAAAAAAAAAAAAAAGAGTATTGGTAAGGTCTGTGTTTTTGGAGGGTCTGTATGGTAGTGTTTTAAGGAGCCCAATTTCCTGGACTTTGATTCTGCAAAGGGTTTGATTTACTGGGCATAATATCAAGTCCAAAGCCAGGGATTACAAAGGACAGATCATTTGGAAGATTTGGTGACCAGACTCCAATGAATCAGGAACAGTGTGAGAACCATAAGTGGCAATTTTGTCCAGTTATTTTTGCTTGTCACAACAGGAAGGAAATTGACTTTTATTCACTGGCACAGAGTGGATGAAAGTCAATACAATGCACAGATTTACTATTATCTAGCCCAGAATGTCAGCAGTGCTGAGCCTGAGAAGCCCTGGAAGAAAGGTATTAGAAATGAAATCTCAGAACACCTGATATTTCTGAGAACAAAGTTGTCAGACTCCAGTTATGGTTAAGGACAAGGTCTCTATCAGGGAGGTGGGCCTTTGTTAGGATTCTATAGAAGTTAAGGGTGCAGGTAATTAATGGACTAAGTATTAGGATGTGCTGGAGAACAGCCCTGTATTCATTAGTATGTATGCTTAGGGTCCTTCTTGTCCCACATTTCCACTAGCTGGAAATGTCCGTATATTGGGTTCTAGAGTTTTTTCTTCAATACTTAAAGATGTTGAACTGCTCTGTCTTAGTCTGCTTTGTGTTGCTATAAAGGAATTCCTGAGGCTGGGTAAGTTATTAACAAAAGAGGTTTATTTGGCTCATGGTTCTCCAGGCTGTGCAAGAAGCATGGTACCAGCATCTGCTTCCAGGGGGACCTCAGGAAGTTTCACTCATGATGGAAGACAAAGGGGAGTTGGGAGTAGCACATGGAAGAAGATGGGGGAAGTTTCCAGTGGTTTTTTTTTTTTTTCACTTTTTGAGGCAGAGTCTCACTTGGTTGCCCAGGCTGGAGTACAGTGGTGTAATCATGGCTCACTGCAGCCTCAACCTCCTGAGCTCAAGCAATCCTCCCACCTCAGCCTCCTGAGTATCTGAGTCCACTTGTGGGCACCATCATGCCTGACTAATTTTTTTTTCTAGAGATAGGATCTCATTATGTTGTCCAAGTTAGTTTCGAACTCCTGGTCTAAGTGATCCTCTCACCTTGGCCTCCTAAAGTGCTGGGAATATAGGTGTGAGCCACTGAGCCCAACACAGACTTTTTTTTAAACCATCACATTTCATAAGAATTAACAGATTGAGAACTCACTTGTTATTGCAATGACAGCACCAAACCATTTATGTGGGATCCATCCCATGACCCAAACACCTCCAACCAAGCCCTGCCTCCAACATTGGGGATCACATGTCAACAAAAGATTTGGCAGGAGCAACTGTCCAAACTCTATGTACCCTGCCCCATTTCCTAAGGCTGGCCTGGATACACTCATTGAAGCTATTTGAGAAGGCCCTGAAGGAAAGGACAATGTCAAGAGAGTTTCCTAAAACAACCACTTTGCACACATCTGGTTTATATAGGCAATCGTTAACTTTTGTATCTGGAACTGAGGTTTAAACTCTGCTCTTCCTTCCAAAAGTGGGTTTTACACACACATAAGTGAGATATCAATGTTTAATATGTTTTTAAAAATGAGCTGCTGTTCATCAATGGATCTCAGCAGTGGATCAAGGAATGTTGTTGTGTTTATGTGTTTCTCTATTGTTCTAACATGTTTGCAGCACTAGTGGGCATTGTCTGTTAGCCTCATTGTACACTCAGGCAGGGTAAAGAGACATTCAACCACAGTGGTCTAATATTCCCTTTGCATATGTTCTTCAAGGGCATCATTGTTTTACAGGGATTTCCCCTGAAGGCCTGATATAAAAAGAACGTGTTTTCATGTGGAGTATTTGTTTCTTCTGCTTTGTTCATCTTTGCAATCAAATGTCAGTGATAGGCGCTTTCCCTGAAGCGATCTGGGTCTGATTCTAGTTGCATCTGAATGAGGTATCAATGTTGCTGACTGGAGTATAAGATGCATGCAGAGAATACATCCCAGGTAATCTTGATTCAAAAATGACCATGTCTCAGGTGCTTTAGGAAATCTTTTCTAAGGCCAGGGAAGATTTAGCAGTCTCTCCTTAAATCAAGAATATATCATTCAAGCCAAATAAATATTATACACCACACAGCACACATATTGATATGCTCTTGAATGCAACTTATTACTTGACAGCAAACGTGTAATTAAAAAATTACTGAAACTGTTCAAATTAAAAAGGAGGCATGTAGAAATAAAATTTTAAAAATATGTTTGCTGTATACAAATATCATTTAAATAATGTTTTTACTTCTCTGCATAATCATCTAAACATTTCACACATTATTTAGTGAATATATATGAGCAATATTAATTTTATGATTCAAATAGACATTTGGAACTTTGATTATAAAGTCATGTTTCTAATATTATCCAATTATTTTATTACCATTCACATCTTATATCACCATTTATATATTAATATATGCATGCATATTATTAGCCTCAATCTCCCTGGCTCAAGCAATCCTCCTGCCTCTGCCTCCCATGTAACTGGAACCAAAGACATTTGCCACCATGACTGACTAATTTTTGCATTTTTTGTAGAGACAAGTTTTTGCTATGTTGCCAATGCATTCTCAAACTCCTGGGCTCAAGGGATCCGCCTACCTTGTCCTCCCAATGTACTGGGATTACAGGCCTGAGCCACCCCACCTGGCCCACTTAATCCTTAATGTGGCATGTGCTTCATACTCTCCCAGGGCTCTTTGACCTGGGGTCACTATTTATATCCTTACATAGTGCTATTGTCTGAATATCAATGTCCCCACAAAATTCCTATGTTAAAATCAGCACTCCCAAGGGGATGGTGTTAGGTGGTGTGGCCTTTGGCAAGTGATGAGGTCATGAGGGTGAGCTTCACAGATGGGACTACTGCCCTTATGAAAGGCACTAGAGAGAGCTTCCTCGCCCCTTCTGCCATGTGAGGACACAATGAGAAGGCTCCATCTGTGAATCAGGAAGCAGGTTCCCACCAGACACAGAATCTGCCATTTCTTAATCTTGGACTTTCCGGCCTCTAGATCTGTGGGCAATAAATGTCTGTTGTTTCAAAGCCACTCTATCTATGATGTTTTGTTAAAGAAGAAACAAACAAAAGAATGAATGGAAACATATTTCACCACCAAAATCATTAACAATGTGGAACCCCATGCCAAATTATTCCATTTCTATACGTGCAAAGAATCCCATTAGATTTAGGGTGAAAAGAAAAACATCTGCTGCAGTTTTCTCACCAGGGAGAAAACAGCTTATTTTTTTTAAAGCAGATTCTTAGTCTATTGAGTTTTATTATTTTGGATATATGGTATGGGAACAAAACATTCAATATTTGTCATAACGTTTTGATATATTGTTTTGATTCATTCTAAAATATTTGTTAGTGAAAGGTTATACATTTCAAAATAATCCAAATCTCTTTTTATCCCTCTGTCTCTGTCTCTCTGTCTCTGTCTCTCCTGCTCTCTTTATCGCTCTGTCTTTGTCTCTCTTTTTCTCTCTCTGCCTCTCCTTCACTTTTTCTCTGTCTCTGTCTCCCCCCTTGATTTTTCTTTCTCTGTCTCTGTCTCTTCTTTTTCTCTCTCAGTCTCTGTCTTTCTCTCTCCTTTTCTGTCTCTGTTCTTCTCCTCTCCCTCTCTCTTTTTATCTCCATCTCTGTCTTTTTCTCCTTCTCCTTTCTTTTCTCTGCCTCTGTCTCTCTCCCTCTCTTTCTCTGTCTCTCTCTCCCTCTTTTCCTTTTTCTCTCTCTATCTCTGCTTCTTCTCTCTCTAGCTCTCTCTCTCACACACACACACACATACACACTGTGCAACAAATTTGTGCCCCTATAATTCTAGCCACATGACCTACAGCAAATTCTTAACTTGCGTTCACATTGACAGAACTCTTCTCTAACTTAAATTTTTCCCAGAACATATAGGCATTTTATAATAATAATACATATATGTGCAAACATATAATGAGAGAGACATCATCGATTGCTACATGTTGTTGATCTCAACCTGGGCTTTTCCCTCCTTAAATTCACTATGCTCTTACCTCCAGGCTTTCTACAAAGGGGTCCTTTTCTATCATTTATCATATAAGTTTCCTGGGAATTCTTCATGCCTCACCTAAGAACAATCTAAAGCTAAGAAATGGTATCCATTGTACAGACCTGCTGGTTTCGCTTTCAAATCTCTGTGTCATCCAAGTTTAAGCACATATTACTTAAAAGTTGTTACCATAAGATACGGCTATGTAAGGTCTCTTCAAATTGGTGACACGTGGAAGTTACTAGGTTCTTTGCAAGCCTATGCCTCTACCATTTTACTATGCTGTTGCCATCTATTTTATCATGGGGTCATATTATCTACTTGAAATCAATATATGATCAAGCCAATCTACTAGGTTTTAAAAACAGTCAAATTAACGGAAAGTGATTGGGAAAATAATAGTTAAATTATTTGCTTTATGTCATATGGACGACAACAATAGATATAAAGTAATACCATCATTTTACTATCAAGCCTCCAAAAGTTCAATCCAAATCCCATTTTGAATACAGAAATTAGGGTAAAGACTTATGAATTTAGTGGCCATTTAAATACATCGTGCACAGTGGAAACAAATACTGACAGCTTTCCCTCTCTCTCTCTCTCTCTCTCTATCTCTCTCTCTCTTTCTCTTTTTAAAGACAGGGTCTCGCTCTGTCACCCAAGCTGGGATTCAGTGGCATGATCACAGCTCATTGCAGCCTCAAACTCCTGGGCTCAAGCAATCCTCCCTCCTCAACCTCCCAAGTAGCTGGTACTACAGGTGTGTGCCACTATGCCTGGCTAATTTTTAATTTTAGTTTTTTGTAGAGATGGGGTCTCACTATGTTGCCAAATACATATGGATGGCCCAATCATTATGGAATGATCCTAAATGTGAACATATATGGGTAGAAAAATATGGAGTTAATGAGGAAATCAACATGTGAGAGGATAGAAAAGTGTCAGGGTTTGGTGATACAGAGAAAGGTATGAAACCTAGAAGAGATTTGAAAGGTCAACCTGACTTTGTGGAACCACAGACTTTGTGGAACCATAGACTAAACAAGGCAGAAAACAATAATGAAAGCTTTTGCTTGTTCACCATTATAAGAGTGAGGCTAAGCAGAATTTCTGTGGATTTTGACCAAGGCCATGCATATGAGGCCATCATCATGAATTGTGTCATACTCAGTGGCTATGGCAAAAAGATAGGGTTTATACTATGAAGAGGCAACTCATGACATTAGCATGCAGCAAAAGAAGGCAGAGTGATCCGAGGTCCCCAGATCTCACCAAGAGGGGCACAGGTGGGCATTCAGAGATCAGACAATGGAATCATGAGGTGGGGAGATTTCTTCTGAACATGACAGAATGCACTGATCCTGGGGGTCATGACAGGCTGGGTCTTGTACCCCCAAAACACCCACCCCAACCCCAACACCAAACATTGGTTATCATCAGTGTCAATAAGGGATCGAGTCTTTGTGAATCAGCCTTGATCCTTGAAATCCAGGGGATTTCAGGGCACAGAAAGCTGAATCCTAACAGAATAGTAGGTGATGTATTGGTCAAGCAGAATTCTTTTGTGACTTCTCTATGCCATTTCGGGTAAAAAGTGCTTCATCATTATAAGTCAATTAATGATTATAACTCAACACATAATCTTTTTTTGTGAAAGTTCTCATAGATCCCTGTTCAACCCATGCATTTCTGATTAAATAATTTAATGAGAGTATTGTTCTCAATGCAGATGTGCATGAATTGAACAGAGATCAATCTGGTGACTTAATTTAAGGTTTTCCCCTTAAATAAAGATTCTCACGGCCATTGTTGAGTTCCTCTGGATTCAAATAATCTAGAAGAAGATTTCCCTTCAAAGTCTGGAATCCCCCCTTTAAAATAAAATTGCAATTGCTTTAGCAATTTAACTTTATTGTTCTTGACTTTACGTATGGTTGTCTTTACACACATAACTTTCAGAGCTAGATAATCATTTTATTTTTTTTTACTTTGACATTGTTATATTAGGTAGTCAATATCACTACCTTCTACTGTCTAATAAAGCAAACATTGTATTTTTGCTTTATGTAATTTTGGCATTGTGACTTCACATGAGGTATTCTTATTGTTACTTTTGAAATAATAATAGAAATGAAGCTAAGAAGTTAAGTGAGAAGTAAAGTCTTCTGGGAGAAAACTTCCAAATCATTCAACAAAGCCGTGCAGCAGTATTCCTTATCTCCACTTTTAAATATACTAACATTATTTTATTAAGTAGACTATAACCATGTATATATTTAAAAACTGTATAGAAGCAATTGTTATTTACTAATCTAGAAGTATTTAGATATACAGTAGAGGCATGTGAGATTACAGAACTGTTTAAAAAAATAGTTTTTAAAATGTCATTGTGAATTAAGGAAAAGAGATGGTTATATGCTAACATGAATCACAAGCAGAAAGAAATTCGGGGAGAAGTTTCCTAGAGTGACATTATCTCGTACTTATATATCACCCTATTATTTAAAGGCATCTATGATAATCAATAGAAATAGTTAAGCTAGTATATTGCTATTAAAAGGTAGATATCAGTGAATAGACGCACATACATTCATATAAATGCATTAGAAAAATACATTATGCAAAACTATTCAGAGACATAAAAATGGCTGTATTAGTCTGTTCTCACATTGCTGTAAAGAACTACCAGAGACTGGGTACTTTGTGGAGAAAAGAGGTTTAATTGACTCACAGTTCTGCAGGCTGCACAGAAGCATGGCTGGGGGCGGGGCTCAGGAAACTTACAATCGTGGTGGAAGTTTAAGGAGAAGCAAGCACCTTCTTCACAAGGTGGCAGGAGAGAGAGAGAGAAAGGGGCAGGTGCCACACCCTTTTTTTTTTTTTTTTTTTTGAAGTAGGAGAGAGGTTTATTTTTTGGGTTGAAGAATGAAAGGCACTTTTTACATCCCAAAGGATGTAAAGACATTCAGAAAGACATCGATGGCTTTTTTAGCAGCATCCATTCCTCTGCTCCTCAAAGGCATGGGGTCATGTGATTTTGACAGTGTTGACTCTACTTCCAAATGCATGAGTCATGTATAATAATTTTGGGGACAGTGACTCCATTCACAGTTCCAGAGGTAAATCCCCTTCCAATTGACTAAAACCAATCAGAACATCCTACTCTTGCACGGGATCATTTCAGAGATGGGCACAAATCTCATCCTAAGC
Organism: Chlorocebus sabaeus; assembly: GCF_047675955.1. Taxonomy (NCBI): domain Eukaryota; kingdom Metazoa; phylum Chordata; class Mammalia; order Primates; family Cercopithecidae; genus Chlorocebus; species Chlorocebus sabaeus. The sequence continues at coordinate 147,949,395 of NC_132933.1, forward strand.
CAATCAGAGCACAGCACTTCCCTTGGCTGTGGTAACTGACTCAAACATGGGAATGTGACCTATTTGCTCAGTTAGAGTGAAACCTAGGATTTTTGTTTGGTAGTTGAGATAAGGACACTTTTCTTCAGGAAGATGTGGTATATGGAACTGTTCCAGACATTTTGTCACCAGGATAAAAGTGAGTCTGAAAAGTAAACCATCATGTGAAGGAAGGCAAAATCAAAAGAACTGCAGAACAATGGAGTCAGCCCCCTGATCAAGCCATTCCTGAAACTAGTGTTGACCCATTTTTATTTACATGAATCAATAAATTCCTTTCACTGTTCACATTATTTTAAGCTGGAGTTTTCTCCTGAGAACTCTATCATGAGACAGCACTAGGGGAATGGTGCCAAACCATCAGAAATCACACCCATGAGCCAATCTCCCCCCACCAGACCCCACCTCCAACACTGGGAATTACAATTCACCCTGAGATTTGGGTGTGGACACAGAGATAAACCACATTAATGACTCAGCAGATTTTTTTCACTCTGATTTTCAAGATGTTTGCCATCAAGGTAGCTAATGTCAGAGGTAATTACTAACAGAATTGTGTTTCTTAAAGAACTTTTGGGTTTTTCAAAGAATGTGGTTGTTTTAAACTATAGACAAGAAACATGTTTCTTTCAAATCAAAAAGTCTAGATATTATTCAAAGACACTGTCTTCTTGGAACCTGGGTCATAGAGAAAATGTGATGTTACCAAAATGTTATTATTTGGCCTTTCCGGCTACATATCAAGTGAAATAAAAGTGGTTTGTTAAAATCGAACAACCTCACTCTCGGTTAAAAGAAACATCTTGTTTATGTTGTAATTGTTTTGTTCATTATTTTTGCTTATTGTTTTGTCCATTGTTTTGTTTTATTATTCTTCAGATGAGTAATAAAAATTAATATCAGCGTTTAAACGGTCTCATATTAAAAAGGAAACATGATCTTCAGCACTCCATCAGCCTGAATTAGACTTAATAGAACAAATTCATACCACAAAACAACCTAACTTCTCTCTGCTTTGCAATGATACTTAATTTTAAAACACGGTCATCAGAGTCTATGTACTATTTGTACTGCCTTGGGAAATGGACTGCTAGCTTTCTGGTGAAATCGCAAGTATCACACATTTAATAGAAAGAATATCAACAGTTCATAATTATTGAGGAAACAGTGAAAATTTTAGCTTCACTTTGGTTTTTAGATTTGAACATCAGATATGAAAACATTTGTTGGCCTGTAATTTTTTATTTGCTCAACTTTTGATACTTTGGGGGAGTTTTAATACATATTTCCATGAAAGTATTCAGGTAAAGTGCCATGAATCTTTGCACAGCAATCGCCGCCTCATCAGGGTGCTGCGGTGCGGCAAGATTGATTTATGCGCCGCTGCACTGACTGTGTTCTTGAGAGTGAAGGCTTGGTTATTCCATTCTGCCACAAATTGATAAATAACACTCATGTGTTTTGCCATGGAACTTCTTCAAGAAGATGGATGTGATGGCTGCATCAGCTCCAACTTATCAGCCTGAGGGAAGATGAGACACATCCATGTTCCTACAGAACTTGAGTCTGGTCCAAGTTCAATCACCTGGATGCAGGTGTAATGTCCCCTCCGTGGAATGGGTGCGCTGTGAACTGGAAATCAGCTGCCCTCACACCACCACGGATGCGGCACGTGGTTATGCATGTAACCCTTGAATGTGGCGGGTATTTTTTTTCTTTATCTGTAAACTGTACATAAGGGAGTAGATGTTCTCTCTGTTTCCCTCACTCCCTAGCATTTGCCACAAAGTGGAGGGTGGAAATCTGATAATATTAATGAAGTAAGCATTATTTTATCATTTCATTTTACCAACGTGTACATATCCTCTTCAGGAAGAGACTGAAGGTAGCAACTTCTTCAATGATGCCTGTTAGACTGAGAAGGCACTGGTGAGGTTCTGTTGGGTTATGCAGTGCTGTGGCATTCGGTAATTATGTCTATGCTTCCTAAGAAGCCCATCCGTAGTGCTGTCTGACTTCAATCCACGTGTTAATTTATGAGAATTATTCTCATCCTGTATGATGAAAACAAATATACTACAAATTTACTGAGAAACAAAAGGTAACGAAAACTCTTTTCACATAAGTAACAGTGAAGCAGAAAATGGGAAACAGTCAATAACTTGGAGTTATCTTTTTTTTTCTTTTCTCTTTTTTTTTGAGACAAAGTCTCATTTTGTTGCCCAGGCTGGAGTGCGGAGGTGTGATCATAGCTCATTGCAGCCTCCAGTTCCTGGGCTCAAGTAATTCTCCCACCTCAGTCTCCCCAGTAGCTGGGACTACAGACTAATTTTTAAAAATATTTAAAAATTAGGCACACTTGGCTAATGTATAAAATGTTTTTCTTGTGGATACATGGCCTCACCATGTTGCCCAGGCTGGTCTGGAACTCCTGGACTCAAGTGATCCTCCCACCTTGGCATCCCACAGTGGTGAGATTGCAAGTGTGAGCCACTGCACCCAGCCAATATGCTAATTATAAAAAGTGAATTGCAGCTTCCTAAAAAGTGGGGCAGTCATCAAGGTGATGCAATATGCTAATTTTTGTATATATGTTGGTCAGTGTTTATTTTCAAAGCAATGGAGTGAAAGGAGAATGGTGGCATTATCAACTAGCCATTTTCAAGGTGTGGTTTATTGATTACTACTTCCATTAGATTCACCCAAAAGCTTTTAAATATACACTTCATTAGCTTCTTTTTAGACTTGTTGGACCAGAAATACTGGAGAATGGTTCACATGGCCCTGCATGTTTAAGAAGCATGATATACATGCCAAGTTTAGAGAGATATAAACCTTAAAGGGTCATGGGTAGAGTTGGAAATCGATGTCCAAAGTTCTGCATGGCCTCCTTGGGTCTAGACTCAGTTCCCAAAAGGGGGAAAGTGGTAGAAAATTATGTTGACTCTTGGGAGGCAGGTCCTACCTCCTGAAGATTTGGAACTTCAGGACTCCAGCCAAGTAGACTGGGGATGAAAATTATTCCTCTAAACCCAGCAAGGGAAAACAGAGTACTAAGAAGATGTAAGGGCTTGGAAAATACAGATGAAAGGGCAATATTGTTTTGGAAGTTTCTCTAGAGGGAGTTGGGATTTGCCTCAGCCAGGCACCCAAAGTTTGAAAAGCTCATGTCAACATGAACTTAAACTGGGGGGTAAGCCAAGTTACCAGGGACTTTAAGGAATTTGGGATAAGGAGGGATGGGTTAAAAAGTCAGTAATCAGGGGCTAGACCACCAAAGAACCTACATACTCCTGTTCCAGGCTGGGTGTGATAAATCCATGGGAAGATGGCAATAGGAATACAGAGGATTGAGTCTCATGCCTGAGATCTGTAGTGCAGAGTTTCTTGTAGAGTCTATCAAAATGGTGCATGACAAAAATTAGCCGGGGGTGGTGGCATGCGCTTGCAGTCCCAGCTACTTGGGAGGCTGAGGTAAGAGTATTGCTTGAACCCAGGAGGTGGAGGCTGCAGTGAGCCAATATCACATCACTGCACTCCAGCCTGGGCAAAAGAAGGAGACCCTGTCTCAAGAAAAGTGGGGGGAGGAATGCACAGAAGGACATTTTTTTAACGGGGAAGGAGAAATGGGATTAATATCTTGCTCCTATAGAAGACATAGAGGAATGAGGAATAGAAAAGAGTTAGGCTTCAAAATTTACTTTATTTGGCAGCTGTTTCTGGGTAGCAAAGACAGCTTCATGATACACACTGATCATTTACATAAAAATAGCAAACCCATCAGCAATATCCTTGAATATGAAGGATTATAAATACATAGAGTCTTTGATTTGAAAGAAATAACCTGGTATTCTATTGCGATAAATAACTCTATAATTTTACAATGAAACAACAACAAAAATTGATGCAATTGTGCTACTTCGCATCTCTTGCAGTTACCAAAGTATCACTATTAAAATATTGTATCTTCATCACATGACGGAGTTTCTTTGAAGTGTTTATGGCTATCACAGAATTAACACTGACTTGTTATGTTGTAAACTGTCCTATGGGGTAGTATTATAGTCATAGTAATGCAATGAAATATAATGCTTTTTTAATGGAATTTTCTTTTTGTGATTTTTAAAGTGACTCAGTTTTCTTTTTCTTTGAAGAAAATTGACTGCTGACTGTTACTTTGTAATACATTGTACTGAAAATATAGAAAAATGACTTAAGCAAAACAACTAATGGACAAATACATTCAATTAATACTATGGGGAAAAAGGAAATATATTAATATGCACAAATCATCTTGTCAGAGTCCTCTCTGTGAGCCTCAAATGATACACCAGGTAAAGTCAAGCAAATCTTTCTGCGTTCTTTTCTTTGTTTGACCTAACCATATGCAAGGAGATGGAATTACCATTCTAAGTACCTTGTATTCTGTGAAGAAATCACATGTAGGACAATGCTAGTTGTTTTCAAAAAATAGAGGGATATGATCATTCAGTTCTGGGAATTCATAATCTATTTTAGAGTTTTGTTGAGGATAACTATGAATGCAATAGACAAGATGAAAATGAAAGGAATCAATACCTAGTGAATGGGCTTATATTAACAAGATGCACTGATTATTGATAGAGGTTTTGCAAGTCATATGTATGACAAATATACATGTCAAAGACATATATACAGGTATATTCGTCATATATATGACTTTCAAAGGCTCTATCAATAATATACATGTATATAAATATATGCATCTGTGACATGTATACTTGTCTGTTTTAACTGTACAAATATATGAATACACACACATATGTACCTATTTATTAATATAAGTATGTGTGTACTTATTTATCTTTATGTATAATTATATAATTATATATAATTTTATTTATGCAATATCATGCATTTATATTTATTATATTGCATAAATAAAATTGTCTTAGAGACATGATTAAAATCATATAAAAATAATGTTACACATCGTATTTAATAGACATAATATAGAAATGATATATTTATAAAAATACATATGTAACTCTGTTATATAATTCTATATAAGTAATAATATATATTACTTATTTAAAAATACGCAATATTATATATTTTATGTACAGGGATTTCAAAAGGGATTGTGGTTTTCTGGTTTATACAATTAGCCATGGTAAAAGGGATTAACTAAAACAAAGTCAGAATAAAGCAAGTCCAGAATACAAAATAGTCTCTTACTGTAATAATTCATGTTGTTGAATACAAAATTTTGTGTTTCTTGCAGCTATGGTAGAAATTGAACTTGGTAGGAATTTTTTATTGTTATTTATTTTTACTTTGTAGTTATTTATTTTTTCACTTTTGAAAATTCACTTCTTGCCTTGGAAGAATTGACCTGTAGGAATTTTTATTATCTGGTGAAGAAAATACACATTTGTCATAAAAATCATTTTCTCTAGTGTTTCATTAAACAATAAATCAGTTGCATATTCCAAACATTGGAGTGCTGGCAGATAAAATATGTAAATAAGAACTAAAGGTATAGCTGAGTTCAATGCCAATAGAAATTTTCCATTTGCAAAACGGGGTCTCACTGGACTGCCTTGTGAGGAGCTGGGGAGTCTCTGACTAAAAGCCAGCAAAGGCGGGCACAAGCCTGGGTCTTTGAGTAATTGAGACCGAATCATCCCACCTGTGGAAGGGAATGAAAGCTACCCTCACTGTGTGACCTTGAGGACCCAGGGTAGAACCCTGAAGGGCGCAGGAAAGCAAACGAGCAAAAATAGCAAAAGCAAAATCTTTGCACATTTCAATCCAATCTCTCTTCATGCTCAAGATCCCAGGACTGCACTCCTTGGAGATGCTGTACTAGAAACAAGGGTTTCCCCCTGCGACGCGTGTTATAAAGTTCAACAGGTATGATGAGATGCTTCCTAAAGTGATTTCAGGAACATTGAATAGTGCAGAGAGATCCTAATGCACCATTCACACTGTGTGGTGCACTTAGAAATATGGTGTATGTGGAGGAGTAGGATGGGGAGAAAGAAAAGGAGGATAGGAGCAAAGGGAAGGAAGAAAAGAAGGAAAGAAGCAAGGAAGGAAGGAGGAGGGAGAAGAAAAGAGAAGTAAGGAGGGAGAGAAGGAAGGAAAGAAAGGAGGCAGGGAGAGAAGAAAGAAGGAAAGAAGGAACGAAGGAAGGAAGGAAGGGAGAGAGGGAGGGGAGGTAGGGAGGAAGGAAGGAAGAAAGAAAGGAAGGAAGGAGACAGGGAAAGAGGCATAGAAGAAAGGAGGAGAAGGAGGGAGGGAGAAAGGAAGGAAAGAGAAAAGGAAGGAAATAAGGAAAGCAGAAGGCAGGGAAGGAGGGAAGGAGGAAAGGAATGAAATAAGGAAGGAAGAAAGGGAAGGGGGAGGAGAGAGGAAGGGAGGGACATATGAAAAGAAGAAAAAGAGATAGGGAGGGAAGAAGAAAGTGGAGGGGAGAAAAGGAAGGCAGGCAGGATAGCAGGAAGGCAGGAAGGCAGGAAAGCAGGATGGCAGCTAGGCAGGAAGGCAGGCAGGAAGGAAGGAACTGACGTTTTCACCAAGAGGAGTACCGTCCCCTGTTAAATCTATGCATTCAATATCTTCCCAGTTGTAGAACCCTGCAGGCCCCTAGTTAAGGAGGAAGCCATCCAATGAGGAAGCAACCCAGTGTCTGGTGTAGTCTGGTGTTCTAATAAAATATTGACACCTGCTAGGTTACTGAACAGGGGAAAGACAAAGAAAATTTTCATTAAAAATGGGTGACACATGGATCAGGTATTTCCGAAATTGTTGTGTATAAATCTAAAGTGATCTGCTGAGAATGTATGAATAGGTTGTCAACTGCCAATGCAATTCTTTTTTGTTTTTATTTATTTACTTTTTTTTTTTTTTTTTTTTTTTGAGACGGAGTCTTGCTCTGTCGCCCAGGCTGGAGTGCAGTGGCCAGATCTCAGCTCACTGCAAGCTCCGTCTCCCGGGTTCACGACATTCTCCTGCCTCAGCCTCCCGAGCAGCTGGGATTACAGGCGCCCGCCACCACGCCCAGCTAGTTTTTTGTATTTTTTTTAGTAGAGACGGGGTTTCACCGGGTTAGCCAGGATGGTCTCGATCTCCTGACCTCGTGATCCACCCGCCTTAGCCTCCCAAAGTGCTGGGATTACAAGCGTGAGTCACCACGCCCCGCCAGCCAATGCAATTTTTGTCTGGTGGGATAGCCGGGATGTTGAGGGATAAAGTTCACATGTTATTGCAGATACAGACATTTTCAAGTGGTATTTTAATATTCATTCATTATAAAAGCCCTTAAATGAGCAACAAATGATTAAACAAAATTTTTTAGTCTTCCTCAGCCCTAGGAAGACATTAGGTTAACGTCACAGAATTATTATAAATAATGATAATAAAAAGAGCAAATGAGATAAAGCACTTATTTCAACCATAGAAGAAACTTAAAATAACCCCTCACATGGTTCGTGGTTAAAACTAAGTCTGCTCATTTGCCAAAATGATATATTCATAAAATACTTTCTGAAATATACAATAATTTCCTAGGGAATTACTTATTAATGTCGATCCCATTGTGTTTTCTAAGATCTACGGTTTTTGTTTCAGTAATAGTGAGGCAAAGGTCGTATTTCTTATAAGAATTATATAAACGCTCAAGGTATTCTTAAGGGCAGATTCTATGTTTTAATAAAATCCTACAATCAAATAAAAAATGATGTTTGTTTTCTTACTTGCTGTAGCTGAAGGGCATTTGCAGAAGAAACCCAACTGCTGTATTTTCAAAAAGACATTTTTAGTTAAAATTTCTCTGCCTAATTGCCTCAAATAATTTCCTCCTGAATGTACCACGGGAAAGTCAAATGAAAAATTCTAAAGCACAGCAGTTTTGTTCTTCCTTAAAAGCATTTTTTATTCTTGTATGTTCCATCTTCGTTAAGGTCATCAGGCTTCACTCGGCTAAATAAGAAAGAAAACAAATTCATCTTCAATTCCTTTTATAAATATACATTTTTCATTTTCAATAGCTTTAGGGGTCCAGGTGGTTTTTGGGTGCATGGGTGGATTGCAGTGGTGAAGTCTGAGATTTTAGTGCACCTGACACCCGAGCAGTGTACATTGTACCCAAGAGGTAGTTTTTCATCCCTCATCCCCATCCCACCCTTCCTGCTTCGGAGTCTCCAGTGTCCATTATACAATTCTGTAGGCCTCTGTATACCCACAGCTTAGTTCCCAACTCCTTTTATGCCTTTGGTGCAATAGCAATCAATTACAGATTCTACATCTGCTGATAATTGAAATAACTCTCTTTTGCTCTATTTACAACACCTCTGGTGTAGCTTATGTTTTTATTTGGAATTCTACAATACTGTCATCCTTTTTAAAAACTAGATTGAAAGTGGATTATTCACTAAAACGTCATTTTTAGTGAGAAAAATGGATTCCATAACCTTACCATTGTCTAAAAAATACACAAAGTTTGATGTCAATGAATTCCCTTAAAAATGCCCCACAGATAATACCCATTATTAATAACCTGATGTGCAACTTTGATGTGCTTTTTAAAATGCATATAACCAATGGACACACACACACACACACACACACACAAACATTCATTCCTACTATTTTATTATTGGCTTAATGGTGGCCTAGTAACAATCAACTGTAGGGTTTCTTACTATGAAATGTTCCTGCTGTACACCTTTTTATGCACACATGTAATTATTTTTATAAAATTTATATAAAATACATCTGTGGTGATCTATTTGACAATTCTTAATATAATACATATTACCAAATTATTTTCTATGAACTTTGCCTCAATTTACAGTCTTCCCAGCAATAAATGAGAAGGGTGAGAAGGGAGGGAGGGAGGAAAGGAAGGAAATAAGGAAGGAAGAAAATAAAGGAAGGAAGGAAGAGGCAGGGAGGAAGCAAGGGATGGAGGGAGATAAGGAAAGAAGGAAAAGAGGGAGGGAGGGAAGAAGGAAGGAAGAGAGATAAAAATTTTCTACTTTTTCTTCTTCATGACACTGCATCATAGAAAACTTGTTTCCAATAGCATAGATTAAAATCCCTTATTACCATTTTTATTTACATTTTTTGACTTCTAGCAAACCTGAGAACTTGAGTGTATTTTTAAAGATAAGTTCATTGATCTTTTGTCATTCTAGTTACTTTTCTATTGTAGAAACGTCTTTGCATATTAGCACATTAGTGAAATCGATCTCTCTATCTATCTTTATTTCTGTATTGTGGTATGTATTTGACATAATTTCTTATAGTCTGGTGTTTATGTTATGATTCTATAATGCACTATTTATGAACCCAATCTGTGTAGTCCTCTAAGTGGATCCTCTTGTCACCCTTCATCTCCATAATTTTTGTAATTGTAACATGATAGTTTTGTTTGTTTTTAAAAACACAATTATTCTCTTATTTTCCAGTGTGTAAAGATCACTCAATCCCTGTTCCTACTTTTCATCAATCCTATTCACTTTGATTTTTCAGCTTCTTGTGATCAAAAACAGGAGATAATTTCCATATTAGACAGATCTCCTCGATTCCCATGAGGCCCTCCAGAACCAATCCTGGGGAATGAATTTTTATGCCTGCCATCTCTTTCCTCTTCACCTCCAGACTTCAGGAATGAACTTCAGGGCTGCTCACAAGCAATACTAGGTGCATACTTATTAATAATCAGCTGCCTACATTTGCTCACTTACCAAAACACTCACCAAGGGTTTCACACTCTGTACACAATTCCATGAGTGTTGGACTCGGTATTTTCGAATAGTGGGCATTCTACGACCCTTTTATTTGCGTCTTTTCCATTATGCACTTGGTGATGTTTGCTTACTTATCTTTTTTTTACTCTCTTACACTTTTCTTATGTCTTACAGGTAATTCTTTGAGAAAATTAAGGTGAATGGGGATAGATATATGATCAGCATTTTCTACGTAAAAGTCATTTGTATATGTCAAAGAGCTGAAAAAATTCAATATAATGTTAATGGGAAAAGGAGAACTGACTCTCCCAGATATAAAGAGTCATGCAGAGTTGTTCAAAGTTTCACATCTATTGGGCCACTACTTTTTATTTAATTGGCTGCCTTTTAAATGTCTTGGGAATGAGGCAAACTCTAGCCCAATGAATTCCCTAAACTTCAGGGAATAGATAGTAAGCCTTCTGGGAGGTTCTATTTCATCTTCCATGCCTAGAGTTAAGGCAAGAAGTGAGCCTATTCCTCACAACCTCTCCCTATATACCAGATAGGAGAAAAGCCCAAAGACTTGAAAATAACATTTCACTAATTTTTACTCCTAACTTTCTTATTTTCTCAACATATGGGATGAACGAAGAGTCACAAGGCTGATTTTTGCAAATACTGTGTGGTGATCTTATAACTTTCATTTTACAGTGGAGGAGTACTTGTGTTATTTTTTCTTGAGATCTCAGCAGAAGCCAAGACTAAATCAGCTCTATTTTAACATCATATTTCAAGAAGAAGTACGTTTTATGGTATGATTTTGAGCAAGTAAATGTGTTCATAAAGAGATATTGTGCTTAATTTATCATTAACAGAAGATTGTGGTCATCATTGTCAAGTCTGGACTATTCTTTTTTAAATATTTGAGAGTGAGCAATTAATTTTGCAATTGAATATTGTCAATTGGGAAAGAAAAGTAACTAATTCAATCAAAGTGTGTTTTATATTCTTCAACACCTGTTGCTTAACTTGCTATAATATTTTCTTATATGGAAAATGTATATTACCGGTAAGGATGCAAGTCAAAATAGGTAAATAAGTCAAATTATATCATCATGAAAGTTGTTTCAGAATAGGATACAGGCAGATCACAAAAGCAAGACAACACTAAACTAAACTAAGCTAAGGTTTTTAGACATAGTAGTTTTTATAACGGTTATTTGATCAACTATCTGTTTCAAACTTATACCTTTATTTTCAGTATTTTTTAAGCTATCAAAATTTGAAGGTGAAATAAATTACTATACATGCTCAAGGGAAGGCAGTGTGTTCTGATTTTTTTTAATTGATTAGGCAAAAATGTAAGTGGTGCTCAAAGATGCAAGTCAGCCGACTGATATGTGTTAGAAGAATGTGAAATACTTTTACGCTTCAAAGGGCTGAGAAATGCAACACAGCATGAAGGGAGGTGAAGTGAAACCTCTCAGAGGTCTTAATAGCCATTCTCTATAGTTAAGGGGGCTCAATGGGCTAGGATCTGACTTATACCTAAGACATCTGAAGAGCAGATGACAAGGTTCTTAGCTAAGAAAGCAAAGGATATATGGACTATCTTAAGCTCATAGAGAGTCCATGATGCAGTCTTTCCCGTGGATCCTACAAAACAGAAATCTAACTTGAAGACAGCTCATATCTTGCAGATGATTGAAAAGGTAATATAATCTAGCAAGAAGAGGCTCTATGGAGAAAGGAGATATAAGTGAAATATTTCCAGGCATCAAAGGCAGAGACACGGGGGAGGCTACCATCCCCAAAGAACCTGTGTGAGTGTTGCATAAAAAAACAAGTCACCTTTAGACACCTGCCCAGCCAACGGCATGATGTACATGAAACAGCACTTTTGAGTATTATAGGAGTCTGATATTTTAAAATAAAATCGAGTTGTCTTTTATAATTAGAAGGAAATCACAGAATTTTTGTTTGTTTTTCGTTCGTGTGATCTGGGAGTGACCAGAGTAGTTGAATCACTGAACCAAGTCAGGGAACGCTTTCTAGCCCAAAGAATTGGATTCAATTGAATGCCAACATTTTCCTTTGTTACATTTAGGATTCTTGTTCAATGTAACAGTGACAATATCAAGTTGTTAACAGACTTCATAGAACTAAAACCAAACCTCTTTGTGTTTTCTGTTTGAGAACATCATTTAGAGTCTAATTAGAACAAGTGACAATATCAAGTTGTTAACAGACATTATAGAACTAAAACCAAACCTCTTAGTGTTTGCTGCTTGAACACATCATACACAGTCTAATTAGACTAGTCAAATTTTATGTAATTACAAACATTAGAAATTGTTTTGAAATTGAACATTAAATTACTTTAATTTCCAATATTTTATGTAAACACTAATTAATTTTTGAAATTTAAGTAGAAAATGTAATCTGGAAAATAAATCCTACCATTGTGCTTAAAAATATAAACAAAAATGTAAATATTATTTTTATTATTTAAAATACAATCTATTATAATTACTACCTAGTATTTTTGACAATTACATGTTTTCATCAATATCACACTTTTAAAAGTTAAGGTAATACAATCTTAAAATAGATGTTAATGAGACTTTTCTGACAATTTTGTAAGAAGAGTTATGTACCGGTGTTATACTGCTTCTTGGTCTTAAGTACTGACTCACTAGAAGAGGTTACTTAGAATGAAGCTTTTGAGCAGCTGGAGATTGCTATAAAAATAGGTTTTCTCCTTTGTTTAGCTGTATTACACACACCAACAACACAACATACAAATACAGATTGATATATACAAATTAATATGTATTTAGCATGCTGATTTTAATTGCCAATATAATATTTTAACTTACTTTGAAATAATGTTTGCAAATAAGCTTACTTTGATTTACCATAATACTTTATACTATAGAATGTATATGTTCATGGATGTCAAAAATGATTTTAAACTACCTCTTTCAAATTTCACCCATTCTCATTTCCTTTCCTTTGGAAAACACAGATCTGGTTTCCAGAAATGATGTGAAAAAGAAATGTCAAAAAATGTCCTCATGTTGCTTTTTTGCTTTTTCCTTGGTTGGAATTTCCAACTCACCATTGATCTAAGAAACTTTGTTCCTGGGTGTATACATTTGTTATGTCTACTATATATACCATCATTGGCTTTTTCTTCACAGTGCAACCGTACTGTACCATACAGGACACGCTTACATGAATAAGTAGCCATTTGGATTTTTAACCAGGAAACCCCTTGGTTCTGTTGCATGCATGAGAAACTATAAAACTTTATCTCCTTCATTTGATTTTTAATTCAATAAAGCACAAGTTCCCAATGAGCAAATAAAGCAAGTGAAAGGACATTGCAAACTATAGTGCTATATGAAAATCTAAGTTTATATCATTACAGAATGTGAGATTTACATGTAGTATACTCTCTTGGGTATTGAAACAGGTTCTTTAAAGAGAAATACATAAAATGGAAAACAACAATAATCATACATTTTGTAATCATTTATGAACTAATTCTCTAATCTATAATCTATAATCTACCTCCTGATCCCTGAAAAATGAACAAAAATAAGATGAATGACTAGATTACAGAGTATTAACAGGAAGGTAATAGATATTATAAGACACTCTACCTGTAAGCCTCTCTTCTAACCCCCTTATCCACTGAAATTGAGGGTTGGTGTAATGATCTAGAAACTTCAGGAATTTCTATGTTGTTTTTGTTTGTTTGAGATGGAGTCTCATTCTGTCACCCAGGCTGGAGCACGGTGGTGCAGTCACAGCTTACTGCAGCCTTGACTTCCTGGGCTCAAGCCACCTCAGTCACCTGAGTAGCTGGGACTACAGGTATCCACCTCCATGCCCAGCTAAATTTAAAAATTTCTTTGTAGAGACAGGGTCTCACTATGCTGCCCAGGCTGGTGTCAAACATCTGAGCTCAAGTGATCCTCCCACTCTTCAGCTTTCCAAACCACTAGGATTTCAGGCATGAGCCACAGCACCCAGCCTGGAGGTTCTGTGCTGCTGCATGTATATTGACTCTACCATCTTTTCACAAACGCATTCAGTAGGGTTCATCGCTTTGAAATCAATGTTCAGCCGCTACTTAGAATCAGCCAGTATGAGAGCAGAAGCCAAACTTCCATCTTAAGTCAAAATTGCACATCCCAGCAAAAGTTACAGTGTGTGTTAGGTGCCTGGTCAATCATAAAGTGGAACTTTTTTGGATCATTCATGGGTAGTGACAAGCATGATGATTAGGGATTCAGCCAATGGAATATCTGGACACACATCTCCAATAATAGGCTCTTTTCCATGATCAATGAAGACATTTACTTTGGGAATGAAGCAGACCAAATTACCATTTTTTACATTAATTCATCAACTTACAATGTGAACTCCATGGAATAGTTCTCTTCTTTTGCTCTTAATAATTTGTATCTTTTAACTCCCAACTCCTTGACTGTGTCTGACTTCTGGCTACATACATTGGGTGAAATTGTCACATTTTATTAATATGTCAATTTTTCATTTGTATCCTGGTTCACCTCTTTCTTGTTTTATGACTTTGGACATAATCCCTCTAAAATAGCATATAACAGCATTAGTCTCCTATTGTTTTTTTCCCAGAATACTAAGTAGACAATAATTTTAAAATACACACAGGCCCTTGAAAAATAATAGTAATCACAAATAAAACATGTGTGTGTGTGTGTGTGTATATATCAAAAAATATGTGAATCAATGATATATATATCATATATGGTATACAAATGTATATCCAAAAATATGCACTTCAATGGATCAATTTCAAGTGCTATAAACTCAAGAGCACATTATCTATAAGTTTATAATTTACCAACAATTTGATTCTTTAAGTTAAAGGAAAGAATGAGTCTGCCCTCTGGTGTGAACTAACTAGAAGCAAACAGTTTATACATTGGAAAGAGTAAAGCTAATACCCTATGTATCTTATCCATGTAAATCTGTGTAATTATAACAGATTTAAATATTTTTAATGACTTGGTTTTATAGCCCATAGGCACATCCATATGAGCACTGAGAAACAAAGACTAAAGAAAACACACAACAACACTGATTCACTCCACCACGGGCTGGTGGCACATTCGTGGATTACACCATCCAGTCTCATTGGCGATCACTTAGGGAGCTGAAAACCCTACCCATTGGCTTGGAGTCTCATCCAAACCCTGTCATGGTGGGAAGAGGCACAGGTTCATCCATCTGACCAGCCAGAATGTGCTGCATTCACCAACAGGATGCATCTTACCCTCTTGGAAAATGAACCAGTCATTCCCAAGTTGCATAACCATTTGGGCTTAAAGACATTTCGAACTTAACAATGGCAGTTTGGTGACAAACTCTTAGTGCAGGTTGCCAGTATGACAGGTGAAGCACAATAAACTTGAAATTGTCTTAAAAGTATTGCAGAGAAAAAAATCTCAGGAGAATTCCTTGAAAGTCTGATATACATCCACAGGCTGAAGAGATTAACACCTTTCTCTGGGCTAAAGTTTATATGAAACATACCTCTCATATGCATGTGAGTAGATCACAGAAACACATTTATACATCTTCCCAGATCACAAAACCTCTATATTCCCAAAGTAATATAATCATTAAACTCTAGAGTCACATAAACTGTTACTGGTCAATGATTCAGAGTAGACTATCAAAATGTCTTCACATAAGGGATTCTCATCCCCATCAACCATATGGCTTCACATAAGGCTTTAAAATTTGTGTTTTATTCGCCTTCATCTGTAAAATGTTTGCATTAATAACTCAAAACTCAGCGAGGGAAAGTATTATAAATCTAGGGAGGTATTCAAAAATAACATCTAAGCAGTGCAGTACCCACAAAGAGTTATCATTATTCTTCTACTGGATCAAACAGAATGAACTCGGTAGATATTCAAGTGTATAGAGTTCTATATCCTTATGTTAAATAACCTCAGATTGTTGTTTCTAAAATGACTTTTCTGTCTTTTTCCACATGGATCAGTTGACACATATCCATTATAAGCTTTAATTTTTTTTTTCCTTTTAGGGTGTTTCTGCAGACTTTTTATTTGGATTAGGTCCTGAGAGTGGCCACATAAAATAAATTATTAATTACTCAGAGGCTACTTCAATTACATTCTTGTCTTGGTTCTCAGCTGCGTTGCATTACGAATTATTTATAGAAAGTCAGATCTTGAAGGAAGTGGAGTGTTGCTACTGAGACATGCCTCACCCATTCCAGTCATTGCTACCCTCTGGAAAATGATTATATACTTCATTGTATTCTCAGTCAATATTTTCAAAATGCAGCTTCAGATCAAAGATGAAAGAATTATTCAAGCTATCAAATATTTAACTTTCACTGGAACACAAAGTAGAATATGCAAATAAATTGTCCTGAATATTAACATAAGACTTTTTTTTACAATATATAACATTGTTTAATGCAGAAAAACAATTTTAAAAGCGCAGGAAGATTTAAAGTTCTAAGGAAAACAATTTTGAAGGTCTACAATTTATTGAATCCTCTCTAGTATTAACTTACTGTGCTCAAAATCCCCAGAGTTTCTGAGTAATCAAACTGAAACTTATTCTTAGAAAGTCTCTCTGAAGCCTTTGTTAGATTGGAAACAGGTATGTTTGACTGTTAAAATTATAGTCTGTGGATAGATAATCCATTTGGTTTGTAACTACTATGGGTTTTATTTATGCAATTTCACTTGATTCAAATAGTTAGGTGGTCAAACAGAAATATGTAAGTGGGTTTACTTTGTGAACTGCTTGCAAATTTGTAAATGAGTTTGCAGATTTTTTCTGTCATACTGAAAAAGATGCAATACTTCACATTTGTGATTCTGGAACAAGATGGAGTAGATGCACTTCTCCTGGTTGCCACCACTAAATACAGCCATAAAACCTGGACATTATACACAAAGCAAGTATAAGAAGTCCCTGACAAATGAAGAGAAGAAGAAAGAAGACCCAACTAAAGACCTGAGGGCTTGGGGAAAAACATGGGAATGAGTTTTCTGGATTTTCTGTGTGTCCAGCATACACCGCAGACACACTGTGGTTTCCCACCCACCCCCATCAGCAAAGACCGATCTTCAAGCATAAACTCCCACCATTGCCCATTTGTAACAAATTATCCCTCCCCAATAAGCAGGTGGATATCAGACAAGATTAGCTGGTCTGGACTTTCACTCCTACCAGGCAGAAGCAAGGCAACTATAACTGTTAATTTTTTGTATCAAGTTGACTGGGTCACAGGGTGCCCAGATATTTGGGAAATCATTATTTTGGATGTGTCTGTGAGGTGGGTACTTGGATGAGATTCCCATTTGAATTCATACACTTAATACAGTGGATTACCCCCCTGCTATTGGTGGGTCCTCTCCAATCTATTGAAGACCAGAATAGAATACAGAGATTGAGTAAGAGGGAACCTCACTTCCCTGACTGATTCAGCTAAACATAGGATTCTCCTGTCTCTAAACTGGCACCTACACCATTGGTTCTCCTGGGTCTCCGGTCTTCAGTCTGGACCCCACACCACCAGCTCTCCTAGGTCCTGGATTTTCAGACTCAGATTGAAAATCACACCCTTGGCTCTCCTGGGTCTCAGGTGTTCAGACTAAGGCTGAAACTCACACTATCAACTCCCCTGGGTCTCAGGCCTTCAAACTCAGACTGGACCTCACACCCTCAGTTCTCCCAGGTCTCAGGCCTTCAGGCTCAAACTGTAACTCACACCGTCAACTCTCCTGGGTCTCAACTCAGTCCTTCAGACTCAGACTAGAACTCACACCCTCAGCTCTCCTGGGTCTCAGGCCTTCAGACTCAGACTTGAACTCACACCATTGGCTCTCCTGGGTCTTAGCCTTCAGACTCAGATTGGAACTGACACCATGAGCTGTCCTGGGTCTCAGGCCTTTAGTCTCAGACTAGAAAATAGACTACCAGCTCTTCTGAATCTCCAACTTGCTGCCTACAGATTTTAGGACCTCTAATTTTCCATTTTGTGAACCACTTTCTCTTAATAAATATCTTTGAATCTATCTATGTATCTATCTATCTTCTTTAGAGTCTTTCTCAGAAAACCCTGATTCAAACTCTCTCTTTGTCCCCACTGGGGTGGTGTCAGAAGAAACCCAGTGGAGAGTCAGGGTGAGAAGTTTGCCTGTTTCCCATTGTGGTGTCATTGCAGTCATTATGAGACATCTCTTTACCCTCCTCACAACCCCACAGTGGCCTTATCTCACAGAGATTACAGGGAAAATGTGGACTTCGACCCCTCCTTCCTGTAGTGAGGTGGTACTCCACTTCTCCCACAGGCATGATAGCAGAAGAGGTCTCCTACAACGAAATAATTAAACAATGTGCAAAACCTCAAACATAATCCTAAATGTCCAGGATACAACTGAGAATCACTGTCCATACTAAAACATAACATTCCTTCAATGAGCAATTAAAACCTCTTGAGACAGATGAAAAAGTAGAAAGTTTCAGAGAAGAAACAGAAGACATAGAGAAGAATTGAAGAATGAAGAAGAATGAAAAATTTAGGACTAACAAATATAGTAACTGAATAAAATATTACCAGATAGGCTTAACAGAAGAATGGAGAGAACAAAGTAAAGATAAGTGAGTTTGAAGATAGAATAGAAATTGTTTTAACCCAATTTAATTAGCAGAAAGAAATAGATAGAAAATTATGTAGAGATTTTCAGGGACCTGACTTCATAAGATTGGAATCCCAGAAGGAAAGGGAAATAATTTGTGCTGAAAAAAATACATGACTGAAAATGTTTCCTAATTTAGCAAAAGTAATAAATGTACAAATTGAAGAAATTGTGAACTCAAACAGAATAAACTTAAAGACCAGGATGCATCTTGGTTTTACTACAGAAACTTAAAGGCAAAGAAATAAATCTTGAAAGCATTGGAGAGAAATGATGCATCATCTATGTAGGACAAAACGCATTGTCTAACAGTGTATTTTTCATTAAAAAACATGAAGTCCAACAAACACCAACGCAGGGTTTTTATGTGCTTAATACAAATAACTGTCAACACATGGTTGTATATCTAGCTAACACATTTGTTTATGAATTGATGTAGAACCTTAGACACAGGTGAAGGAAAACTAAGAGATGTTTTCTCCAACAAGCCTATCCTTGAAGAACTACTTAAAGTTTTAAAACATAAAGTAAACAATAAAGAAGGAAAATTGGAATATCAGGAAGGAAGACAAAACAGCAGAAAAAGAAAACATTTCAGTTAATACAGTGGCCTCTTCTCTCCTTGATCTTTCTAAATTATGTTTAATAGTTGAAGCAAAAAAAAAAGTATAGCATTGTGTTATGTGGTTGTGAATGCATGTTGAATGTATAATTAAGATAATTGTATTATAGATAGGGAAAGGTAGAGAGAGATAAAGGAAAGGAAAGTTTCTACCCTTCTCTCAAACGGGTAAGATGCTGAGACTAGCGGGTGGTGATGAGCCATACGCATATAATATAATACTCGTATCAATCACTAACGCGTCTATAGAGAGAGATACACTTAAAACCCTGCAAATAAACTAATGTTAAATTAGAAAATAACTGTAAGTAACCCAGAGGAAAGCAATTAGGAAAAAAAAAAAAAAAAAAAAAAACAGGGAAATGAAGAACAGAGGAAAAAACTGAAAAGAAAACAAAATAAAATCAATTAAGCACTTACATGTCAATAATGTATCTTTTAAAAATTGCTTTTGATACTAGCATAAAATTGGAAACAACCAAAATGACACTGAATAAGTGAGTGGTTAAACAAACTGGAATACATCCATACAGTGGAATATTATTCAAAAATAAAAATAAATGAATGAATAGTTCACACAACGACTGGATGGATCCTGAGGGCATTTGGCTGAATAAGTAACACCAGTCTCAAAATGTCACATACAATATCACTCCATTTATATAACATTCTTGAAATGGCAAGATGTTGTGATGTATGCCACCACATTTTTAAATATCATAAGATCAAACTTTCTAATAACTGATATGTCTTCTTTATACATACTAAGCACTGTTTTCTTATATACTAGCACTCATTATTAAAACATTTTACATAGTCATTATAAAAAATAAAACAGGCTGGGCACAGTTGCTCATGCTTGTAATCCCAGCATTTTGGGGAATGAAGCGGGGGATTACTTGAGCCTAGGAGTTTGAGACCAGCCTGGGCAACATAGCAAGATCTCATCTCTACTGAAATAAAAAATGTAAAAAAATTATCCAGGCATGATGGTGTGCACCTGTAGTCCTAGATACTTGGGAAGCTGAGGTGGGAGGATCACTTGAGCCTGGGAGGTCGAGGCTGCAGTGAGCCATGATCATGCCACTGCAGTCCAATCTGGGTGACAGAGTAAGACCCTGTCTCAAACAAAACAAAACAAAACAAAATAAAATAAATAAAATAAAATAAAATAAAATAAAATAAAATATCCATGGTTTGTTTAGCAAAAATCCTAAGCATAATAAATGTAGTGAGAATAGAAAACAATTTACAAAATTCCCTCTTGTCATTAGTTGTAATTGACAGTGGTACATCTGTGGATAAAGTAAAATGGAATTATAAAATCATTAACCTGGTATATTATCATTATAATTTATTTAATTAAAATATTACGCAGTAAAATTTCTAGGTAATATTGACCTCACATGTGAATGGGTATAATATAAATTGATGCATTATAAGGGGAGTGTATGTGGTGGGCGGTGTATAATACAACTTCCAGCATGAGAAATTCAGGGCAAGGAAATTCAGTGAAATAATAAAACAAGTAAACTTCGAACAACCCAAATGTAAAAAAAAAAAAACAGAAACAGAAAAATTAAGATATTTAGAAATTCACAGTACAAGAGGACAAAAAAAGTCCAACTTTTTAAGAATAATACTCAATGTAAATGAAAGCAGTGTGAATGTTTTCTAATTAAAGATAAAGACTGTTGAGCAGAATTAAACATTTTTAAAATCTAGCTTTTCACTTTACAAAAAGGACAACTAAATCATGAGGACACAAAAGAGATGAAAAATCATGATTATTATTTTAATGGGTTATCATACAACTGTGGAAAGGAAATAATCCACTATACACATCAAGGTGGACGAATTTTTTAAAAAATGAATATTTGAACAAAAAGTCTTAGTGCAGAAAAACATATTCACCTAACTTTATTCATATAAATTTTTAAAACAGAAGAGTTAGTTGACACGGAATTTACAAACGCATTCATGCAAGCTAAACTGTGTGGAAATGAAAAATTAAGGTTAGATGCAAAGTTTTGGGGGGACACAGGAGGAATTTGGCAAAAGTTTGTGATCCAGATACAAATTTGAATAGTGACACATTGTATTAGTCTGTTCTCATGCTGCTAATAAAGACACACCTGGAACTGGGTAATTTATAAAGGAAAGAAATTTAATGGACTCACAGTTCCACATGATTGGGGAGGCCTCACAATTATAGCAGAGGGCAAATGAAGAGCAAAGTCACATCTTAAATGGTGGCAGGCAAGAGAGCGTGTGGAGGGGAGCTCCCCTTTATAAAATCATCATATCTCATGAGACTTATTCACTATCACTAGAACAGAATGGGAAAGACCCACCCTCATGATTCAATTAGCTCTCACCAGGTGTCTCCCATTACATATGGTAATTATGGGAGCTACAGTTCAAGAGGAGATTTGGGTAGGGACACAGCTAAACCATATTACACATGAATTTATTTATGAATGTTAAATCATCAGTTATTCATTTCTTTTTTTCCTTTTTTCTGATTTCCTAAAATATTTGGAAGTTTGTCTTGCCACAGAAGGCAAGGGCATTTTCAACGTAAGGAATAAAGCCAAGAGCAAGGCTGCAAGTCATGACATTGAGCATGAGGAAGGCTTGTCACACTAGGCAGATCTTTTCCTCACCACTGACTATCTGCACTGGAGGAACCCAGGAGAGCTTGAATATTCCTAATCATTGAATGTCCCAGGACCCTTCAACACAGCAGTCATCAATTGCACCTGAGTAACCTGTGGCTGAGGACAGGGATTGTGTCATCTCAAGTTGATTGGAGCATGCCTGACCTCCTGAGTTTGATGGTTCTTCTTTAGCTTGAATTAGAAATTGCTTCCTTATACATACCTTCCATGAAGGACCCTGTCTCAGCCCATTCAAGCTACTATAGCACAATACCATAGAGAATGCATAACTTGTAAACAACAGATGCTTATTGCTCACAGTTCTGGAGGCTGGAAGTCCAAGATCAAGGCATGGCAGATTCAGTGTCTGCTGGACTCACTTCCTGGTTCACAGAGACGGAGCCTTCTCGCTGTGCCCTCACATGGTGGAAGGTCAAGGGAGCTCTCAGGGGCCCCTTTTATAAGGGCACTCATCCTATTCACAAGTCTCCACCCTCATGACCTCATCAGCTCCCAAAGACCCCGCGTTTTAATATCATCATCTTGGAGGTTAAGACTTTAACATATGAATATCAAGGAAGACATAAACATTTAAACCACAGCAGATCCTCCAACCTTTCACACAAAACATCATCTTTTATGTGATAGCATTTGTGTAATGTGCAGTGTTGGAAGGTTACTAATTTTAAACCGTGAATTTATAATGGTTATACCTACAGTCTAGTTAGCCTTTAAAAAAAAAATCTTTAATATTGTCTATTTGTAACTAGGGATTTGCCTCTATTTAGAAACATTTATATCAACAAATACTTCATTTCAGTTGTGGAGAAAATAAATCTAGGGCCACCTTGAATAAGAAAAAATAAAATAAAACTTACTTGTGTTTTCATTTTTTATTCTCTTCGCAGAATTGACGCCATATTTAAGAGTATACAGGCACATACATATGTAGTATTATTTATATTATATATGTTTGTTTATATAATTTTGCATACATATTCACAAGTGCTAATTCTGTTTGTCTGAATAACTACATCTTCAACTTCAATGCATGTTTTCCTGAAATATTTTATAAGCTGTTCAGGGAAAACAAAGGAGTTTTTCATTGAAGTCTAATCAAGAACACTTGTTCAATGTAGAGTAATAGGACAGCATCCTGATAGAAACATAACTTTCAAAGTCTCTACCATTAAAAGAAAGTAAGCTGCTGAAGACAAGTTGCTATTAATAAAATTGAAGATAAATAATTCGTGATTAATAAAATTGCAATTTTTAAAACGTTTAGGTTCAGGGGTATATATGCAGGTTTTTTATATAGGTGAATGTGCGTCACAGGGGTTTGTTGTACAGATTGTTTTGTTATTCGGGCACTAAGCCTAGGACTCAATAGTTACTTTTTCTGCTCCTCTCCATCCCCCCACTGTCCACCATCAAGTAGACCCCAGTGTCTGTTGTTCTCTTTGTGTCCATGAGTTCTTATCTTCTAGCTCCCACTTATATTTTTAAAAACAATCCAAGTTCAAAGTTCTTTCAAATCTTAAAGCATCAGTAAGCCACACTCCCTGAAGCAACTGACCCATGAAAATGAGAGAAGAGTTTATGGCTTGATGTTCTAGGAGAAAAAATACAAAATCAGATTAGAGGAAAGGAAAGAACTGGGCCAATTCTGTGTTTTCTATGCCTGTCTAATTTCTCCTTGACAAATGGCAGCAAATGTTTTGGTTCCATGATGCAGATGAATTCTTATTGAAGTTTCTGCTATCCATCCAAGGCAACCTAGTTTGTTCCAATATTCAGAGAACAGCAGCCTTAACAAGTAAACTCACAGCCACATATAAGGATTGTTGGCTTAGGTCATGACATTTTTTTTGCATTTTTGATGTAAAATATATCTTTTCATCTTTATGCAGAAATTAAAAGTTATTCCCCACCCACTTTTTCTCCCTCTTAAAAAAATGGTTTCTTGGGCAACCATCTGGGGCTATGGTGACTGTTACAAGGATATTCTGACAGTGAATGATGGTGGAGTGGGTAGTGTTAACAGAAGATGAGAGGTTGCAAAGTCCAGCGTGGTGTGGACAGCATAAATCCCATGACAACATAGCTACTGTTCATATATCTTGCATTTCTTGAAAGCTGACAGTGAGATTAATGATTTGAAAGGCAGTCATGGTATTCATTTATTACCAAGATTTTCTTTGCAGAAGCCTAGGCCTGAAAATAACTATGCTTGATCCATTTGGCAGCTTCTTAGTAGGTTACGTTGAATCTATTTTTCTGAAATATCAAAATGATTCATTTTGTTGAATGTCCAGCATGATGCTTGAGAAAGAATAGAAGACACCCTAAAAATACCATCTTTAGAGTTCCCATTGTCATCAGAGAAAGATCTGATTTTTCTCTTTTACTAAGAGGGAAATTATAAAACAGAGACTCATGCAGATAAATGTTATAACTCGTATAAAATGGTAAAGAAAACCACTGATTGTGCAAAACATGATAGCTATAGGAAAAGTTGTAGTTGATTCCCTTTTTAGCTCTTCTACAAAAAGGCACATAAAAAAAAGTAATACTTTATAAAATGGTAAACATCATTTTTTTTGCCAAATATGATTTCCATGGGAAAAAATAAACTATTAATATTATACACAATTTGGATGGCACATTTCATGTGAAATGCACTTTACTAATCATTGCCATAAAGACAAAGTGAGGGCAGGTGCAGTGGCTCATGCCTGTAACCCCAGCACTTTGGGGTGACCGAGGCAGAAGGATCACTTGAGCTCAGGAGTTGAAGATCAGCTGGGCAACATAGCAAGACTCCTAACTCTACAAAAAATTTAAAATAGCTGAGCATGGTGGTGTGAACCTTGGATCCCAGCTACTCTGAAGGCTGAAGCAGGGGGATCACTTGAAGTCAGGAAGTTGAGGCTGCAGTGAGCTATAATCTCACCACTTCACTCAAGGATGCACAACAAAGCAAGACCCTGTCTCTAAAGAAAAACAAAATGAAGTGAATATATCTAGCCTTAAGGAATTTATAGAGTAGGTTGACCAAATAGAATATTTGACTTTTAGTGAATATTAATAAGGTCTCCAGTGGAAAAATCCTTTAAATTAACATTTATGAGCACTTTTCCAAATACATTTATTATAAAAACTGGAAAACAATGTGGAGTTGGCACTGAATCCATAGTAGGAAGATGCAGTCATTTGTTCTGGTAGGACCATATGTGCCCAAGTGGAAAGCTACATTTATTTCATGGAAGATGTAGGAAGATATATTTCCAGGAAGCTATATATTGTCCTCTTCCTTACAAGGCAGCAAAACACACATGCTTTGAATTGTTTCACTGTGTTGTCCATCTAGCAATTCCATTTTCAACTCAACCCTTTCTCACGCAGAGCAAAGTTGCTCATTTCAATCAGCTTTTAAGTAGGGAAAAACTGGAAAAAGCTTAAATGTACATCAGTGGAGGAATGGAGAAAAATGTGTCTTATTTATTCACATAGTGGAATATTATACAGTTATTGGAGCAAATAGGTTTATATTTACCAAGAAGACCAAATCTCAGAGGCATATATTTGAGCTAAAGAAGCAATCAGCAGAAACATATGTGCATAAGTGGAGAAGACAATATGTTTCATATGCCAGAATTGAAATCAATCAAATATGTTTTCTTTAGGATACATACATAAATTTAAATGTTTTTAAAATATAGAAAAAAATAGAATAATTAGGAAAGTAGTAATATGTGGTGGAAGTAGGGAGTGGGAATTTTGGGGGGCGTTATATCTTTTAAAAAATGATTAGAAGCAAAATTAGTTCTCAGTGTCTGCACATTCAATGTTTAAAATATCTTCTTAATCAGCTAAGATTATAACAAGAATGTACAAGACTTTTAAAGAGAAAGCTCCCAATAGTGTTGAAAAGTAACAGAAAATAGAAATAAATGGAGAAGTATGAATATATGTAGATAGGAAAACTCAATAGTGTAAAAATGACATATCATCTTATATCAAAAGCAATGCAATCCCAAAGAAAATGTTTATTATTTTGTAGAAATTGACAAGATATCTTAAAATTTTGAGGAAACATTATGAGATAATAGTACCCAAGGACAATATGAAATTAAAGAATGAATAGATGAAAATGGAACTTTCAAACAGCAAAATATATAGAAATTTGAGTAATGTGGTGTTGGCAAGAAATACAGAAACAACATCGGTTTGATTCTGAAAAAAGTGTTGACATCATCTTCATCTTCAAACACATATTTTATTGCTGTGTTAGCAAAAAAAGGAAAAGAGGAGAAAATTTTTAAAGGAATGAAAGATGTTTAAGTTAAATCATGTCTTTTTTTTTTTTTTTTTTTTTTTTTTGAGACAGGGTCTCACTCTGTCGCCCAGGCTGGAGTGCAGTGGCATGATCTTGGCTCACTGCAAGCTCCACCTCCTAGATTCACCCCATTCTCCTGCCTCGGCCTCCCAAGTAGCTGGAACTACAGGCCACCACGCCTGGCTAATTTTTTGTATTTTTAGTAGAGACAGGGTTTCAGTGTGTTAGCCAGGATGGTCTTGATCTCCTGACCTTGTGATCCGCCCACCTCGGCCTCCCAAATCATGTCCTTTTTTTATTATCAACTTTTTTTTAAGTTCTGGGGTACATGTGTGGGATGTGCAGATTTGTTACATAGGTAAACTTGTACCATGGTGGTTTGCTGCACAGATCATCCCATCACCTAGATATTAAGCCCAGCACCCACTAGCTATTCTTCCTGATGGTCTCTTTCCTCTCCCACTGACTGACAGGTCCCAGCCTGTGTAGTTCTCCTTCATGTGTCCATGTGGTCCCATTGTTCAGCTCCCACTTAAAAGTAAGAACATGCAGTGTTTGGTTTTCCTGCATTAGTTTGCTGAGGATAATGGCTTCCAGCTCCGTCCATGTCCCTGCAAAGGACATGATCTCATTTCTTTTTATGGCATAGTATTCCATGGTGTATACAGACCACATTTTTTTAATCCAGTCTATCATTGATTGAGATTTGGGTTGATTCCATGTCTTTGCTATTGTGAATATTGCAGTTAACATACACATGCATGTATCTTTATAATAGAATGATTCAGGAATATTAAAAAATGGGATGAGGTTAAATTCATAAAATTCATAAATACATAAAATACAGGGTCAACTATGAACATGTGACTTTTTATCCTCTGCTAACATAATATGTTCACTGAGAACACATTGCACTCAAGACATGGGTCTAATTTACATAAGAAATCATCGCACATTCAGCATCTTAAAATAACCTCCATTTATCAGTTCACTGTTTCTGTGAGTTGGAAGGCTGAGCACATGGTTACTAGGTCTTCTGCAAGGCTGCAGATAAAGTATTAGCCAGGGTACATTCTCATCTGAAAGCTTGACTGTGGATAGAATCATTTGCAAGCTCACTGAGGTTGATGACAGAATTTATTTCCTCATAGTTGTAGGACTGAAGAAATCCTACAGTGGCTTCTAGCTGACTGTGAGCTGGCTATGGGCTGAAGGCCACTGTGAGCCAATAGAGGCCCATAAGCTCTCCAGATGTCCATCCACAACATGGTGTCTTTCTTCTTCAAAGTTAGCAAAAGAAAAAAAGGCAAATTCTAGAGTCAGTCAACTAGTACGACGAAGTCTTATTTCATCTGTCTTAGGCAACTTGGGCTGTTGTAACAAATAGCATAGACTGAGAGGATTAAATAACGAACATATTTCCCATAGCTTTAGAGGCTGGAAATTCAAGATCAAAATGCTGAAAGATTCAGTTCCTGATGAGGCCTCCCTCTTCCTCTTATGTCCACCTTCTTCCTGCATCCTCCCATGGAAGACAAAGACAGAGAGAATAACCTCTGGTGTCACTTCTTCTTCTTCTAAGGAAACAAATCCCATTATGTGAGCTTAATCACCTCCTGAAGGCTCCACCTCCAAATATCATTACCTTGGGGGTTAAGGTCTCAACATATGAATTTTGGGGAGACACAGATATTTCATGCACAACCCTATCATAATTGCCGTAAAAGATAACCTAATCAAAGATTGCCATAAAAGGAAACCTAATCAAATTATATTTGGCAGTGTATGGGTTAGAGCAAGAAAAATGTCCCACTCACACTGTAAGGGGATTACACAAGAGTGTGAATACCAGGAAGTAGGATCATGGAGGCCACTGGAGTCTATTCACCACGAGTAGTTAGTTATTGCAGTTATTGTGTTTATCATCTATCTATCTAATCATCTATCTATCTATCCATCTATCATCAATCTGTCTTCTATCATCCACCCATCTCTAATTTTTCTATCTTTTCATCCATATCTATCTGTCTGTCTATCTATCCACCATCTCCATTTATCTTGCATGTACTTATTCATTTACCTATCCATCCATCTCTATCTTTCTCTTTCTCCTTCCATATCTATCTATCCATCTATCCAACTATCCATCTCTATTTATCTATGAATGTATTTATCTATTCATTCATTCATCTATGCATTTATCTCTATCTTTATATCTCTCTGTATATTCATCTATATTTATCATCTATGTGTGTGTATCTCTTATCTATCTAATTTTAAAAACAACTACATAAGCTAGAAAGTCATACTAAACTTAGATCAGCAGATTTTTAATATGGTGCTTATTTTCAATGTTAAACACATGGTATGGTCCTTCTTTTAGGATATTTTGACTTGATGGTGGATAATATATTGATGTTTATTTTATAAACATTTTGTGTAGTGTGTTGTCTTTAGAAATAAGATGGCATTAATGATTCTGTCTTTTCAGATATTGTCAAAATCCCAAACACAAATCATTAGTATTAGGATATAACCAGCTGTATGTCGTAACAGTGAGAAGAAAATGCATCTAGGGCTCATAAAATCCTTCTAAGAAATCTATGAAAGCATTTCTAGATATCATGTGTATAAGTTGGTTGAGAAAAGTCAATACCCTAAAAAAAGTGATCCCCAACCTTTTTGGCACCAGGGTCCAGTTTCTTGGAAAGCAATTTTTCCACGGACTGGGAGTTGGAAGAGATATTTTTGGGATGATTCAAGGGCATTACATTTATTCTGTGCTTTATTTTTATTATTCTATTGTGACACAATGAAATAACTATACAACTCTCCAGAATGTAGAATCCATGGGAACCTTGAACTTGTTTTCTGCCAACTAGACAGTCCCATCTGGGGGTGATGGGAGACAGTGACAGATCATTAGGCATTAGATTCTTATAAGAAGCACACTGTGCACAATAGGGTTTGCACTCCTATGGGAATCTAATGCCTCTGCTGAGCTGGCAGGAGGCGGAAGTTAGTGGGTAATGAGAGCAATGGGAGTGGCTGGAAATACAGATGAAGCTTTGCTTGCTGGTCTACCTCTCACCTCCTGCTGTGCTGCCTGGTTTTTTGTTGTGTTTTGTTTTATTTTTTGTTTTGACAGAGTCTCACTCTGTTGCCTAGGCTGGAGTTCAGTGGCTTGATCTCGGCTCACTGCAACCTCTGCCTCCTGGGTTCAAGCAATTCTCCTACCTCAGGCTCCCAAGTTGCTGAGATTACAAGCACCTGCCACCACACCTGGCTAATTTTTATATTTTCAGTAGGGATGGGGTCTTGCCATGTTGGCCAGGCTGGCCTTGAACTCCTGACCTCAAGTGATTTGCCTGCCTCGGCCTCCCAAAGTGCTGAGATTACAGGTGTGAGTCACTGCACCTGGCCATGGTCTACTTCTTAACAGGCCATGTACTGGTCAGGGGGTTGGGGACCCCGGCTCTAAAGGAATCACCAGAACATATTAAACAAAAATCGCAAGTTGACCACAGTTTTAGGATTCAAAATATTTGTGGCCAAAATATTAATGACATGACCAGAATATTCATGATGAGGGGCAAAACCCTATTATATAATTAGGAAAAGGATTCAGAGACAGCACATGGTTTTCATGAAGATAAGGCAGCTACACTTGAAAATTCAAGTTAGGCCATTCCATTTCAAAAAATGCCTAGATTTCTGGTATTTGCAAGCATGCCCCATATCTCCATCACCTCAGCCAGCTGCTAGCTCAGAGATTAACACCACACACGGTGAAAACAGTGTGTATAAATGTCCACATGTCCTGAGAGCTCTTTCCAACACTTCCACTCCTGTGGCCAGCATGCAAATGCCAAATCATGATGCAATCCCATTTTAATAGCATTCTCTTCTTAAAGCCCTGCCTGTGACATTTCTGTATATGTGTAATTAAGACCCTTAAAGGGAGCTAAAAGAGGCCAACTTAATACAAATGGCAAATTGGATGAAGTAAGTAAAGAAGACAGAATGATGTTGTAGGGCTGCTATAAACTTTTTATTGGTCCATGCTTGAGAAATCCTGAAGGACTCATTTATAGCCTCCTTCCTCAATGCATTCTCAGCCACCTTTAGCTCCTGGCAATAGAAATTGAAAGAATCTCCACATAATCACTTCATTTTCCCCATTCTCTGTCTCTTGTTCAGCTTCAGATAGAGACTTTTAACAAACCTCGTGTTCCTCTTTTATTCCCTCTCACTGTACAGAAACTAATGAAGCAGATTAGTTACTTTGGGAACACTGATGTTGGCTCAGACAAGGCTCAGTGCCATCCACGAATGCAGCACAAAGTTAATTTGGGTTAGTGTTTGAAATACACATGGCAGTTTGGGAAACGTAGGCGTTCATCATGACCATTGGAGCCATAGGTAATATAATTTAAGTGGAGCAAGTTTTGCTGCTTTGCTTGTTTATTAGCAGGGCATCTAGGTAGCTCATTTAATACAGCATTATTTTTGGAATATATAATGAGTGCTTAGACCTAGAAAACTGGAGATTCACCTGCAGGAATGCGTACAATCAGAATCTAGGGCACCATGAAACTCATATATTTAGCCACTCCGTGAATACCCTAGTTTGTATGGTACCAGTCTATAAACTCCAAAAAAAAAAAAGCAGAAACAATAGACACAGGTTGGAACATTTAACCTCGAAAACTCATCTCTGGAAAATGCTCTTGAAAATCCACTTTATAATAAAGACTCAATGATTTACGAGCACTTGTAAGGGCTCCAGCACACATGTGACATTGTCATTCGTCATATTTTCCATGAATCTGGGCAGCTTCACAATGACTCCCTGACAGCGACACTCTTGTGCTAGTGGAATGCCCTTGAAAGATATTATGACATCAAGCATGCCTGTAACAACCGCCTAGGACAGACCAAATTGCTCATGGTGGGAGTGGACATTTAGAACA